>NC_134471.1:53598218-54009218 GCF_964194025.1 Convolutriloba macropyga | reverse complement strand
AGCTTGATGAACAGAAGGTGGATTAATCAAGTTGCATGCTCCAAAAAATACGTATTGCCAGAAGAAAAGTAAAAAGATTCTGGCGTCAATGCTTTCGATTGCCTAAACTTAAGGCACATGGAAAGGTAAGTTGAAAAAACTGGACTCTGAGAATTTCAAACTCAGTTGTCGCGGACCTTTGAAGCATTAACTACAGACTGGACTTCGCCTTCTTTCCAGCAAATCTCTCCTGAAGAAGAAAATGACCGCGTACAATCGTCTAGCTGCACACTGAGTACAATAGCAACAGCGGAAGTCAGGTTGCCCCTTGCAGAAAAGAAGCACAGGAACCTTAGAGGAGCCAAGAAGAGCTTGAGATATAGCAGAAAGTTTCCTTTCCTGAACGTATTGGAGCACGCAATAGGCTGTTTTAAAAAATACACTTTGAAAAATTAAATTTTGGATACCAGATTTCTTTTAATTAGTTTTAGAGATTAATTTTATCTTAAAAACTGAATAAATTACTTCACAAAACCGGGAAAAGTACTTTTTGCTAGATGTCGATAAATGTTATAAGTAGAGGTTCTGGTAATAGCTTTCCAAAAAATTGACAATTGTCACTGAAAAATGTTAGCTCGATAGGCTGCGTTATTTTTACAACGGCAAATAGCCGTTTGAGGCGTGATCAAAACATTAGTTGTTTTGCTTGCTCCTTTTGGATTCCATAAAGCATTGATAGTCAGTGAACATAATTTTAGCTTGAATCAACGTCAAAAAACTATCTTGACATTGACAAGACAATATCAGCATGAAATAACTGATGCAATAAGAAAAATTTGCGACTAAATTTTTTTCAATTCTACTTTTTTGAAATTTTTGGAAAAGCCATGACTTTGCTTATATGTGGGGATTTTCTCTTAAACGAAGTAACCTTATGTTTAGAATCAGCCAGTGCATAGATAATTTTCAGTACTATAGTTTTCAGGAATGTTACGCCACAAGGAGGCCCTCCAAATTGATTCTTGTAATTTTATGTGGTTTTGTTAAAACACAATGATGCAGTTTTGTTTTTTTAAAAAAAGTCCCAACAGCAAGCAATACAAATGCTAGGTGCCAAAAATTAAGAAAGCACAGCAATGTATTCTCTATTTGAAATTATCTGTCACTGTATTCCGATTGTTGATCAATTCAACTAAAACGAAAGTTCAGAGCATTTGCAGATACAGTAGCGTTGATTATTAAATTCTTATGTTACACTATTTTTCAAGCTGGATTGACCTACAGGACTTGATATGCGACGGAATTTTTCCATGTGTACAATTTTTTTTCAATTATTGCAGCATATATAAAACTTGATAGCAAAAACACCTTCAAGGAAACAAGGTGAGTTCAAATTTTGTGAAAAAGTACAAATTTATATTCACTTTTTTCTTTTTCGAACAAAAATTTATGTTTTTGATTAGAGAAACAACGCATTTTTCTGTAGAAAATGTTGTCAAATTTTGATTCATTTACAATAAGACAAAATCTGACATTTGTAAGAGTTGAAAAACGTTCACGATAAAAAAATAGCTAGTATTGTCTTTTTGATCGAAAAAGTGCTCTCAACTTAGGTGGATCTTTTACTATTAAAGTAATCTGCAGTCTTGCTGCCAATACAAAAAAAATGCTGCAAAAATACTGTATATGAGCAGCTGGGACAAATGTCAACTAAGACAAATGTTTCAGTATGGAATTTTGGTATTGTCAACTAAGACAAATGTCAACTAAGACAAATGTTTCAGTATGGAATTTTGGTATACGGATGTTGTAGTTTTAGTAGTCTTTCTGCAGTTTTGGCTCTGCAGAAAAAGAATTTGAAGTTTATCTTCTTCAGAATACGGTGCGACTCTTCTACGGACCTGTTTGTTAATAATAGAATCTTGACCGTGTACGAACTCCATTTGTATGAGCTACTAAAGTTTGTGCTGCGATCCCGCTGGGGATTACATTCGGAGTCGTATTTAAATGAAATGTCTGTTTATGAAAAACCTAATATTACCAGGCATTCTAATACGGGATTTTTGAAAGTGCCATCATACAGAAAAAAAATTGAAAGGAATTCTGTTAAGTGCCGTGCAATCAATTTATATAACCTTCTGGTAGATTCAACTGTGTTTCCTAGTGATATTCGATTGTACAATGCTTCAAATATTCTTAATTTTTATCAAAAAATGAAAAACAGTTGTTTGGTCGATAACCCTGCTTTAGTTCAACTTATATTCGCAACCTAAGTTCCCATGGGAAAGTTACCCCCCTTTGCCTGCATGCTACACGAGTACCCAACTGAGGTTGGCTTTCTCGTGAAAAAAATGACCCTTCTATTTTTCGAGATATCGACGTTTTTGTGATTTTTTTCCGTTTTCAGTCAAAATGAGCCTCCACGACACGTAGAATGTTTTTTTTGAAAAAAGTTTTTGTCACCCCTTTTCGTCATACCTTCACCTGCGCCAGAGTCTCTTGTGTGTTCAATGTAGCGCTACTTGCTGCAATTTTTTTCATTGTTTTGAATTTTACCAAAAAACTTGGTATATAGTTATTTTGATTTAATACTATTTGGTTTATTATCCCGTAGAGTAGGCTGTAAAGAGGATCCGTTGATCCCGTTGCCTGTCCTTTTCAAGTCTTATGCTTTAGCTTGTTATTCGTTTCTGTAGTGTCTTCATAATATTTTGCTAAATTTTCATTATATGTATTTGTTTTGCACTCGGAAAAATATATTTTTCTTTGAATTTTACCAAAAAACTTGGTATATAGTTACATATGAATTTTCTTTTTGATTTAATACTATTTGGTTTAGTACCCCGTAGAGTAGGCTGTAAAGAGGATCCGTTGATCCCGTTGCCTGTCCTTTTGGAGTCCTATGCTTTAGCTTGTTATTCGTTTCTGTAGTGTCTTCAAAATATTTTGCTAAATTTTCATTATATGTATTTGTTTTGTACTCGGAAAAATAAATTCTTCTTCGTTTTCTAACATAATCTGCAGTCTTGTTGCCAATACAAAAAAAAATCCTGCAAAAATACTGTATATGAGCAGCTGAAAAATTTCAACTAAGACAAATGTTTTTAAAGAGACAGTAACATTCCAATAACATTGTTGTATTTTTTCAATGCCACTAATAGAAAAGCACTCCAGGATATTATTTTATTTTAAAGAAATCAGGTTCTTCATGTAATTTGTTTTTCGCAAAACCTGTATTCTCCGAAACCTTTTATTGGATTTCAAGCATGCTACAGATTTTCTTACTACCTTAAAATATACTTGCGAGTCGAACAAACACAAGAGCTGACGAAATAACTCCTGATAGGTTTTGCCGAAAACTTATTGATATAAATCGCCATCGTCAATAGATCTGGTATGCTAAATTAAAGCGAGAACAGATGGTTGTCTTGCAAGATCATGCAAAACAAAAGCTTATTTTTCCGAATCTTTCAAGACGAGCGTCAATCTTTCAAGACTCTTGCAATTCCATTCTGTTCGTGTTATGCACACATTGTTTCTAACTCAGGCATCAATTTTTGTTCGGCGAAAAAATTTCCCGCGATTTACTTACATGTATTCAAACAGACAATTTCGAAAAAAACGGGGCTCAATATATTAGTTTTAATGAACAAAAAAAAACAAATTTTGTGCTCTTCCATTAAAAAACACTAAAGCAATTTAAAAAACCTCAAATTTCCGTTATTCTTTATATTCACGATAAACACATCAAATTTTCCTGCTTCCATTTTGTAAAACATTCTACAGCTCTATAACATTTTTATGTCTTTTAAATTTTTGTTGTTTGTTTTCATCTATCTACTACAATTCTTTACTGTCAAAATATAAATACTATGTTGAACTAATTCTTATTTTTTTAGCACAGAAAGTAAATAATTGTAGTGCTTATAGATGCTTGCCCTAATAAAAAGTGATGCTGGAAGGCACACTTAGAGTCAAAGGCTAATCAAGCTCTAATTTGTTCAGACGATTTGCATGTTTGTAAATTCAATCTTTATCTTGAAAGATCCTGTCAGATGATTGGCTTTCTCGCACAGTTTTTCAGAACTTGGGAATTAAGTCTTGAAAGACAATGAGTCATTTTCCAAGGCCTTGAAAGTTTCTTGGAAGATCTTGCAATAAAACCAATTGGAGTTGACTTAAGCACAGAATTCAGGAAAATCGATATTTTTGTCCCAAATGATTTTCCCTGTTACTGTTTTTATGCTTCTCCCAGCAGATAGACCAGTTTTATTATTGTTGAAAAGAAGTTCAAATTGTTTACAAAACGAAATCTTTTTGAAATCGTGTAAAGACAATACATTAGTTTGCTCATATCGTGATATATTAATACAAGAATCGGGGTGAGATATGAAAACCTTGACTGTGTTGATTTACACTTTTTATACTGCATCTGGTTTTCCCGATGAATACTGGTAAAAACAAGCTTTATATATAAGTTTCCGCAATAGTGCTGAATAAAGGAAAATACAATTCGTTAACTAGAAAACTAAAATCAAGTTTCACGAAAGCAAAATTAAATTTTCAGACGACTTTTTAGAAACAAAAATGCAAAAACACTTATCTCATTTTTGAATAACAAGTTCACTATTATCTTGAAGTACAGTTGAAGACAACCTTTACGTTACAGAATCATCTATTATGAGACAGATTGGACGTTTAGATAAACAGCGCGATCGCAAATGGTGACAACGCACTGAAAATCAAATAAACTTGTTGATATCTTAGTTCAGAGAAGTAGAACACCTTTTGATATGATGTCACTCAACCTTCACAAAAAACGCCACTGCTGAACAATTTGGATTCAAATACAAAACTGAGTATAATAAACAGAAATTACCACGTGGTTTTTAAATTATTATAAAGTAGCAACAGAGAGATTACTATATACGCCTGTTGACATTCAGAAAAAAAGTTGTATATATAGTGTATATTAGTGACATTTTATTCACAATTTTCCGTACGGTACTCGATGAGCTGTTCGAAGAACCTGTAACAGTTTCTCTTGTTTCCTGCTCACAATGGATTCTTTTTCCACCATGATATGTCTTTTGGCCAGTTGTGAGCCTGTCATGTCGAATTAAAATGATACACAACATTTAAACTGTTTCCTTTTTATGTTTTTTAAGTTCACGGTTTGCAAATTTGTCGTAGTCCACTGCAAAACTATGCAAGAATTGCAACAAATGTTGAAAAAATAAATCATATTTGTTCAAAGCGAGTTTTACAAATAGATTCGTCCATTTATAAATAGGTTGCTTTAATACGGTGTCTGAAACAGCGCGTTCTTCAGTATCATTTTGAAAATTTAAAATCATAATGAATCGCTAACAGGGTTGATTTAGCAGTTTGATTACCAAAATGGCTCTCTATTACCTCTATTTTTTCTTAATCATCATATGGTTTTGATTTCTCTCACATGGTAAATACGAGCCACATTTTAATTCATCTTATATCGTAATAATGTCTCGAAGGCGGGAAAGATAACAGCAAATTCAATTTAAAATGCTCTCCACGACGTTGCAGAAAATGCCCTCTACTATTAAATTTACAAAACGAAATACGCTTATTTATCTTATTAAACTTATACATGCCTCCTAAATCTGCCAAATTGACCCTGGAAACGAAACGTCGCGTGGCTTTCTCGATAAAAATTTTCTTTGTGAAAAGCTTTTTGGTGAACAATTTTTGAAACAAGAAAACCTGTTCTTAGACTACGGCGTATAACATCTCCCTATAAAGTTATTGAATGTTATAAAAAAGTATCATATTAATACCCTGAAATTATATGTAAGTATCAGAGAGAACTGCATTTATGAAGAAAGAAAAAAATAGCTTCAATTTGACTTGGAGCCGATAACATTTAGTTACCAGATTCGACGCCACAACAGATTACTCAACACTTTCCACTATTTAATATTAGGTTACCGCTGGGATTTGAGTTAAAGTTTTTTATTTAAAAATTTCAGTCATTTAACCGGTAACAACCCTAGGCGAGGCCAAACGATGATCTTTCAAGATTCTCGCGAGCTCGTTGCGGTCGAGTTTTTTTTCTCATTCTAAGGAAAAAAGTTCAAACTATATGCAGGTAGCTCAGCGGATATATTATACAACCCCTGAAAATCTTAGACACGTGACGTTTTTCAGTTTTTTATGACATACGAAATCAGTTGTTTCAAATATAAAAATGTTAAAAATAAAAAAAATTGAAATTTCAAATCTAAATAGAAAACACAAAATTGCATTTTTTATTGTTATAAGATTGTGAACGCTGAGCTGCACAAATTAGCAAATCAACTCAAGGCCAAGCCAAGCCGTGAAGTCAGAACAGCATGACAAGCAAAATTGAATGCTAGATTCTATCGAAGCCAAATTGATTTGTTCACTTTTGTCAACACTTATACTTATCAACTATTATTAGTACGTGATTATCATACAACGTGTTTGTCCTTATTTTTGAAAAAAAAACTATGAAAAAAGCTAACTTCTCGTCATATGCTAATCAGGCTTAAATTGCTGACTAATGGGGAAAAGGATTTTGCAGTGTTATTAATCTAGATTGCTTATATAAGATATATTGCTTGAAAATCAGCTCGAGCCCTGAATGCGGTGAACTATTGAAAAGTCAAGCGTTGAAGATTTTATTTCTCCTGCTTTCAATATTTTTTTCCGGGTCACATTTACCTCGGGCACCTTATCCCTGGTCTGAAATTACTGTTTTTCATTGCGCAAAAAAACATTAACTGCGGGTTATTCTCAAACCATCCTATTCTGCAGAACTGCGAGATCCAAACCAGCTGAGCTGAATATGTAAATCTTTTTTGTTAATATGTTCTCCGTGCAGTCGTCTAACAGTACCACCAATTTTTTATATATACTAATATATACTAATATATACCGAATTTTATATATACAAATTTTTGACAGTGTTGTCCACTTTTGTATTTTACTAAACAGAAAATGTAGTCCATACTTACTTCTGATTTACCCCCTAATTGGTTAAATAGGTGATTTGTCCAATCTTGAAGTTATTGGAAAAATCAACTATGCATAGTTTCAGCGCTCTCCAGACCATGCAATTCAGATCTTGTAAGCCAACACTACTTTGTATTTGTTATTGAAATTTCGTTTTGGGTAGACTAAAACCTTTAGACTTCCCGGGTTCACGCCTCGACTTATGAAAAGACCATGGTCGACCGAATACAATCCTCGGCTCATGAAATGACTATCCTCGACCTTATCTGAAAAGACCTTATCTGGACCCATGAAAGACCTTATCTGGACCCATGAAAAGACTTTACCTCGACATTAACTAGGAGCTGGACCGTGTATTTATAGTCAATATTGTACCCCCTACTAGAATTATAAAGTCTTTTCATAAGTTGAGGTCTAAGCCTGGGTTGTAATGCTAAAAATTTCTGAGTTTCATGGTCTGTGAGCTTGATTTATTTATTTTAAATATTGTGTATCATTACGTTTGATATTTTTTGTCGTTTTCCACTGATTGATGTTGGGTAAAATTTACGTCCCATAAGTTCCAACATTTTACGAATAGCCTGCTTCCTTGGCTGGTCCTCTGGTTTTTCTGATCGGAGCGTATCTGCCATAATCCGAAACTCCATAGTGAAGAAAGGAATGTCAATTTGTTCTAGAAAGTTCTGACCACCCGTTATTGCATAGGGTTCTGCCTCTTCGATGTCCATTTTGATTATGACTTCAGATATGTTAAGTCGCTTCAAAGTCGGCAGAAAATCATCCAGGGTGGCAATCTTAATGCCATTATTTTGGGTGCAATTTGGGTCTTTTATCAGTCGTGTAGCACCTGAAAAGAAATCATTTTTGAACACATAACTTTAATGTAGTGAATGATAATTAATATATAGGTGTAATAACAGTTATAAAATAGTGAAAACAGATAAATCGCAAAGGAAACCAGTTTACACTTTTGCAAAAAAATTTACTGCAAAATTTTCTTATACAATAATGAACATTTTTCGCATGGATTTTCTTTTCGGTTTATTCGATCAGAACTGTATTGCTTTTTTCCTATTACTGCGCATTTACAGTTAATCGCCCAATTTAACGACTCTTTTCACTTCTAATTTTGTGTGCTTATATTTTCCCCTCCTACTCATGCTAAGCAAGCTCAGCTTCAATATCATTGGCCTTGATTTCCTTCGTGAACACATCCTCATCCACTGAAAACAGGAGCGAGCTTCACGACAAGCCTCTTGTAGAGTACGTCCATCGTTAGGACGATTGCAGATTGAATTGCGCAGTAGCAACACTCGATAGTTTTTGTAAGTAACTCAATCAAAGTTGTGATGCCGTCGTTTGTCACTCTCTTAAGTCAAGAAAATAATATCACCTTCAGTCACGTTTTTGCTTGATTCGCATTCCCAATTCTGCCGATTATTCAAAATTGACAGATAATTTTTTCCAATTTATACCAGATGATATTGGATTAGGCCTGCGTTTTGTCGAAGTAGCCGCCGATAACCATAAGAATTTTTGTGAGTGGTAACTATAGCAGAAAAACATTTGGTGTGATTTGGAGTGATGTCTTCCAAATCGTTTCCATCACTTATTACTTGGGTCTATGGTCTGGCATTCAAGGTTTGGTCAACATGACACATTGTGGTTAAAAGAACATCTTCCGTAACTGATCGGATCCCCAACTCACCCTACGTTGTTTTCAAGCCTCTTCTAACCAGTCGTTCTCACAATACTCTGAAGTGGGTACTCTGGGGTGAAAAAAGTAACATCTGAGCCCTTGTTGAACTAAATGTTGTTCAATCTTTTCTTTATTGTGTCGATTTGAAGCAATCAGTTTTCTCTCTTTCTCTCTGATTTTCTTATCGCTTTGTTTCTTTGTCTGAATAACCTCATAAATGAGTTCAAACAACAGTCAGTGTCCAATTAGGGTGGTATTTCTAATTGCACGGCTCTTACTCTTAGACACGTGAACAAACAATAGCATCGCTTTTCTTTTCTGTGCCCAATTCTCACTTGAAGGGCAGAAGTAGTCTACTGCAACATTTGTAAAAGCTGCTAAAGCAAAAGTACTTGCTGCAAATAAGATATCCATCACAAGACTCATCGATTGTGCGCTGCCTCAACGTATCTTTTTTATTGAAAGCAAAGCTTTTCTTACACCAATTATCCGGAACTGCTGCTGAATTATGTTTCTCATATGCTGAGTTCCTTCAGAAAAAATGCTTTTGTGCTCGTTACGCATCAATAAATTAACAAATTGATGTTTCCAATGTGAAATTACTAGGTGCTTTGCACTGAATTATGTTTCAGTTTTTGCCTCAAAAATCTAAGTTCCTTTTTGTCATTGAATGATGAAATCTGTAAAATCTTGCTGTTTTTAGATACTCTTTCCAGCTCTAAAAGATTTCAGCTGTTCGGCAAACTGTTCCTGTGCAAAGATAAAAAAGTTTTTCTTTCCCTTCTCTCTTTGATCAATACAAAATATTTTCGTAGAAGGTTTTTCTTTACTTAATTCCTGCTTGACGCCTTGAGTCTCTCATCATACGCCAATCGTTTTCCTTGATTTCCTCATCATTAACTGCTCTCTTGCCATGTGAAAAAGATTGGAAATATAACCGACATATTTCCACTGTTGCAAATTCGTTTTGTGCATTATCTAAGCCAGTCAATTGGCCACAAAGAACTGCTATTTGCGATGAAAGCTATGTATGCTTTTCAAAACTGTGGTTGAGTCCGAGCAGGAACTGCAACTGTGTATCTTGATCCCGTTGTTCTGGACAATCTTATCTTTCAATCTCAAAGCCATGATCTCTGCTAGAAGTTCTAAGCGTGGCATTGAAATATGCCTGATCGATGCTCTTCTGAAAGTTTAAACTAAAAATGCTATATCAGATAAAAAATTTTTGGTTGCAAACAAAGATCTGCTACCGCGCACATCGTGACTTCAGATGATTTAGCAAACAATTGAATTTTTTCTTCAGTGTATTGAAGTGTCTTCTGTCTATGCTGGTTTAAGCTACAAAAAAGAGGTTTTCTTCCAATTTAAGAATTCTGTTTTTGAACCGGCTCAAATTTGCTGTCCCAATGTTTTTCCAAGTTTAGTCTCAATGTTTATCAGGATTCATTTCATGTGAATTGCGATTGGAGCTAAAACTCCATGTGGGTTGAATGCTGAAGACACAATAGACAAGATTTTCTGCTCGGTTAAAGGAGCCTCAACTTGTTTGTTGGTACCTCTGCATACCTGACAACTATCGTCAGCAAGATCAAATTGAAGGCCAAGTACAGATGACTTGTATGTGTTTAGATAGAGGTAACCTCGATTGGTTTCGTTCCGTTTTGTTTGTGTTTAATTCAACATGGTTGTGGATCTTTTCTTCAGCTCAAATCCATGTTTTGAGTGAAGAGGTATCTGAATTAAAACAATGATATTTTTTTCTTTGTTTCTACTTATTTGATTAAATCCTTCTAAAAATGTTTCTGAACTGCTTTTGCTGCGACAGGAAATTAGTCATCATTATCGATTCCAAAGCATAGTTTCAGCACATAATTTGCGCAAGTTGCGGAACTCTTTGCGCCCACTACGGTCCGCCGATACCCGTAAACTTGCACGACTTTGTTTGTTATTATTCTTCAAAGAAAACTCAAGGTGGTACTCTCCTCATTTGCTGAAACAATGGTTCAATATCTGCTGTGAGGGCGGGGCTAATGGTCCTTCAAAAAATTTCAGAATTTTTAAATACAAACCATGCAGTCAATAAGATCTGGCCAGTAGCTTGTCATTCAATCACACTTTATTATAAGCAGCCTTGGTCTCAAGGCAAACTTTGTCGGGCTACTTTAGATCTAGCACTGGATGTAGTGGCAAAAACATTTCATTTACACAAGACTTTTGGTTTCTGATTAGCTCAGTACTTTCACAAAATTTTTTTCGACGACTCTATCTATTTACTAGTACACAATTCTTCCAGGTTTCTGTTCCTATGTAACCTCCTCTACAAAGAGTGGAGCTGTCAAAATCTGGTATGTTATTATTTGTTAGGATGGTTAGGTACTTGTTTAGTCCAGAGCCTGTAAGCTTCGTACTACTCGTCTCTACACCATGTTGTGTTCTCTAAAATCCCGTGAACTTTTTCTCGGTCTTCGAGTGACTGACCACATTTTCATGGAAGCATAGATCTCTATGTCCCAACAAATTTGACAATTTTCCGCAACTCCCACATTTTCTGACAAACACTTTGCTATTTCTGTCCTGTCATTGAGCCACTGACTAACCACCATTATTCAGTTAGGATAGCAACAAGCTCACTTCGCGTTTCTATTTTATAGCAATCTGATCGTTGCATTTTGTAGACATCTTGTCCAGGGACGATAAACATTTCTTTTTAGTTGAACTTTGTTTTCAGGAGGAAACCTATATGGCTGCTGAATTTTTCTTCAGATCTTGCAGTCATAATAATTTTTGTTCCTCATTAAGATTGCCGGTTTGCAATTGCAGTCTTTTATGTTATCAGAGCTTGCGCTCTTTGTATTCCAGCTGAGTTCAAAGCGAAATCCAATCTGCGAGCCTGTAGTTGTTCTTTGACATTTAGTCGATGAAAGATACCATTGCCACTGTCCACTATTGAGGAACTTGTGCGCTTGCAGCCTTTTGTGACAGCTCCGAACCGATACTGGAACTATCTTGAGAAAACTGGTGGCTTTGCTTCTCTTGCAGGATGTTGATTCCGAAAGCTTAGTTGCTTTCGTCCATTTGGCTATCTGAGTGCAGCAGTATGTTGTGTTTCTTTGTTACATCAATTGATACCACACGCTCGGACTTTGAAATCTTTGGTTGCGTGTCTTTTACCCCAAGCATCCGTAACCACGGATGCCTTAATACTTCGGAATACCGATCTTGCTTGCTCATACTCTTGAAAAAAGGACAACGCTAAATTTTTTGATAGCCCTAAGCAAGAAAACATTGATCGCTTGTGGTTGTCTACAATTCATTTAGTTTCGATATCGTACTGAAAATTGATGTCTTTGAGGGTAGATGTTGTTCTTTATGTTGGGCTGGTCTTCATTCTCGCGTTCTCCTTTGAACGCCGAAACTTTTTCGTAAACAATCGGCAACCAAGATAGCCAATTTGCACACTCGATTATATTGGGCCATTTATCGCCCTTCTCCACAACACAGAACCACCACTTCTCTTTTGGTAGCTGGTCAACTGCCAATCACAATGTTGAATTGATTATTGATCGCCAACTTGTTTGCACTCTCTGAGTACGTTCAAGAATCCAGAAAGCATGACCAAAGAATATATCCAGCTTGCTGAATCGCGTGCTTTTATTCGATTAGTGTTACTTACTTTTTCGGGTTGCGCCTCGATGATGACATATGGTCTTCAAACTTCTTCTCAATGATGTTCGAGGCAGCATCGTAAAATTTCCCGCAGTATCCTATTCCTAAGACTGCCACTTTTGTTTTTCTCCTTGACTGGCTTGTTTTCTGTGAGTTTGGACTTAGGCGTTTGTTTATGGTATCTGTAATTGCTTGGGTGGTTTCTCTTCTAAGAGGTGATTAGTTTGTTCTTAATCAGATTTAAGTTACTTAAGTAAAAAATTTTAAACTAACAAAATTAGGGCCCATCTGAATATTTAACTACTTTGTAGCCGAGTGTATGCTTAGCCTCAAATTCTTCTATCAATCTTCTTGTCAAGTTTTTCGAGTAAAAACCGGTAGAAATGTTGTTAGCTTTTAGCTTGTGTCGAGTTTTCCACATCAGCCATCTTAATGAACTGCACTTATTGATTTGCCTCGTTGGTGTTTGGATGAGCGCTTGGCACTTCGGTAAACAGTTTGGACAGCAGTTTGCTTTCTTCTGGCCGGGTCGGTGGATTAACTGTAACGGTTGCTGCTCTCCCAAAAGAATGTAATTGCTTGGGTGGTTTCTCTTCTAAGAGGTGATTAGTTTGTTCTTAAACAGATTTAAGTTACTTAAGTAAACAATTTTAAACTAACAAAATTAGGGCCCATCTGAATCTTTAACTACTTTGTAGCCGAGTGTCTGCTTGGCGTCAAACTCTTCTAACAATCTTCTTGTCAAGTTTTTCAAGTAAAAACCAGGAGAAATCTTGTTAGCTTTTAGCTTGTGTCGAGTTTTCCACATCAGCCATCTTAATTAATTGCACTTATTGATTTGCCTCGTTGGTGTTTGGATGAGCGCTTGGCACTTCGGTAAACAGCTCTGAGAGCACTTTGCTTTCTTCTGGCCGGGTCGGTGGATTAACTGTAACGGTTGCTGCTCTCCCAAAAGAATGTAATTGCTTGGGTGGTTTCTCTTCTAAGAGGTGACAAGTTTGTCCTTAAACAGATTTAAGTTACTTAGATAAACAATTTCAAACTAACAAAATTAGGGCCCATCTGAATCTGTAACTACTAGGTAGCCGAGTGTATGCTTAGCCTCAAATTCTTCTATCAATCTTCTTGTCAAATTTTTCAAGTAAAAACCGGTAGAAATCTTGTTAGTTTTTAGCTTGTGTCGAGTTTTCCAACATCAGCCATCTTAATGAACTGAACTTATTGATTTGCCTCTTTGGTGTTTGGAGGAGCGCTTGGCAATTCGGTAAACAGTTTGGACAGCAGCTGGCTTTCTTCTGGCCGGTTCGGTGGATTAACTGTTACGGTTGCTGCTCTCCCAAAAGAATGTAATTGCTTGGGTGGTTTCTCTTCTAAGAGGTGATTAGTTTGTTCTTAAACAGATTTAAGTTACTTAAGTAAACAATTTTAAACTATCAAAATTAGGGCCCATCTGAATCTGTAACTACTTTGTAGCCGAGTGTATGCTTAGCCTCAAATTATTCTATCAATCTTCTTGTCAAGTTTTTCAAGTAAAAACTGGTAAAAATCTTGTTAGCTTTTAGCTTGTGTCAAGTTTTCCACATCAGCCATCTTAATGAACTGCACTTATTGATTTGCCTCATTGGTGTTTGGATGAGCGCTTGGCACTTCGGTAAACAGCTTGGACAGCACTTTACTTTCTTCTGGCCGGGTCGGTGGATTAACTGTAACGGTTGCTGCTCTCCCAAAAGAATGTAATTGCTTGGGTGGTTTCTCTTCTAAGAGGCGATTAGTTTGTTCTTAAACAGATTTAGGTTCTTAGATAAACAATTTTAAACTAACAAAATTAGGGCCCATCTGAATCTTTAACTACTTTGTAGCCGAGTGTATGCTTAGCCTCAAAATCTTCTATCAATCTTCTTGTCAAGTTTTTCAAGTGAAAACCGGTAGAAATCTTGTTAGCTTTTAGCTTGTGTCGAGTTTTCCACATCAGCCATCTTAATGAACTGCACTTATTGATTTGCCTCGTTGGTGTTTGGATGAGCGCTTGGCACTTCGGTAAACAGTTTGGACGACAGCGGTTTGCTTTCTTCTGGCCGGGTCGGTGGAATAACTGTAACGGTTGCTGCTCTCCCAAAAGAATGTAACCAGGAAAGCTTAACACTGCCCAATTCCTTTCAGCAGTTCGAAATCTTTGATCTGTTTATGCAAAAATATATAAAAAAATAAGTAGGGTTTTTGTTCTTCGTCCTCACAAATTGAAAAACCAGAAGCTGGGGTATGTAACATTTGAAATGCAAGTCATGTAGTTCGAAGATACAGGACAAAGTAACATCTAATTTACTGCTCAAGAATAATTTTTGGTACAAGACACAGTGTGAATTTACTGATCAAGAGTTTTCAAAGTACAAGGCACCATAAAACGTTATATGCTGCTCAAATCAGCTTATTCTGGCATAGTTTGGCTGAGTTATAGAAAGAAAGCCGCTTGCTAAGGCGAATTTTCTGGATTGCTTGTTGGGTTGCTATTGTTATTTCCTCTTTTTATTCCTTTTTCTCACGTTACAAGCTATAATTCGAACTAGAACTTTAAGTAGTTGCTATGACAACAAAGATAGATAAAAATGAACAACTAATACGAAAAAAGTTTGCTCTTCTCAGTTTTCGTTCTTCTATTTTTCCTCCTACCCATGCTCCACAAGCTCAGCTCCCAGACCCAAGTAGAGTCCAGTAATTTAACTGTCATTTTGACACTCGATTTCTGTCAGAAGGCCTGTTATTCTAACATGTTTTACCTGATAAAACGTTGCTTTAACAGATTCTGTCAGATCATCATTTTCTGCAGAATCTAGCAAGATAGCAAGTTTTCTGCCAGAAACTGGAAGATTCGTACAACCTAACCATACTGTATTGACTAGGGTTCACTTGGTCAGGAATTTGTGAGGTCAAATCTTTTTGATTTGGTGCGCCTTTGATCCTAATCCCATGGAAAGAAATGCTTCCTGGAGTAGAAAGGTGTCACGTGCCAAACACAAATGACTGCGCGTCAAATGATTGAATAAATTCTGCTGTATTGCTGTCCAGATGAAATTATAATGGAAACTGTTTCTACACCTCCTGCACCGCCTTGCCATTATACTCCATTTCTTGTGTTGAATCATGTGTTCTTAGTTACCATCGCTCTATCGTATCGTCTTGCTTGTGCCAATTAGTGGACCAGCGATTTGACGTACGAAAAATACTCTCATTTCTAAGCTGGAAAAAATGTGAACTGGGCTTTATTAATAGCAAATGTGGATAACATATCCGTACGCATTGCGTTTGCAACCCCCCCCCCCCTGCTCGCACGAGTTCAAATCTCATGTTTGCCCAGTTACGTAGCCAGATCTCAATTGCGTGTTGAGTTGTTTGTTCTGAGTTAGTTCTGAACTGTGACAGCGTGATAGTAAAACTCTATAAAGCCTAATCAGATGTCATTCCCGAGCTAAGATTTAAACAAATGAATGCAATCACAATAACAGATAATTGAATATAGTCATGTTTAAATGATTTCTTAGTTATGTTACTAGAGTCATGTTACTGTTTCTTCGTTTTTGCAAGCATTTTTAAACTTTTGGTTAAATATGCTATTTATTCAAGAAGAACAACAAGCTACTGTTTATATTACCAGAAAACGGACAAAAACTTAGTCTAATTGCAGCTTACAGCCATTATAACCTGCACTCATAATGGGAGGCCCAAAATTGTTAACCTGGTCATACCAGTTTTTCTTGCACACCCGACAGAAGCTTCTCAATTATTTTTAATCAGAATGGTGCCACAAATTGGCAGGTAAATTGATTATAAATTGCAGGTATATTTACCTAGAATTAGCGAGTAAATTGTTCTTTACTGCAACTTACCTGCGAGAAATCCCTAATATCTGCAATTCTAGGTAAATATGCCTGCAATGTACCTAAAAATTGCAGTGTTATCCTCCTAGAATTTTACCTGCAAAAAAAATTCCAGGTTATTCTACCTGCAAATTGCATACACGGTTTGCAGGTAGAATTACCTAGAAAAAATTTTGCGGGTAAATTCTAGGTAAATTTGCTTACAAGATACCTAGAGAATTTGCCGGTATTTTCACCTAAAAATTACCTGCAAAATGAAATTTCTAGGTAATTCTACCTGCAATTTTTACAGACAATTTACAATTTTTACAGGTAGATCTACCTAGAAACAATTTGGCTAACACCGCAATTTCTATGTACATTGCAGGCAAAATTACCCAGAATTGCATGTCTTTGGGATTGCTTGCAGGTAAGTTGCACTAAAGAACAATTTACTTGCAAATTCTAGGTAAATATACCTGCCTTTTATAATCAATTTACCTGAACATTTTTGGCACCATTCTGATTAAGAATAATTGAGTAGCTGTTGTCGGGTGCGCAGAAAAACCTGGTATGACCAGGTTATCAATTTGCACATCCCATTATACTGTAACTAATTATGGGTCTCAGCTCGCTATGCACATAGTACACGACTTAAACAAAATATGAGTTCTGTTTTAACAACTTTCTACACCACTTTCCCGCCCCTTATTATCTGAAAAGTCAATTTTAGTCATGCAAACAATAATAAAAGTTGAGAGGAGCATGCCAAAAACTATTTAACGACAGAAATGATTATAGCTGATAGGGCATCATAATTTCTGCTGAAATTTTCTAATTTTGTGCTCCGTCTCACTTTTCTAACAATCTAATTCTTCATTGGGGAATATTATTGTAAACATCAATGAGAGTTTTTGAATGTTTTTTCAAGTCAAAATCTACATACCTATTATAAGATTTTTGTTTGAGTTTGCAGGTAAATTCTAGGTAACGTATTCTAGTTAAAATGCACATATCATTTTTGTAGGTAATTTTGCAGGTTATGTTACCTGCAAACTTGCTTAACTGCAAACGTTGCAGGTAAATTTACCTAAAAATTTTTTAGATTGCGGCTGGTTTGTATACAGATTTCACTGCAATCGCTAGTTTCACCAAGGGAAAACGTCTCTTGCAACGCTTGCGCTTCAACAGAAAAACCAAGAAGAATGGGGCTATTTTGTAAAAAAAAAACTTTTAGGAATTCGATCCCAGCTGTGTTTAAGTAGTCAAAATTATAGTGAAAAACCACATAATAAACAAAGTTTAGATAAATATGCCCGAAACAATACTTAGCTTAGCTGAAACGTTCGGGTAACTTTGCCTCATCTTACTAATATTTTTAGTTTATCCCAATTTTACCTAAAAACTATCTAAAATTTAAGGGGGCACCACCTGAACTTTAACCTCAATCTACCATTTCGGATATTTACCTTATGCATAAGTTAATATTTACCCTAAATTATAAGGTAAATCGTAAGAGCTCAAGCAAATTTTCTTCGATCATCAATGCAAGTTATCAAGGTACTGTTAACGTTCAATGCTCATGTGGTGACCCCATATCGGCAGTTAAAGGTGGTTTCTGTAATCAAGACAAGTGCGTCTTGGAAACTATTTTAGTTGAATAAATAAAAAAAATATTTAGGCAGTGGTCAGATAGACACTTACACTTTTTCAAGTAACCACTGACGGCGATGTTTTGTTTGCTTTCTCAATGGATTCTGGACTGTCAATTCTTTTTTCCTTCAGTGAAGGATAAAAATTTACTATAAACGATACGCTACAACAGTAAAAATTGAGCTAGATTTGCCTGAACGTCTTTAATGTATTTTTTTTCTTAACTCAATTTAAGGTAAAGTTCAATTCTTTTCAAGTAATTTCACCTTAACGTTTGTGAGTGCGTACACCTAACTCAGAACAACGCTTGCACAAGCAATTTTTTTATGGAATTTTCTGTTCACGAAGAATCTGGAAAAAAATTCTTCAATCTGAACAGACTAAAAGGACTTTTCAAAAATATTTACCTTTAATTTGAGACCTGAGGTCTACTGGACAATCTATGAATCAAAAATTTTCATGGTGTTCACATACAATCACAATAATCGAACATAATCACTATTTAGTAGTTCTGTCTCGACAGTTTTTTCAATTCCAGAAACAAGAGTTGTTTGTTTTAATTTTTTTAAGTTTAGTTGATGGCAGTGTAACTTTAAAGTTCATTATTATTGGTTAAATTATAACCACATTTAGTTATGGGTTAAACTAAGTTTGGGTATATTCAATTACCTTACATTACGACGCAGAGGTATACCCAAATCGTCACGGGCAGATATGCCCGATGCGTGTATCTCGTGTTCGTTTTTACTATGTTAATACATTGAAAATGGAACAATATTGCGGAAAAAAGCTACTTTAGCAGAAACAGGCAAAATGGAAGGGAAATTAGCAACCCGTGTTCGCAAAGGAGTCCTAATCCTAGCCGCAAAATTCAAGTGCAAACTTTAAAACCTATTTTTCGCACGACTTGTATCACGCATCTGCTCCATTTATGTATCGATTTTCCACACGCAATGTAGCTCGATTTCGCATATAATCCGCAATTAAGCCTAACTTTTTTACTACTTATTTAATTGCGCCTCAATTACTACTGCTAGTAGTTCTCTTTTACTACTTGATTACTACTTATAGTACTTTAGTACTGCTTATTACTACTTATTAGTACTATTTATTACAACTTATTTAAATCGGCCAGTCCCACATTGATATACCAAGCCTTTGATGTGCGAGAGATTTTCCGGAAAAAAATCAGTTTTTGATGTTGCTTGTATTTGAAGCACTTTAAAGCTTTGAAAGCTTCAATTAAATCTGTATTACAGTGCTTATTGCATGCTCAAAATACGCGCGAATAATAGATACCTAAATTGAGCGGAAACGTGCTGAACCTACTTTTCGTTCCGAATGATCTTTTATTTCGCAAAATTGGCGGAACCCCTATTGCGAAAAGTAAGATACAAAGGATGTCTCCTAAATTCGTTTATTGTATGTATCTAATTTTCGAGCCAATTTTACAAAAGGCGGAATTTTTGGGGTATACCTCTGCGTCGTAATGTACACGTTGCAGACTATACTAGTATGAATTTGCGTGTTTAATGCACATCTTGTAAGAATGTAAGATTTTGCAGGTCGGCTGTTTAAAGTTAAGATTCTCACAAGTTGGTTGCAGTTGGGTTTTGCTACCATTGGCTGCTCTTAGAGCACGGCCTTTATATGATGCCAGACTTGCCTGCTGTTTTTGGACTTAAATTTGTTCTTTCATTGCAATTAGCAATCCTAAATATCAATTTTGCCTATACACCCAACGGAATCCTAGTTGTTGCCTTTAAAAACATTACCTTAAAAATTGCCGTCATTAAACTTCAGTTTAGGCGAAACGTTTATTTGCCATTTCAGTCACAAATGTTATTACAATGACAGAATGAACACATATGAGATTATGGGATTTCTCCCAAAAATTTCTTTTAAGTCGAGTTGTAAATATATAAGAAACTATAAGTCAGCTGGTAAACTTCTAGGAACTTGGTGCATAATGTTTCCACACTGTTAGGGTCCGAACCGAAAATTTTAATGGAATTTTTGACAAGAGTTCTAAAAACGCAGTAAATGCAAAAATCAATCATTTTTAAGATAAAGAGCTACTACATGCTATCCTTGGCAAGTTTCACAAAAAATATTTTTCCTTTCAGTTTTCTCATTATGAGTTCTAATTAAAAGATGCAGTGTAAATTTTGACAAGTTTTTTGTCAAAAAACAGTCATTTCAGTTCCGTCTTTCCCCTGTAGAATGCACAAAATTATACGACTCTTTTCAAAAGTTCGCTCTAAAAAAGAGTTATTCTTCTCTGCCGTCCACAAAAAAAAACTGTTGCTTGATGTTACCGTGCCGTCTTCTTTGCACGCAAACATTATCCTTTATGCGGCTGAGAAGTCAGTTTACACATTTGAAGCAGCTGGTGGTCGATAGTTTATGGCGCATGAACAAAACTGTTCTCAGCAAGGTATTGCGTTCGTGCCATTGGCAGCGGAAGCATTAGGAGGTATGTCTTCATTTTCAAGCAAACCTTAAAACGAATAGCGTCACTTTCAGAAGACAAGACCTAACAGTGGGAGGGATTTTCCATTGTTTCTGCAGTCTCGCTCAGTCACTCTCAGTATTTGTAATTCGTGGGTCTGCGGTAATGTTGCTTGCCCGCGCGCCATAATAGTCTCGGATGTCTATACAGCAAAATAAACTTACCAAGGTAAAATGAAACACGCGTCTAACTAGAAGATATTATTATCATCTCCAGTCACGATTTTTTCTCACCTGAACAAGGTGGAGAGAATAGAAGCATACTTTTCATGTGCAAAAATGAAATCACCTGATTAAAATTGATTCATAAAACTGTTGATCAGCTGTTTCGATAAACATGGTTACAAAGTTAATTGTTAATTCAAGTTTGCAGTAAAAAAAATTCAAATGCGTCTGACTTCTAGATAGTTTATTTTCGAATTCGGGTTCTTCATTTTCTTTGTAATTGGTTTCTTCATGATTTTTGCTTTTTTAATACAAGCGTAAGGTAATAGGTGATTGTGAGTTAGGTGGGGACTTTGTGAATTAACAGAAAGTATTTTCTTTAAATTTTTGAACTCATGTCAATTTTTGCATTTTTAATGTATTTTGTTCTTACATCTATACTTACATCTATTAGTTTTTTTTTTTACAAAAGAGGTTTTGGTTACAGGAAATATAAGTTTAAATGCGGATTTCTGATCTTCGCCTTTTTGATTGAAGACAACATAGTTCAATCAACTAATTGTCGCCTTCTTCAAGCCTATTTCTGGCAGTGTTCAATCAAAATTTTCTTTTACTTAGAGGTTAGTTTTTGCACTCCAGGTTTATCTTCTTATCTCACTGTACAAACATCGGAACTTTTTGAGAAATTGTAACAATAGGGAGCTAAAAAAAATGTCCAAGGAATACTTTGAAAAAGTCTCTCACATGTTAAAAATTTAGCAGGCACACAAATTACTCATTGGTATCGAACACAAAATTTGCTATGAGGTTCAATTTTTTCTTAAAAAAATTAATGAACGAGATGAAAATACATGCCATATACCTTTGTTATCTCCAGATCCAAACAATTCCGGGTAGACGCAGCAATTTATATCCAAAAGTCCGTAAGGGTAAACCACAACCCGATCAAGTAAATGGTTCAGAGCCAATGAGTGTGATAAACTTTTCAACGTCTCTGGCATCGGTTCAAATGCGAACACGTTTCGACCCAAAATTCCCGCTGAAATTGTATATGCTCCAATATTTGCTCCAATATCCATAAAGGCCGCATTCGGAAATTTAGGAAAAACATCCTTGAAAAATTTCTTCTGCAGGTCAGTCTCATAATTTCCTTTTTTGGTTAATACTCGTGCTATATAATTATCTCCAGGTGCATAGCAAATAACAGGTGTTAAATGGGAATTTTTGGGAACCCATTTTTTAACATCTAATAAGTGATGACAATATTCATCCGCAAATGATCTATTTAGCTCATAGTTAATCAACGGTTTCATTTCATTATCGGGAAAATTTTTTCTCTCAGAGGAAAATGAAAGGGTATTAGATATTTGAGACAGATTTTGAGGAATGATAATTATGGGGAATTCATTGTACTCATTGTTGAAGAATAATGAGGAGTAAACAAAACAAGTTATTATAAACAACAGCGATGTCATCATAATAAGTAAGCATTGTTGATGATTGCGACAGGAAAACATTCTGGTGGCAGAAAAACAAAGCAAATGCCAACTTTCTTTAAATAAAATTCAAACCTTCTAAGTGTACCGATTACTTACATGTAGAGTTTTCTAAAACATAACGTCGCAAAAGTATCCTTTAAGCCGTCGTGGCAAATTTTGCCCTGACTAAAATCTGGGGTGCTGTGTTAATACATGAGGTTAACAAACTTTTGTGGATTTGGTTTACATGCGCAATATGCTCAAGGAAACACAAATTCGGGAGTCACATTCCTTTGGGGTTCCTCTGCGGCGTTATGAGCAACCCTAGTCCAAACGTAATGTCAAACTTAGGTCAAATTTGCAAAGTTATAAGATGTCAAATTTATAAAATTGTACTCAAATTAATGAGAGAATTTCCAAAAATTTACAAAATAATTTCCAATTAGCGAAACCTGTTTGCAAATGTATTACATTATTGTAAATCAATCATTACGTTGCCAAACCTACATTTTCAGCAAACAAATTTGCTAGCAAATGTCAGCATTGTCTGCCATGTTTTAAGATTAGGTTTTATAGGCTTTCGCAGACAACAGTGACAGTGAGGTAAACAATTTCAAATGTACTCAAAATTTGGAATATTTGTCACTGATATACACGATTGGTCATTTCTTATCTATTTGCGTTGAAATTTAGCCATATTTCTTCCACGCGAGAAGTGGTGACAAAACGTCGTCACTTATGTTCGCATACGCGGAAAAAGCTGATATTTAGGATTGGTGACGTAATGATTTGCAATATATTAAACACTTGGCCTCAACCGGGTGAACTGGGGATGGTTATCTTGTAAGATCTTGTAATGTTCTGTCAGAATCGTACAAGATGATTCATCACCTTTCGAGAGTTTCTGACAAATTCGTCTTACAAAATGCTCATAAGATAAACATTGGTCTTATATGGCTCTTACAAGATAAATCATCGTCCTACTTAAGTAGAATTTTGCAATGCTACTGTTCATCATTTAGCAACACACTGCGCGTAAAGCAATTTGGAGACGATGACGAAAGAACATGTAGTTTTTTTCAATAGCCTAAAACTTGAAAGAGTAAATATATATATATATATATATATATATATATATATATATATATGTTTTTGTTTAATACTTTAATACCCGGTATTAATTGGAAGGTACACTTCCTTGAAAATTAAAATTTTGAAACTGAGGATGCAAAATTTGTCATTCTAAAAAGCAATTGTCAATCAAATTAAAGCATAAAATATCACTCAATTACGTGCAACCAATTCTCAAAATTTCAATGCATTAAGTGAACAAAGTTGCGCACAAAAGAACCAATGAGAATGTACCTCAACGTGAACGAACTTGCAAGAATCTTGCAAGATAATCTTTTATATTTTAAGATCGTACAAGATAACCGTATTTCACAAGAATTATGTCAGAATTTATATAATAACCATCTTTTATGAGAATCTTGCAAGATCTTTCATGATAACCAGTCTCTCTCGCCCACGGTAGGTTTCAACAAGGGAAGTAAACAAAAACATCGGATAAACAACTGGCGTCGCTAACATTTCATCTCAGCACTGAACAATAATTTTTCATTCTGTAATTTATACGGTCAAGTCCTACGATCATGTCCAATTGTTTAATGATCATGAGTAAAAAACCATGTTTAACCGACATTCTCTGAATTTTCATATAGTGACCTGACTACACAGAAAACAATTTCAGGCTGAAAAAACGAGCTCAGAAAACGCAGTAAGATATAGTAGATTGATAAAGACTATGTGTTGAGCAAAGTTACTAATTAATGAATCATTTAAAGTCAAACCATTAGCACGCACAATTAATGGTGTTTACGCTTTAATCATTAGTCATATCGTAATTCTTGTTTGAAAAATCACATTCACATTTTTGTTTTGTCTCGAATGCTCAATAATGAAAAACGAGTTTGTCTTAGTTTGCTAGTACTCTGCTTCAATACGGATTTGGTGAATTCAATTAAGCTAGGCAGATAAGAGAAAATAGGTATCAGTTTACGGTGTATTTTAGAACCGTATTATAATCTTCAGAACTTTAGGGTTAAAAAATATTCAGATTGTTGGTACGATTCTCTTCAAACGATCCAAACGAAAAGGATTACATTCCCTTGTATCATTTTTTGTAAAATTCTTTCAAGATTTTAAATACTTTTACAACTAGGACATACTGTACAATACTGACAAGAGGACAAACTCTAATTTCATCAAAGTGTTATCTTATTAACAGCAATTATGAACAAAAACTGGTATCTACCAACTATCATAAAGGGAGTGGAGTTAAATAATCAAGGAGCCGTTCTGGTTAAAATCGTTTTCACTTTTTTTTTACCTTAACTGGGTAAAGTATATGGTATAGTTGCTCCTGGGGAACGTAAATGTGTTCAATTTTACAGGGAACCCAGATAGATATGAAATACTAGTATGGATAAAAATGACCGGACAATATCACGTTGCAAATACCTCCCAAATGTTTCATCAATTTCCCCTGTTTTGAAAGGTTTGAAAGAGAAAGAGAGAATTTATGGTTTTTGTTTTTCTTATATTTTTAACAAACCGATTATCGACAGAACAAGTGAATTACGTAAAGTTCGGATTTATGTTAAAAATTTTTGTTTTAACAGATTAAATGCTTAACAACTTCAAATTTTATCTACCATGTCATTGCGTATCTTAAATCCTTTTTGATGCTTTCTATAAAAGCTGATTGGTAATCACTCAGGGAAAAAAGCAGGATAGTGTAGAACACTGGAAACTAAGTTTTCCAACAGATTTATCATAATGTTCGCGTGGGAACTCTGTTTCTTATACATTAAAGCCCTATGATGCACTACTCATCCATACTTCTGAGGAAGATTCGAATGTGCATCTCAAGATTTAGAAATGATCAAACGTCAATGTTTGAAACTTGAAATAATTTTATTTCCTAATGATGAATCATGCAGTGGCTCTTATCACGGCAGACAGCTGATAACAGAGTAGTTTTTAATGGTTATCGACCGCATAATAGAAGTTTAATATTTTGTTTTATGAATTCTCTGCGAAATTTGTGATACGTTTGTCAATATTGCATGCCTTCTAAATCTTCGTATTGGATTTGCTTACTTTATTGCAATCATATTATTCTCGAAACATGAACAGCAATAGTAGCGAGATTGCAAGATTGCACTTTGTTGTTCCGACCCCACTTTTTTTTGGGGGGGGGGGGGAGACGAACTATATAACCAAATGGGATTTTATTTTTCAGTCAATTTTGGCCGATTGATATATTCATCGTCGAAAAATGTGAGTGGTATCATTAAAAAAGTCGTCCGGCGTAGAATTCTTTTAATTTCGTTTTTTTTCCTCGCGGAATTATCGTGGTTTAAAATTACACAGGATATTTGGCATAATCTTGCTCACTTTTATCGTAATTTTTGTTTAAATTAAGGTTTTTTTTCTACAAAAACGTTCATTCAAAACCGCATTCAATTCATGCTAAAACTGAATAAGTTTCGTGTTCCTTTTAGATGAAAGACGATAAAAAAGGCTAGTTCTGGTCTCATAGGGAAATTTACTATCAAAAAAATTCGAATTTTCTTTGAGAGCTGTTTTTAGAAAACTTTTCACTTTTTTGTGTGTTTCTTTAAGTCACTTAAAGACTGGTCACTTTTCATATCGAGGATCTGTTATTGACACACCTCATTCACTGTAGAATGATGCCCAGTTAACAAACAATTTTTCAAACAATTGCTAATGTTCATTTTTGGCGTCGTCTCTGAATTTTCTTTTTGAGATTTTGCTAAGTTTTTGAAGACGTATGGCATAGACTCGTTGATTAAAAATGCGATTGGTTTCCTAATAATCATTAGGCGAACTTATCTAGTACTTTAAGTGGACAGATAATGGCTGTTAAGAATTTAAAAAAAAACTGTTTGATTTTTTTTGAACATCATTCGATTTTAAAATTATTTTTGTCAACTGCAAGTCACTCTTAGTAATAAGAAAACTCTTCTTGTACTGAAAACACTATTCATCTGGTTAGTGGTTTTATACTCTAACTATTGGTCTTATGACCTTGAGGCCGCCCGAGTTTTCAAATTTTTTTTTAACGTTTGAATATTTTTTACAAAACTTTCATTCTTTTGAAATCATATTTCATTATCCTCATATTGATAGTTCCCATCGGCATAGAGAAGACGTTTAAAAGTCAAAGAGAAAGGTTTCAGAGAAAACCTCATCATTTAAAGTGCTTCGAAACTTTCTTCTCGCACTCGTTTATTAAATTTTTGTTTTTTTGTTGATTTCATAGTAATAAGATTGATAATGATATCATATTGATGACTTATGAATGAAAAACATCAAGTTATTTTCAGCATAAGCTATTTAACCCAATGGCCATGATACAATGGGTTTTCTCAAAATTTCGCGGTTTCAATATATTTGTTCATATTTCTTGATCTTTGAAGTCATTTTTTAAACCAAGAAGAGTCTCATTGCTGTTAAAACAATAATTAAAGAAGTGTTTCTAATAAAAGTTCCTTTTTAAAGGCCTCAAATTTTTTCTCTCTAAATTTTTCTAATTTTTCTTTTTTCGCCTAGTTTTTCATTCTTTATGAAGTTGAAAAAAACTGAGAAGTCTCATAGGCTTCTTATTTTGAACTTTAATAATAATGTTACTCAATGCAGTCAGTTTATAGCAAGTAGTACTAAACTTAATGATATTGGTTTTCAAACAATTTTAAATTTTTTTTAAGTTTTTGTCCTTCTTTCTGTCAACTTGTAACATATTCTCATCATTGTGAGGTCACATCCAATTCGTTGTAAACCAAAATTAAAGTGTCAATTGATTATATGACGTAACTGATGTTCTGTTCGTTGGATATTGTGCGTCTTTTTAAATTTTTTGTTAGTGTTCAAAATTTGTTTTCTTTTCTCTTATTTTTAGCACATTCGCGTAATAACAGATCCCAAATATTTTTAAATGAGACCCAAGTGGAATTATTTAATCCTTCAGCATAATGTAAACTGAATTAATATAAATAACAATTGAAACAAAAAGACAATGTTCATATAACAGCTAATGATTTTAATGGCTTCAAAAGCCTGGGTTTTCGCAAACTTTTTGTAATTGTTTGTGTATTTTTGCATCTTTACTCAGTTTTAATGTCTTAGTTTAACAATAGACAGGTCGTACATTTCTGTAATAAATTTTTAATCAAGAATTAATTTGTTAAATCAAATGATTTTTAAGAGGTCTGTAATTAAACAATTAACGTGTCTAAAAATACTATGACAATTTGACGTTTTGTTGGACAAAATGCGTTTTCAAAACAGTTTTGTGAGGGGCTAAAAATAGTTTTTCTTTTTCTCTTCTTTTAGCACATTCGCGTAATAACAGATCCCAATGAGTTTCAAATGAGGTCCAAGTAAACGTATTTGATTGCTCAATATAATTTTAGCTGAACTAATAAAACTAGCAATTGATCTTAGAAAAAACAATATACAGATAATAGCAAATGATATTATTGGCCTCAAATATTTGTGTCTTCGCAAATTGTTTGTAATTTGTTTAGAATTTTTGCATCTTTAGTCCATTTCTATGGCTTAGTGCAGCCAAAAATTGCTTCTATCAGTTGTTTAATGGCTTTTTAGTAAATTTATCAAGAACTTTTTTAAATGGTTTTTAGGAATTTATCAAGAACTTTTGTATCTGAAAATGATTTTTAAGACAGTTAGAAAAATCTGGTTTACTAAATGTTGATTGATTTTTGAATTTTACCTCATTTCTTCATTTTGTCAACTTTCTACGTAGTCTCAATAAGGAACAATTCCATCTTTCATGTGGTTAAAAAGATACTATTTGCTTTTTTATTTAGATTTTGAGTATTTGCCGTGAAGATTTTGTTGTTGCTTAATTTTTTGTTTGTCTTTTTCTGGTAATCTTTTTAAGGGCAGACCACAAGCGTGCTGTAATTAAACAAGCCATTATGCAAATCAGTTAGTGGTCTGGGTGTGTAACGATTTTTTGAAAATCAGACATCTATTTTTTATTATCCCTTCATTTGGTTGACAATTAAATAAAAAAATTAGATGAGTTCGGGTCGGAATATCATGTGCAATCGCCTTTCAACGAACCTTCTTGTTGACCTATTATCTGTTTAATTGTTAAGACATCAGAATTGCTGGCTTCAGTTTCGGATTGCTCTCCATCTGTTGTATCGCTATATATGAAACAAAACTCTTACAATATTAATGCTTTCTGATGAAATTCCACTGTGTGGTTGCTTTAGTATATGTTATCAGAGTGAATCAAGCAATCGGACTATGCCAACTTGCAGTAAGTGTATAGCATCACTAAAGAGCAGTGGACTTGTAATAAAATCACTTTTGCCTCATGCAACAGATAGAGCAAAATTCAAAACTGAAGCCAAAAATTCTGACGTTTTATCAATTATACAGATATTAGGTCAACAAGGAGGTTCGTTAATATTGCGATCGCATATGATTGCAATCTACTACAAGGTTGCAATCTACTACCTAGAAATTCAATCACAGCAGCATAGCCATAACAACAAATGGTTACAAAGACAGTTGACGGTTGCGCAGTAAATAGTGACGACTGAAACAAAGTACTAGATTCCTATAAATTTTTTTGCCTAAATACTTGATCCCAATAGATTTTTCTAGCAACTGATACTTTTGCTGGAATTTGGTGCGCCGAGCATCAAAAAGTTTGTTTGTTCCCGAAGGAGTGATTTGTAGCGTTCTTTGCATTGTCGCCGAAGATTATTGTTCTGATTACGGACTGCGATGTTCAATTCATCATTCTGATATATTCCATTTTTTTTTAAAACAGAGCAAACGTGTTCATATCCGACACATAGCTGGAAGCAACCAATCGATGCAAGGAAAAAAATACGTATAAGAGAGGAGAACTCCAATTAATAAAATGAAAAACTCAGAAATTTCCTAAAACTGGGTGGTAGTAGTGCTGCCTTAAAACAGAATTTTAGTGCAATTGTAGTGTTACCTGATACAATGCTGCTTATCTATTTCCTTAGGATAAGTCAACGTTGAATCAACCAATCATTCTGTGCCAACTGGCAACAAGTATAATGAAACACTATAAAAAGCAGCCTTTTTATAGTTCAATAACGTTTTCCATCTTTGAGAGTATGGAATTCACTGGCTTGCAATCCTAATCCGGCGGCAGAGCAATAGCTGCAAAAAGACAAGCTGAGAGCGGGGGCTAAATACCTAGTGATATTAATCGAGCATTGAAAGCTATTGAATGTATTTCTTAATTTCCTACGGCAGTTACACATACTCTTATGCACTACAATGATGAGTGTAACAATGTGCTTGATTTCGATAGAGTTGTTACTCATTTTTTTTGACCAAAACATCCGAGAAAAAAGTTTAAAGGGAGTTGAGCGTTTTGTCTGAAATCAATTGTGCTTAATGGTGTGAATTATGTGGATTTAATAAAAAAAACTGAGAAATTACAAGGAAAGCATCCAGTGATTATCTACGCTTTTCGATTTTTGATCTCATTTGGTAAGTGGCACAGGAATTAGTTTTTTTTGAGATTTGAAGCCACGAGGCTTTCTACCCGGGCCGAGGAATTTGGCCAAAATTATGTAAGATCAGCGGCAACTAGCGTTGACAAGTCGGAAAATTCACCGCAATTTTCTTTAATAATTTTGGCATTGAATGCGTTGAATTTAAAGACAAAAATTCAACGCATTCAGCGCAAGCAAAATTATGTAAGAAATGGC
The DNA here is from genome assembly GCF_964194025.1 of Convolutriloba macropyga. Classification (NCBI taxonomy): domain Eukaryota; kingdom Metazoa; phylum Xenacoelomorpha; order Acoela; family Convolutidae; genus Convolutriloba; species Convolutriloba macropyga. Next base: position 53,979,385 of record NC_134471.1, on the reverse strand, counting down.
GGTGAATTTTCCAACTTGTCAACGCTAGTTGCCGCTGATCTTACATATTTAGCGTTGAATTTAGCGTAGATCTTACATAATTAGCGTTGAATTAAGCGTAGATCTTACATATTTTGCGTTGAATTTAGCGTTGATCTTACAAAAAATCAAGGCGTAGAACTATGGGTATGGGACTCGAACCACTGACCTCCTGTTTACTTGTCGCCTCTTCTACCTTTGCGCCACCGTACTTTGGTTTCCTTAGGAGCCGCAATCCTTATAAAGCGTAGATCTTACATATTTTGCGTTGAATTTAGCGTAGATAATACATATTTTGCGTTGACTTTAGGGTAGACCTTACATATTTTGCATTGAATTTAGCGTAGAACTTGCATATATTTCGTTGAATTTAGCCTAGATCTTACATTTTTTCGTTGAATTTAGCCGAGATCTTACATAATTTCAACGTATTCAACGCATTTATCATGTGAGATGTACTGGGAAAATTTTAAATTTTTTTTTAAGTTTTGAAAAAAATTTGAATTCCCAAAATGGTCTGAAATGGTTTTTGCACCGTAAGAGAGCAATTGGTTATTTTTTGCTGACTTCATTTTTCTAAATTGTGCAGTATAGGGGTCGAAACAGTAAAAAAAAATTAATTTTTCGAAAAAAAACTTGAAAATTTTGAAATCTTCAAATGGTCTGAATTGGATTTTGCACTATAAAAGAGCACTAAAAAAGATTTTTTCTGACTTCTTGTTACTCACCTTTGGAGTATCGGGTTCGAAATAGTGAAAAAATTAATTTTTCGAAAAAAAAACTTGAAAAAGTTTTGAAATCGTAAAATGGTCTGAAACGGATTTTGCACTATAAAAGAGCACTAAAAAGTGATTTTTCTCACCTGTGCAGTATAGGGGTCGAAACAGTGAAAATGAGTTTTCGAAAAAAAACCTGGAAAAGTTCTGAAGTCGTAAAATGGTCTCAAATGGATTTTGAACTATAAAAGAGCACTAAAAAGTGATTTTTTTGCTGACTTCGCTTTTCTCAGCTGTGAAGTATCGGGGTCGAAACAGTAAAAAAATTGACCTTTTGAAAAAAAAACTTGAAAAACTTTTAAAATCATAAAGTGGTCTGAAATGGAATTCAAAAAATTCAACCTTAAATTTGTAAGATCTAAGCCAAAATTCTACGCACAATTATGTAAGATTGGCGTTGAATGCGTTGAATTTATGTAAGATCTACGCTAAATTCATCGCTAAATATGTAAGATCTACGCTAAAATTCAACGCTAATTATGTAAGATCTACGCCAAAATTCAACGCAAAATTATGTAAGATTGGCGTTGAATGCGTTGAATTTATGTAAGATCTACGCTAAATTCAACGGTAAATATGTAAGATCTACGTCAAAATTCAACGCAAAATTATGTAAGAGTGGCGTTGAATGCGTTGAATTTATGTAAGATCTACGCTCAAGCGTAGATCTTACATAAATTCAACGCATTCAACGCCAATCTTACATAATTTTGCGTTTTTTAGCGTTGACACCTCGGCCCGGGTATAGAGGCAATCGAAACTTGCCAATTAGTTATGTGTGCCAGACCTATTTTTGTCGCAACTGGGATACCCAGAGCGAAAGGTTGGGACAATCGAGAAGGAAAATTTTTATGCTGCAATCTTTTTGGGGAGAATATACATCAGACATTTTGTATGTCTTACTTATAAGCAGTGAGAAACGGAAACGGTTAACTACGAAACAGGAAACAGCACTTTGTTTTTAGGGTGCTCTTTTATGTCCATCAAATAAAATTTGGTTGTCTGTCTTCAGCTGTTCATTATAACTGTTGTTTCGAGGTATTGAGCCGCCTGGTATTGATATTGAGTGGACTATGCAGACATTAGATCAGACTAGTCCATATTCAAGCTCTGGAAAAGGGTTCTGAAGCAACTAACAAGACCATAGGAAATTTGTTGCGGTCAGATAAGAAGACTCTTGACTGGTCTTCGGACAGACAATATCCAGACCAGAGTGGTCATTTTAATTATAGGCTTCAAAAACATGCAGTTCTGATTTTTGGAAGAAATCCATGGTAAAAATTTGAGCTGAAAGAATAAGGCCAAACATCACGAGTTATCCTTTATGTGCATGCCAGTTATATATTCGTATATATATATATATATATATATATATATATATATATATATATATTCGCCTCTGTGTGTGTGTGTGTGTGTGTGTGTGTGTGTGTGTGTGTGTGCGTGTGTGTGTGTGTGTGTGCTTCTCCTCAACACCAAATATCATTGCATTTGTTTGATTTTTATCTGTTTGAGCCTATAGTTATAATAGTTTAATAATTGGTTATAGTTATTCATAGCTATAAGTTCTTAAATTACTGAAAAAGTAGTATTTTGATGATAAAAAATAGAGAACTAATAATTTTTGCCTCCATTTGATGAGTGATGACAGACCCAGAGCCTCGTGTCAGAATCTTTCAGTGCTGATTCATTAGAACCAAATGGTAAAACGTTAAATCAGACCTGAATAAGAGTGACCTAAGGGTAAATTTACCTCGCATTATGTGCAGACAAAACGAAGAACCATTTTATTATGAGTCGTCACGGGGAATTCTTCGTTTATTGTTTTTTCTGATCAAAATAAAATCATAGTAAACATGAAATTTGGGAGGCTGGGTTAAGGGGGGGGGGGTTGAGATGGGGGGGGGGCTGCATCAGTTCAAATTTCGAAAATGCTGTTCTCTGGCATCTGTTTTTTCAGTTATCCCCTATCCATCTCCAACTCCCCCCCATTTGGTACCTTACTTAATTTGACAACCATTTGGTCTTTCATTATTATGATTCCCCCCAACACTCTTCTTCACCTCGCCCCACCACCACTCCTATATTTATCCTGACTCTTGGGGTACTTCCATGAAGATTCGAGACGTATCGTTCCATTCTGAACAGCCAGAAGTTGGGCCAGAAGCGGCCAGAATTATGAACACAGGATTGTAACCCCAGTTTTTTTGTAATTTTTAATGGTCTGAATAATTTGTTTAGATTAATCAAATGTGTCGAATTTGTCAGATTTGTGTTACAGATTACGTTTCTTGTTATTGGGGATTCAACTCACTCTGAGAGACGCCTTGACCTACATCCATACCGACTCTCAGCTACAGATTTTCGTGTAACCTTGACATTTTGTCATTTTTTTAAAAAAAAACTTCTGCCACAGTTTTTTTTTTGTTTTTAGAGCACAACACGATGCCTTGGGGGGTCGCAGGTGGGATTATCCGTACAATTTGGTGGAAAATTCACGGAATTTTCCACATTTTTTGTAATCGTAGGAGATAATGACATAAAAAACTGAAAAACTGGTTATATTTTGCTAAATTAATTGGAGTACCAGAACGCTGTCTGGACCTCGAACGTAGAGTTTGCGGGGAACATGAGATGCGTGGATCTATATCCCGTAATGGTGACGAACATTAACGTCTTTATGAGTGTGAACTTGGAGTTAATTTCAAGAGTGCAAAATAGTAAATCTTGTTGATTTTAGTATCGATAAATCTTATCATTTCAACAAAGAAGGCCATGGCTTCAGTCATTCGGCCAAATGATCCTCTCTTTGTTTGAAGAGTTTTGTGACTAGCTGGTAATGTTGTACTTCAACCTGCGTCCCGTTCACTGCTGTGTCTTTCTGTGTAAAATGATGTGGTAGTGTGTATATCAAGGTGTGCAAAAGATAAAGTGTGTACAATTGTGCTAAACTTTTTCATCATATCGGTTTGACATCTCAACCCTGATTGCATTTTCAAATAATTTTCACTTTATCGGCTTTTTTGGGTCTTTGGATTTGTTTCAGTGGTATGGTTATCATATTGTGCAATTTGACGAACACCCGGCTGTCTGGGCTCGATTTCAGTAGAATTTAACGGCAATTGGGGATTGCTCTGGTTGCCACTTGTCAACCTTCCAGCTGTGCAACAGGGACTCAAATACCTCAAATTTTTACGGAATGACTTCATCAGATTCAGTGCGAACGAAGGTCAGAGTCTCGAACGTCTTGAGATTCAGTGCGAACGTCATCAGATTCAATGCGAACGTTTCGTCTGAGAGGGCAGATCACCTTGCAGATCAGAGTCTCTTCTGCAGAGTCTGCGGTTCCTAATCGCCAAGAACCGCTGAAAAACTGCCAAAAACTGCTGAAATATTAGAACAGAAACAAATCAGGCGAAAACAAAATTTTCTTCTTTTTATTGAAGTTGTTTATAATCTTGAATTTTCTCAATTTGAAGTCCTTTTTCATTATTGTTTTCAAGTAGGTAGGCATCAATAGAGATTGTTTTGCTGTTCCTTGAAAGATAAGTTTTTATCGTGATGCTCAGTAAAAAGTTAGTGAAAATTTTATAGTGCTCAGAGAAAGTTCAGCGTATGAGTCATAAAAATTTCATTCGGCTCAGAGAAAATTTATAAAGTTTTTTCATACTATGAAGAATGAATGCAGAAAGGCGTTCTGAATTAACCAGAAGAGTGACTTGATCTGAATACTTGGCAGAAAAAAATACAGATTGAAAGATTGTGAATCATTGCCGAAGTTGTCTGCGGGGATCGTCCGGGGAAAAAGTGCTGGGATCACGTACAAAAAATAATTTTTTGATGAGAATTGTATTTGACTATAACAAAGCATTCAGTGGGCAACTCGAGTTCTCAGATATTTGATCGAAATTGAATTGTCTGCTAACCTAGAGAAGATCACTGTATTTGATACGAGCTACTTTTGCCTGGGACATTATAACCAATAGTCAATTGTACCCAATTTTTCCCAGAAGTCATTTTTTTCTCATGGTTTTCAGCTATAATCATATTTGTTGATCAAAACCTGGGGTTTGTTTTGCCGCATTAAAACCACCTACTAAACCACCATCACTCTCTCAAGATCACGTACCATCACAGACTAAACTACCGTCAAGATCACCATTGGCTGATCTTCAATATACAAACTAATTTTCTATCCTGCTGCTTTGGTTTTTGATTCCATTAGATATAAAAAAATTAAAAATTGCAAATCATTTTAGATTCAGCAATGATTTCTTGGCGCGCTCAGTTACGTTTTTGCCTGTTTTCAATATGATTTATGACCTGACTTTGGCTCCTTCTAAATGTCATTGCTCGTGCAAGTATAGTCGTTGGGACAAATGTCGCTTTGAACCGCAGCACTTCGACCTGGTTTATATTTTTCCTATTTTCCAGTGGATCCTCAAAAAAACTCCTCCATGAAAATAAACCTTCACTTGCCTTTTGACGAGCTGCACCTTTAGCGAGTTTGGACAAGCCTTTCGGGTCATGGCCAACCCTTAGCGTCCCGTGGGACTTGATATCAAACTATCACAACAGAAGAGATTATCACAACCAAAATCAAAACTTAAAATGGGGGTTTATTTCCGTGGGAGTTTGTTTCCTAGCTAAAGTTTTGTGAAGATTTTTTTTTCGTGGTTTTTTCCTAGACCCGAGATAACATAATATGTGTTTTGCTTGTTTTTCCCCGTTACTTGGTGTCCTCTCCTTGTGCCCCACATACATTCAGCAGCACTGTTAAATCCCGAAAAGTGACTGTGTCTGGATCAGAGTCGAATCCTCCGTATTTGTACACCACCACTGTCCCGTCCATAGGTCGCAGAATCAGTTGGTTACTTGGCTTGACTTCGTTTACCTACGGCTAACAATTGACAGCCAAGAAAAAATATATGCTCGTAAAATTATACAGTTGCCATAATTTTCAACGTCGTGAATAATAAACGTACCTGAAAATTTTCAACATTTGACTCTAACGAGGGAGAATAACTTTTGTGTGCCATGTATTTTGTTTCAAAAAATATTTAAGCTTGTTTTAATCCAAGAAAAACTATAGAAAATTAGTCATACTTGCTTTTAAGTCTTTTTTCTTAGTTTTCAAACGCAAGTTTTATTTAAAACTTATTGATGCATTTGTAGGAACTTCCAGCATTGTAACATCTATCTGCCACTGCATTCCATTGGTATTTTATGTCCTGCAAGTGCATTTTTTGAATACTCACGGTGTATTTATAAAAACAAAGTATTTTTTTCGTTTCTTTTTCGTTACTTAATCTCACCCTCGCACACCCGAACCTGCTTTATATATAGTAGTATGCGGTATCATCGCAAATATAAATTACAATAGGTGGTAATAAAGGATACTGTAAACCCCAAAAAGAACCGGTATTTGAAACAGAACTGGCATCTGAAGCAGAACTGGCATCCAAATTTATAGGCCTAAACTGGCTTCAGGGAATATCAAAACTTTATTTACTTATTTAGACTTACTCTTTCATTTAGTACCCAAATTTGCAGCTAAAATTTTAGATTATGGTTTTTTGGCGGATTACAAAGTTATGCCGAGAAATCAGGTATGTGATTCCTTACCCAATAAAAATGGTGAAAAAAAAGATTTATAAAAAAATAGATGTATGATTCTTGGTAATCATACTAAGTTCATATATGATTTCTTGGTAATCATACAAGGATCATCTATGATTTCTCATTAGTCATACAAAGATCGTACTGGGAAATACGTTATGATTTGTATGACATCATATATGATCCTTGTATGACTACTAAGAAGTGGCGACCCAAGTGGCTGCATAATCCCTTGAGGGAATGTGAGACAAAAAACTTTACCTTGTGCCAACTAACTTGTGACAAATAGCTCCATGCCTTGACAGAATCTGTCAGATTTAGACAAGACAAATATATCGTGATAATTGGGCGATGCTGTTATTAGTATTTTTCTCAAAAAATAGAGCTAATACAAAAATTTTCTGCAATATTCAACTCAATTTTCTTTGTTGTTTGTATAATTATTCGGCAAGTTAAGCTAAACTTGATTACTTTTGAGAAAACTCATAGCCCGGGACTGATTTTTATGAAACTCAAATAACATTGTGCTCAATTTGGAGCAAAGCAATCAACACAAAAAAGAGTAGTTTTCTCTGAATATCTGACCGCATCGGACACTATACTCACGTTTTTAAGCATCTGTGTGAACTTTTACAAAATACGCAATGTACAAGTTTAAACTTTTTGATGTATATGTGGGAACTTCCAGCATTGTAACATCTATCTGCCACTGCATTCCATTGGTATTTTATGTCCTGCAAGTGCATTTTTTGAATAGTCACGCTGTATTTATAAATTCAAATATTTTTTTAGGTTCTATTCCGTTAGTTAATTTCACCCTCGCCCACCCTTTCTCATATATAGTAATATGCTATATCATCACGATTATTATTTACAATCGGTGGTCATAAATATTCCTGTAAACAACCAGTATTCGAAACAGAACTGGCATGCGAAACAGAGCTGGCATGCGAATCAAAACTGGCATCCGAAACAAAACTTTGATACGAAACGAAGCTGGATCCATTTTGGTGTTCACAGTTCAGCGTCGCGAATGGTTTTATCACAGGGGTTTCAATAAAGGGATTTATGATAGGTGTTTTATTGCAGATGATGTATATTTACTCTGTTCTGGCCTTCACTTTGGCTGTGATACAGTTGTTAAGCTCACGCGCGAGCACTTGAACAAATATCCAGATAAAAGAGCTATTTAATGGTACAAAATTTACCCAGGGAATCGGTAATTTCTATGATCTTACAAAACTCATTAAAAATGTCCTAGAAACATGTTATTGGAATTTTTATATAATTTATTTTTTCAATTTATCTGCGGCCACCTTCAAAATATTGCTGTGAAAAGTTTGTCCGTATCTGTGATTGATGTCAATCCTATTTGGAATCCCCTCCACTGGGGTATCATTATACATCCTTTCTAAGTTGATTGATTAAAATGTAATATTACTAACTAGGTCATCTAAACTGTGTTTACATTTTGCTATTTTGATGGCTAGAAACTTAGATAAAGTAACAATTTTACAGTTAATCCGGAACGCAAAGCCGCCATTGTCGATTGTCGAGGGGACATGTAAGATTTTGCAGAAGTTTCTAGAAAGAATTTTTGCTCACGTTTTGAATGATGAGATGTAAATTCTGGTAGAGTGACAAAATGTTTTCGGCCCAAAATATATAAATTCAACACATTGTTTTTTAAGCAAACGGTTATAATAAAAACTCTGTATTACCTGAAAAAAGAACGTCAGTTTTGTTGGTAATATAAGTACAAGCTTCAGGTTTGTTGTCAAAATTCAGAAGTTGTCAATTGTTGATGTAATTTTTCCTCTCAAATAGAGCAAATGTTCTCCAAGTGCACAAATTGTCACAGACCTCATTAACTGCATATATCCGCAATTGAATTACAGCTAAATAAATATAAATTCAAATTAAAAATAAACAGCTGAATGAAAATAAATTTAAAGAGTAGGAAGGATATGCATTATTTTCTGCAGAGTACAAATTATGTTTAAAATTAAAATCGAACGGCAAGTACTGCAAAAATTTCAATCGCCCTTAACAAAAGTCTGATTGCAGAGGTTAAAGTTCGAAAAAAAGGCTGATTGCAGGAAGGCTCGGAGCTGTAAAAAAATTTAAAAAGAATTTGAGCTGACTGGTTTCAAGCAACCAATGAACATACCCAGCAGCTTGCCAAAAATAGCCGCAATAGCTTCGTAGATTAGCAGTATTAAAAAATTAGTAAAAGAAACAGACTAAATAAGAAACTTCTTCTTTCAGTAAAAACTGAGATGTTATATTTTGATTAAGAACTACATTAACTTATAGCTATGTCTATCAGCTTCTCTCAAATAACTTTCAGTTAGAGCAACACACAATCACTTAATCTTATTTTTTTGAATTAAAGTAAAAAATAGGCCGAATTCAAAGTGAGAAAGTCATTTTTGAGAGTGAGGTAAATCACGTGACAAAAAATTAATCACGTAAACGAATAACAAACTCTCCACTTAGAGTGAAAATGACGTCACGCACGCACTTTAGGTGAAATGTCAAGAATGAATAAAAAAGGCAGATTTTAAGTAATTGTCACATCATATGGCCGTAACAAAAAAGACGACCAAAAAAGAACAACAGGACAAATAGTTGCGCAGTTCAAGGAATATTCAGTGAGTAAACAAAAAGTCAGACCTAGAATGGATAAAAAATGAATTGAGAAAACCACTTGAAAAAAATTCGGTCAGAAAATTCTCCACTCGACCTCTTGCTTTAGCGTGATCAAAATCATTTCATCAACTTGACTTCGAAATTTTTTGAACAGATGTTATAAATGAGGGCAACCCAATGCAATTCTTTTTCTTTGAATTGTAAAAAACAAAGAGACGGCATAAAACAGCCCCAGCTATTGTTTTGCGGTTATCAAAATCAAATTAAAGACATGAGGTTTCGCTTGAAAGTCTGGTGCCACTCTCTGTAAATGCCACAGCATTTAAGATAGTTTTCGCCAGAACAAATCTTCTCATACCTTGCTAGAAGGTTTAGAGAGAACAACATAAATCTGGCGAAAACTATCTTAAATACTGTGGCAAAAAAGAGCGAAATAATGAGTTATGAGAAACGCCAAAATTCGAGAGCTTAGGATCTGTTGGATTAACTGTTAGCAGGCTAGGCTTGCACATAAAAGATGCTGAATTTAATCCACTGCTGATCCCTTTCCACAGCAATTGCACCTGAATGGACCCGCTTTAGCACATCATTATCACTGTTGAAATTTAAAACAACGCAGATGAAAATTTCAAAACGCCAGATCTATTCGGTGTCAGTTTCTACAGTGCATGATTTTCATACATACATACATACATATATATATATATATATATATATATATATATATATATATATATATATATATATATATATATATATATATATATATATATATATATATATATACATATATACATACATATATATATATATATATATATATATATAACCCAAAAAGTAAAAGGCAACAAAAATAATATTGTTTATGGTATTTTTGCTGACACTTCCGAAGCCGTTTAAAATTGTAGATATGTTAAAAAAGTACAACAAATTGGCCACATATTTATTGTTTTAAAATTATTGAAAGTTACTTCATGAAGCCAATACAAGATCAACACGTGGAAATGTTTTGAGTTTTTGAAAATTCTCAGTCAAAAAACAAACCTTTGGAACAGAGGTTTTAATTAGAAAAAATAAGAATGTTCTTTGCTAAACACTGAAGCTAGCTACTTCAATACTCTCAAAAGTTGCCAGGTGTAACATTGACTGGAATTTGACATTGTTTTGAGTACAAATAAGAATATAATATATAGTATGGAGAATTTGTTTTTGTTGTTCAAGATCACAATGACTAATAGCAGCAACCGTTATTTTGGGTGTCTATTCGCGTATCATGAGAAAAATTTGTTTTTCAGATAAAAATTCCCTATCAGAAATTGAAGTTCATTCAAAATTTAAATTTTGTTGAAATTCAATTTTTGTTGAAATTGATGCTCACAAATTACCAAAATTGTTAATTCCAAGACCTCAAAAATTTTCAATATTACAGCGTATCCAATAAAACTACACCTGATTTGAGACATTGTGTTGAATCTAATTGAGAATATGATGTGCCATTTATATCAGTTTTTTGTTGTTTAGATCGAAATGATTAGGGGGATCAGCAGCGAACATCATATCAATCATTGAGTTGTGCTGTATTTTCTCGGCATGAACACGCCAAAATATGAGCGAGAATGTCAACAGGAAATACTAAAACTTTTTCGTAAAAATTATGCCGTTTTAACAAACTGAAACAGATGACACTTCATGGAGCAATTGCCATATTTAGGAATGAGATAAAAACAAGAACGAGAAAGTTTTATTACAGAAATTTTCGATATAAAATATGAGACAACATTGAATCTGTGAACTATTATCATAGCATCCGTAGAAACCTAGAAACATTTGAGAAAGTTTGCAATTTATTTTCAAATACAATGCTAATTTTCACAGCAACTCTAAAAAGAGTACAACTAATTCCATGCATTATATTTGATATTATGTACACAGAATTTTTTTAGGTGCTAGATCTGCCAAGCTGCGACGTATTTATTTTGACTTTGTATGGAGTCTATTTACAATTTTGATAACAAGTTTGAAAAACATTCTTGACTACAAAATCTTGTTTCTTTGGTGTTATTCCCAATCTTTTGTTAGCAAACATTCTTTGTGTTTTGACAATTATCTTTTCATTTTGTTTTTTCCTCCTCGACAATACAGTGATCAACAGTCAACTCAAAACGTTTATATTACAATAGAACCAGAGTTTTGTTGTTTCTTTCGCTTTTAGCAAACTTGTAGAAATCAGTGACAATGCGAAAATCGCCGTCCAAATTGCCGTTCCTTCGTCGCGAGTTCAGCCAGCAAATTCTGGCAACAAGAGCACTGCGAAAAAAGGCAACTCATCCCCCAAATCGCACCGGTAGTTTTTGCATACATTTGTACCATTCCTTCGTCATTACGTGTTGGTCTTTACGTTGTCATTACGTGGTGTTTACGTTTTGGTCTTTTATTATTCAATTATTAAATTTTTAGGTTTTGGTTTTTAAATAATCCAACATAATAATTTGATAAAAATCCCTCAATTAAAACAAAACTCATTTCTGAAAAAAATTGCTTAAAGAGTGGTAGCCACCAACATCAAACGTGCAAAAGCGAGTGAGGAGATCAAAAGATTAGAATCAATTACAATTGTCGCTAGTATTGGCACACTCAAAAATGCGAAAACTAGCGACCTATTTACCAAAATTTGAGCGTATCGCACTTTTTCGCTCTCGCTTTCTTTCCTGACCTTAATATATGTGCGTAAAATACATGCGTTAAACAACGATTTGCCGAGCCTGTAAACTCAAGCGAATGTGTTTTTTGCAATGTAGTGAGCCTTCATACTATAGCAAAAGCAAAAAAAAAAACGTATAACAACACAGGAAGTAACAGAGCTAAATTTCTTTAAAAAACTACATTATAACTTCATAAAGTTTTCAGAATAAATGTACTCTATATTTATTGTATTAAAGGCTCGGTTTTTTGTTTGCTCTGCAAACAGCTCAATTGATAAGTAATTACGTTCTTAAAAGTATATATATTCGTAGAAAAACGTTACAGTTTGTTTTCGGTGTTTTACTAACTGATTAGCTATTTTGAAAATTTTTTCATTAACAGAAATGTATGGAGAATGAAACACCAGACACAATAGATATTCATTTTAAATCATTATAATTTAATATTGTTTTTGAAAAATATGCTACAAAACTTAAATCAGAAGAAAGTTTTATGACAATTTCTTAGAAACTGTTTTGATTTGATGCGAGTCCAGTTTGTTTGACTACTTTCCCTGGTCGGCCATATCATAATAGAAACGTGCCAATCATAAAATGCAGTAAATGGAACTTATAGAACGCAATTTTTTGTTCACGACGGTTTTTGGGCCATTATGACACGTTTTATAATTGTTAAGTTTAATCAACCCAAGTATGGTTCTGCTACGACTACAAGGCAACTGAGCCAACTATATATGACCATCTTTGCTAAATTTCTCATCACAATTATTCGATGTTTACACAAACAACGTTTAAAATTAAATTATTTTTTACTAGATAGTAAGAATTGGATACTCAAACATGCATTACAAACAGACAAATAATTAGCAACAAAAGAGAATTTTTTAATAAGAGTATGATATATATTGAAGCATGATAGAAGTTGTGACGGTCGTATCATCATTTTTTCTGCCACCATGCCATTTCGTTGGGCCAGTGGTGAGCCTGTAATAAAACATTAGTTACCACTATTTCGACTGCATTACATCCAACAACTTGGCCCAGCTACACAGAAGTTGATCTGAGACGAAAACAGTTTCGGTTGAGGTAGTTTGTGGACTTCAGAGTTTTTCTTTTGAACAGATCAATTGAAATTTGAAAAACTGGCTCTAAATTATTCGAGGCAAAACATCCCTGTAACTTTTTAAAAATGGTCGCTGACAAATGAAATCAAAGCGTAAAAGATCCGTAAGATATCGTACCTACAAAAACTTCGTTAATTCTTTCCCTTTGGAGAACGTTCGAATTGTTTCTCATATTAATATGAGAACCAATTCGAACGTTCTCCAACGGAAAGAAACAATGAAGTTTTTGTACGTACTATGATATCTTACGGATATTTTCTTTCAACCAAAAAAAAATTTAAAAATTGACCGCGAACACAAAAGCTGAGTTAAAGCAGCATTACTCTGCGTTCATTTCTTTATTTTTCTTCGCAATTTTGTTTTTCCAAATTTTTAGAAAAAATTATGTCCTACTTTCTTCTCCTCTTCTCCTGAGAAAAGTAATTGCTAAATCAGCAAGTTTAATTGCTGAAGGTCAATTTTACAATCAACTCATCAATAGAAAGTCAAGAGCGCTGAAATTCGAGAACTCAAAATTCCTGAAATCTACCAATCTTCTAATATACTAGAGGAGAATAGTTAGAAAGATCTTTTCTGACAAAATACAAAATAGAAAAAGAACTCTTCGATGTTTACGCTTCCATAATACAATCTAAGCATCTGTTGTTCACCTCATGAAACTCCCTTGTTTAAGTTTTCGGGTTTTTGAAATGACTGGAATGGTAAGTTTTGTGAAATAGGTAAATTTTTTCTCAAGAACAACACTAGAGTTTAGAAAATAGAAAGTTTTTGTGCTTTTAGTTTTGCATTTTGAAAATTGATTTTTGTTAATTTGAGAACTCTAAATGGCCTGAAATCAATGGATTTTTTAAAAAGAATTGATACAAAAGAACGATGGTTTGTAATCTAGTTGCAATCAGTAGAACAAATAAGAGCCGGATAAAAAAGTTTAACAAAATTTGTTAAATAATTTAAATATTGTGTCGAATATTTTAAATTGTTTGTTTTTAGGCTTAAATCTGTATGGAGTTTTTCGTGACAACCCAAATTCAATTTTAACTCACCAAAATTTACCGTATTTTCCTCGGTTTCATTTTATCGTTAATTTCCACGCAACGGTCAACCGGACCGCTGTTTTCGTTTTTCTAAGTTTTTCCTTCGAAACTTTTAGTCTTACTTTTTTTCAAAATTCTGAAAAAAAGAAATGCTATTTTATATGAAAATTTGATTGCGAGAGCTACAAATTGATGTTTTCCTTTTTTTCTCTGTGAAGCATAAACACAAAACGAAAAATTGAGTAAAGAAAAAAGGCAGCTTCGCATATGTTCCTCATAGGAAAAATAATTAGTCTATACGATTATGTTTTCAAAATTTGTCAAATGGTGTCATTAGATGTTTTTATTTACATCGCCAGATCCAAACTTAACCCGATTCACCATAAGATCTGGCGTTCTGAAAAACAGAGTCCAATGCCGCCTCCCTCCCTCCCTCCCTCCCTTCCTTCCTTCCTTCCTTCCTTCCTCCCTCCCTCACTTCCTTCCTTTCTCCCTCCCTCCCTTCCTTCTTTCCTTCCTTCCTTCCTTCCTCCCTTCCTTCCTTCCTTCCTTCCTCCCCCCTCCCTCCCTCCCTCCCTCCTTCCTTCCTTCCTTCCTTCCTTCCTTCCTTCCTTCCTTTCTTCCTTCCTTCCTTCCTTCCTTCCTCCCTCTCTCCCTCCCTCCCTCCCACCTCTCTCTCTCTCCCTCTTTTTCGTTCGTATTTCTTTCACAATTGTATAATTAAAGTCACATATAGGCGGGTCAGCCCAGCCTATTGAATGAGACATGCTGTATCACTTGAGTTGCTGAATAAGTAGTTGCTCTTTTTTCGTGTATACGCGAGTCAATGGATCAATTGTAAGAACTTGAAACATTGCCTTCTATGGGAATGTTCCTATATTTTATCCGTTGACCCCTTTTTGACTTTGATTGAAGTTTCATCTCCATATAGCAGACTTTTTTTCAAAATGATTTACCCTTCCTTTTCTATACCATTCATTTGTTTTTTATTTAAATTCATACTTTTCTAGATTCCATTTTTTTAACTGCTTTTTAATGAAAAGGATAACAGAACAAACCACACATATCCTATTCTTACCATGCACAGATCCTCTTAATTTAGAGCTGTGATTTGCACATTTCCAAGAAATAGTTAATCATACAAGATCAATTTCCTGATGATTTTTTCTTCTGTTTATGCGCAGTATATGTGTACATTCATGAGCGAGTTTTTTACAATTCAAAGAATTTGAATTGTATTGGGGCGCTGTTTTTTTTTTAAGATCTGTTCCCACATTTTCATGATTTTTGAAGTCAAATTGGAGTAGTGATTTTGGTCACGCCGAAACAGGAAATGGCGCGAAAAAGCGAGTGGTTTTGAGACGTGAATTTTCTTCGCTCTAATTTTAAAGTAGAGTGAGAAAACGGCGTTTGAACAAAAATTCGGTTTCTCGGTAGTGGTTTTTTGTTCACATGCGGCAATTTCACTCTGATTTTTAGTGTTTTTTCGATTTTTTGGATCGGATTTTTTTTAAATGGTTTTCCGAATCCATTCACAGCTCATTGTAAGCCTGGATTTTTGTTTGAATTAAATTTTCATTTCTCGCTAGTGGTTTTTTTGTTCACATGAGGCATTTTGACATTGATTTTCTGTTTATTTCTTATTTTTTTGTTCTGATTTTTTTTAAAAATGGTTTTCTCAATTCACTCATAGTCCATTCTGTCCATTCTAGTTCTAGTTTTTCTGTTTAGTCGATGAAAATTCTTTGAATTGTACGTCAGGACTTGTCCTGCTATGTTTCTTTGTTCTTTTTTTGTACAGTATAGGCAGAATGGTCATCTTGTAAGAATTTATGTTCGAAGAAATTATATAACTACTTGTTTAAGTCCAAAGATTAACTTGTAAAAACTATGTAAGTCGAAGTTTTTAGAAGAAAATGTGCAAGGGGATACATCGATATGAGAGAACATGCAAGACACTCGTAAGGTCTCGATTTCGACCCGGTGCCTATCGCGCAAATTTGACCTCTTCCGATTCCAAAATTCAAATAATCTATGCAGAGAACATGTGCACTCCTGTCTGACAAATTAGTTTCTCAAATTGCAGTTTCTCGTCAAAATTAAGCTTTAAAAATTTTTTTTTTGCGGTTAATTTACCTGAATGGCATGCAGCTAAGCAATTTTGGGGAAAGTTGTGCATGTAAACTTTACCTGCACATGGCCTTACCTGCACATTGTTGAGGTAAAATTGCCTATACATTATTTAGAGTGTGTTTGCTAAATGAGCAGAATGGGCTTAAAAATCAATTTGAAAAGTCTAAATTGAGCGGGAAGCAAAATTGTCAAATTGAAAGCAGTAAATTTGTTTTTTTTTGCTTCAAGCTCATTTTGGATTTTTTATTTGCATCTGCTCATTCTGCTCACTTATTGACTTTTTGTTCACTCTGTTTTATCGTTGAGGATGTTAAAACATCAATTTTTAACAGCTGTTATTTTTTGGTCCTATGCCCTAAAAAAACTTTCTATTTGCATTTTCACGTGGATCTGCGGCAGCGGAAAAACAAAAAGTAACATTTTGGCGGTTATATGATGATCATTTGTTAATAATAGCTAGTGTATCATTACGTTTCTGACGTCTAGTCGTTGACCACTGATTGTTGTTGGGTAAAACCGCCCTGTCATAATTCTCAACAAGTTGTGAATAGCCTCCTTTTTCAACCGATCTTCAGGCCTCTTGGATCGCAGCCTGCTAGCCATATTCTGAAACTCCATGCTGAAGTAAGGAATGTCAATTTGTTCTAGAAATTTCTGACCACCCAGTATTGCGTAGGGTTCTGCTTCCTCAATGTCCATTTTGATTATGACTTGTGATATGTTGAGTCGTTTCAAAGTGGGCAGAAATTGATCCAGTGTGCCTGTCTGAATCCCTTCTTTCTGGGTACAGTTCGGGTCTTTAATAAGCTTCGTGGCACCTATTTGGGGACCACTTTTGATGACAGTTTATTGAATGCCAAAAACAGTTTAGAAAGATTAATTTGTATTAACAACTATGTGCAATGTAGAAATCATTTTACTTATGAAGAGAATAGAATAGTGATTACTAGAGACGGAAAATTTTACTTCTATTTAACTCTGGTCTCCTATCAAAAGAAAACTTTTCACCGCCCAGTTCGTTTCAGCGGTTTCAAATCTGTCCGAATATAACGTTTTTGCAGATAACTTTTGTGAACTGTATTATCCGCTATACTGTAGACTACGTTGCAAAAATTGATTTTCAATTAGTCCCAATAAATAATTATTCAGCATTGCTGAATACCAAATTGCTGCGCTTGAATTAATCGAAAACTAAAAATTCAAATAATCGAATAGGCACGAAATTATAGTTTTCTCAATTATATCTCCTTAACCACAAACCACAACTGCTAGTGAGATAAAATTTCTTGGGATGTGAACTTTAGGCAGGCGCACTGTCCTGATGTAAGAATGATCAACAATTGGCAAACTGCGTTGGTGAGGCGCCTTTTCTAATTTTTGCCTAATTTTATTACATAGGCAAAATCTTCAACGCTGAACAACACCGTAAGTAAAGATACAAACTTGGCAGTGAACAACACTGTTATATATATATATATATATATATATATATAAATAAATATATATATATATATATATATATATATTAATATATATATATATATATATATATATATATATATATAATATATATATGTATACATATATAATTGATTCAAAAAAAATTGTTCAGAATAAGCGATCATCGAGCAAAAACATAAGAAAATTTACTCAGACTTGAATATGTTGTGTTAATTCAAATGAAGAGTTTCTGTTTCTCATTTGACCTCAAAAACGCCAATATAAAATTATGCTCGTGTTCGTTAAAGCCAGCACGAAAGACCAATTCTGTGCAATGCAAAACAATTCTATTACTTAGAAACTTCCTTCTCCGGAAATAAAGATTGAGAATATCTAAACAACCCTTTTTCCTCAAATCAAATTATGTCAAAACAATACAATCACTAATATGATCTACAGAAACAATAAACAAGTAGTTTCGCCCTCAAGGAATTGTGCTTCGACATCTACTGTATGTCAGTTTAAAATAACCCAATTGACGAGTTTTGACTGTTTTTTGGTAGTTTGTCGATCTCTTTCTACGCTGCTAGTCACGTGGTTTTACATGTCAAAATTGCATCTCTGGTTGTTTGTAGGTAAGAATGTCAACAGTATGTTAACATTTCTCATAACGTATTTTTTTCAGTGTAAATTTGGTGCCATGGAAAATTCGTAAGCCATGTAAAAATTTTGTCGAATATTCTATATCAACAGCACGTTGAATCGCAAACCAATTGTGAATAAATTGATGCAACTTGCTCAGTTATTTTGTAGGTCGTAATACTGTTTTGCATATATTGGGTAATTTGAGTCTGAGTTACAGTTTCACTTCATGTAAGATGTAGTGAATACAAATTTAAGCAATTGGGAATTTTATGCATGAGTATTTTAAGCAATTATGACTAAATAGTATTTGTAGAAAAACAGGCACCCATAGCGCAGTTAGTATAGCACCGTACTTTCAAGCCAAGGATTGGTGGTTCGAACCCCGACCACGTCAAAACGTACGAATCAAAATCCGTATTCCATCACCTTGTGCAACGAGCAACGAAGTGTTTGAGAGTGGTTTTAAGCTAAACCAGTGAGATTTCAGAGTTAGTTCACTTAGATGTTAATAACATATTGGAATAAAAAAAGGCACTGAATGAATTATTTATTAGAACGTAACAAGGTTAGATTACGTCATTCATGAACTGAAATCATAGCCAATGTCTTGAAAAAAGCTAACATGTTTTCTCCAGCTTTTTGGCAGCAGTGTAACGGTGTAATGTTATACTTCTAAACTTTGCTCGAAATTGTGAAATAATGTATGATAGCCGAGGTAACTGTACATAGATATGTGTGGTTAGACAATAGCTTATCGCAGATAGTACTCTTTGATATCTTGAATAAAAATAATTGCTTTACGTTTTCTTGCGAATCGAATTTAGGCCGCGTTTTAGTTCGAATATTTGGTCCAACAAATGAAAAAAAATCGGGTTTTGGATTACATCGGCCGCTTTGCGTCAAGTGCTGGCCAATAGAGGCTGTGTCAGTGAACTCTATTTGCATTTCAGGCTTGCAGAGGCTGGGTCTGTGACCAATATTGGAACTTTTGACACACAGAGGTTGGATCAGTGATAACTATCGGTACTTTAGATACATAGGCTGCGTCAGTTACTACTGTCGGAATTAATTGCGCAAGTAGGCTAGGTCAGTGACTACTATCGGCATTTCTAGCACACAGAGGCTTGGTCAGTGACTACTATCAAAATTTCTGGCGCACAGCGGCTGGGTAAATGACTACTATTGGATTATCTGGCACATTGGATTATCCGTCGGCTTCCCAAGTGAAGGCAAAACAAATTTCAATCATAGATTTGAGCCAACTAGTGGAATTTTTCTCAAGTGGTGGCATGATTTTCTATTGTCAATACCAGTTCTCAACGGCTATCGTGGTATATTAGCAGAACAAACCAGTGCCCAGGTCTTCAGATTAAAATGCAGCTTCAATGACCCTCCCCTCAGCACAAATATCTCAAACGAATCATTCAATCAATGTTAAAGTCTTGGCTGACGCAATAAATTCTAGTCATCTCAGTTCTTGGCTATATGGAACTATGGAACCTTGAAAGCTACACTGGAGACCGATTCTTGTGGCCCGAATGAGTAGAACAGTTCAGAAAAAGACTAGATTCCCAAGACCTCTCAGATGCTGCCAAGTTGAATCTTAACTGGAAATTCTAAGAAGCCCATAGAACAGTACGCGTTTTTAGGAGCTCTATACAATGACGCATTGAAAGTCTTGGAAAGAAAACTCGGTCAATCTCACGCCATTGTGCTCGTCAAGGCAAATTGAACAACTACAAAATTAATTTGCATAATTTTGATAACATTATTGCCTATGCATTGCTAGTTTTTAGTCCATTTGGCGTTTATCGTTCATAATTGTATGATAACGATCTTAAAAGTTCGTCTTTAGTAAATCAGGCTGTGAATAAGCTGCCGCCAAATTTTACAGGATCTTGGTGCTCACACATTGTGAGGAACTATTGGGACCGTCTATTGGGAATATAATGATTGCATCTGATACTATTGACTGCCTGAAAACGGCCAATTCATAACGACACTTGAAGAGCCGTCATTTTTGTCGAAAACAAAACACAAATTATCAACAAAGTTTTTGTATCTGAATAAAACAGTACAAGGTAGGAGAACCGAATTCAAAGAACCATCAAAGACAAACCTGCCCCTCAATGTAAGCCTAGCCACCCTTTGTGTCAATGTTCAAAATTTACAAGCGAGAACCCAAAACAAGGAACTTCAATTGTTGCTGAGCAAAACTCTGCCTCTTTTGCGTGAAATGTTCACGTCAGCTAAGAAAAATTGCCCCATCCCCAAAAAAAACAGTCTGATTGCACTAGTTCACAAAATTCATTGCTACACGGCACTGATCGTATCTTCACCAGAAAGAAAAAGAGAATGCCCCAACTACACATTCGTCATCGTAAGTGACAGTTGGTTGTAGATAAAAACTAACAATTGTTCTGCAAGTGGAATACCTTCAACTACTTAGCCACACCAATAAGAAAAAAGTGTTTGCGTAATGTGATCCTGCATGTAGTCATTCGTGGATTTCCAATAAAGCATCTGAACGTCTCAAAGTTATAGGTAAAAGTCTTAATTTAACTTTTTGCGGGATGAACACGCAGCAAATCACCTATACTCTTATGAAAGATAACGCAGTAAAATATATAGCAGAAAACAATTGTAAAATTTCAAGGCAAGTCCATACACTAGAAAAAATCTAAAAAATCGTTTTGAAAAATCGCTGTTTCCCAACTCCAAGAAAACTTCCCGTATTTCAGTGTTCTGGATTTTGTTCAGTGTAGCTTTTTGAAATTATCCCAGTCGAGGACGTGTACCACACTATTATTTTGACAGTGAGTAATAATGTATTCCCGTTGCCGTCTGTCTACCGAAAGGATGGGTGTTGAGTGGTCCACAACCTTCAAGCTCTAACTTCATTTCGTCCTGCCTGAAAGCATTTATTGAGCCATGGCAAGATTATGTGGAACAGCTAAGAACCTGGGACAAGATAGAGTCTTACGGTGCAATGGAAAATGATGACCCAAGGTCATCAGCAGACCGCAGGGCAGTCAATATCTCAAAAAAACCTCAACGCACGATGGTAACATTTACTAAGCCGGAATTCTCTGAGTTAATGAACACCTCTACTTATTATAGAACTATTCAGCACTCGTGCAGCTAAATTATCTCAAAAAAATTTTTTCCAAGGACGAAGAAATTCGATCTAGTTGTTAAAAAAACGTACGTGATGATAAGCGAAGAAAAGAGCTACGTTTTTCGGATAGAAAACCCAAAAATTTTTGAGTCCACATTGCAAACTTAAGTGGTACTTACCACATCATTCTTTAAAAAATCCCAAAAAAAACTTAAAAAACTCAGAAGGGTGTTACTCGGTGCTGTATAATTCCACTGAGATTCCATAAGTAACTTGTTACCGACTGGCCCTCTCCTTCGTCTCATCTGTACTATCATGCGTTTTTGGCAGCATGAATATACCGTTTTTGCCAATGTGGAAAGTATGTTCCTTTAAGTGGGCGTCTAACTTGCCGATCAGCCCTGCCTCAGGTTTTTTGTGGCGGTAGGAATCATCATCAGATGTGTTGGTATACCTATACAGCTGACATATATTCGTTGCGAAGGGTTTTGAGATTTCGAAAACAGCAAAAGACAACAATTGTCAGTCAATGGATGCTGCGATTATTTTTATATGGACAACTATTTAGAATCTCCGTAAACTTAACACAAAGCACTAAGTAGAGCCATAAAATTAGTTAAGTTGCTGAAGTTAGGAGAAGTCAAGCGAGCAAAATTTATAAAAAAGACACCACACTTGCTTGATGAAGCTGAAAACACGTACCAATTATGCCCTCCTAAAGTGACCCTAGTTTCTGATGAAGAAGCATCTTCACTTGTTCCGGGTCGGGAAAGGGACCATTGAATGAATACCTTAGTTTTTATCTGAAACACGAAGAGCCACAAAAGCAACAAAATTAGGCAACACTTAATTCTCATCCTGGTTGCATAAATTTTCCCCATAATTACTTCTTGACTGTTGTTGAAGGACATATTGAGACTGAGTGGCCACAACTGGAATGACATCTTGCCCATTGAAATGATGAAAAAATTTAAGATCTGGAGTTCAGATCTGCGTAAATGGTGCATTTAAACCATCCTAGGAATTTTCCTCGCCGGATTTTCTGATCAGTTGAAACTCATTCGTAGACAGTTCTCAGGATGTTTTTGAAATAGACTAGAGCTGCAAACCGTTCTCCTGGCAACAACGTTGAAAGTTGTGATAACAAAATCCTCATAATTCCGTTGAGTAGATTTTTTATGAGGCCTGAGGGCCCCACTGCTATACATTTGTTGGGCTCACTTGATAAGCAACCTATAATTGTTGCTAACAGAGCGTCTGAAGTTCTAGAGCCGACAACAGTTGATCAATGCACGTATCAACTGCAGGCAACCAAAAAGATGCCGGAACTCAGCTGAAAAATAACGAATTACCAGTTGGTTAACAGGGCCAAATATTTTACGGACTTTACTCTTCTCTTTTCAACCTAGCACAAGCATCAAAAGTAGTCTTCAATCGAAATCATCCTCGTACAATTTGCACAAAGATATACCTGCACCTGAAATGGTGTTTGGTGTCAATACATCAACTTCTGAAAAAACATTTGGCTCTAATCGGCACAGTTCTTATCACAAATTAGGCTGAATTACAGCCAAACTGCTCCATATACTCCCCAAATAAGCTTCATACCGAACCCCAGACCACATTATTTGCAATTCCGATGACATTCGAGCTGCTGAGGCTAAACTGCTGTTTCTCATGCAGGTGGAATCATCCCTGTTGAGCAACAACATCTTATTGAGGGTAAAGAAAAAAACAGAAAGAGTCGAATTGCACCTTTCTTGGACTTTATTGGACCAAATGCTTTGATTAGATCAACCGGTCGACCGAAACATTTGGTTGAGTGGGACTAAGCTCTTCCTAAAATATAAGATAGCCGCCATTCCGATGTCAATTTGTTTCTTTTGAAGGAACAGGACTGCGTTACGATAACGAAGGAAACTATTACGAAGGTGTGCAATTGTTACGATCTTTCATCCAGTCCCGTTTCTCTATAATCAGTCTTCGTTCCGCTATGAAGTCAATCAAGCTCTACTGCATTCTATGTCGTAAGCGTAGTGCGGACACAATGAAACCGCTGATGGCAGATCTACCTGTAGAGCGTCTGTTTTATGTTAATCCCCCGTTTTCCAACTCAAAATAGACTATTTCGTCCCGATCTACGTTTTTGTCTAGCGTTCAACTGAGAAGGACTGGGGTTTCGTTTCAGGTGCCTTACAACTGTCCACATTGATGTCCTAAGTTCTATAGATATCAGCTCCTATGTTACGGGGATAGAACGATTCATCACATGAAGAGGGACAGCGCAAATTCTATAACCAGACAACCGAACGGACTTTTCTGAAAAAGAGTTGTAAGCTGGTTTTGAACCCTTAATTCATAGAACGATTGCAAGCCAAGTGTCCATCTCTTTAAACCCCCATCCTCTCCTGATCATGGTGGTTTGTGAGAACGCGTAGTACAGCTTGTCGAACGGATATTCTACGCTATTGCTGTTAATCACCGAAATATTGACGAGGTACCTTAAATTGCAATTGCTTCAACCGGCACTCAACAACCGACCGCTTCTGTAAGCAACGATTGATCAAAAAATAAGGCAACTACTCCAACTGTTTTCCTTGGGTTCCGTTGGCGTATGGTATTTTAATAATTGAACGCGAGGACTTTGGTCACAGAAAACGGTACGTCCAGGCCCAATCATAAGCCAAATCAATTTCAAAAAGATGAATAAGTATTTATAGTCTTTGAATCAGCGCTGGAAATGGTCAAAAGCCGATGCAGACAAGCTAAAGACAAGAGATTTGGCAAAGCTCGTGGAATATTCATCCCCTCAAGTTCCTTTTATTTCAGGACGCATCGAAAAATTTGGCTCGGTAACTACGTCCAACCACTAAGTCCGGGAACTATGTCCAAACACGTGTAAAATAAATCCAATATGGTGCACGGATGTTGTGAAAACAAATTAAAAGCAAGCAATAATTGATTGCAGTGGCAAATGTCTGCGAGTATACAGACATATATATATATATATATATATATATATATATATATATGAATGTATATAGGAATATATATATATATATATATATATATATAGATATATATATATATATATATATATATATATATATATGTATGTATATATATATATATATATATATATATATATATATATATATATATATATACATAAATTGTATGCGTAACAAAACAAAAACTCATATATTATAGCATTCTAATAAATGTGCCTTGAGCAGCAAAGTGTTTGAGAGGTGTTTTAAGCTAAAGCAGCCAGATTTAGAGCAAGTTGAATTAGAACTAAAATTATCAAATTACGAAGACGCATTGAATGATTTTATTTGTAGGTCGTAACAAGGTCAAATAACAAGGTCAAATTATCGTTAAATATTACACATTGATGCCTTGAATAAACCGGTTTTTTTATTTTTTCTTGTGAATAGAGTTTAGGCTCCCAATTTTTAGCTCGGATGTTTGATAATCACGTACTAATAGTAGTTGTAAGTAGTTATGGTGACAAAAATGAACAAATAATTTTGGTTTTCGGTTGAATGTGGTATTACATTTCTTTTGTCACACCATTCGAACTTCCTTGCTTGGATTGGCTTTGAGTTGGTTTGCTTAATTGTGAAGTCGAGTCGTCACGCGGTACAAAATTTCCAACATATCAAAAAATTTTGATACGTGTTTTTCATGAGTTCTCATGGACAAGAATAACTTTTTGCGGCCGTTAAGTGTTTGCCCTTTCGCTGTTTACTTTGTCCAAGTTCAGATGCATTTGTAACCTGAGCGTCTGTTTTTGTTGTGCTTGAGTGTTTCTCATTCTTTTCAAGAGAATACAAACAAGTTCTTTTCTAGCTTTTTCATATTTTGGAGGTTCATTTTGCAATCTGAAGCTTAATCACGTATTTTGAAAAAATAAAGATCAGATGTTTTTGCTTGCTCGAAATTGATCATTTGCGATATATTTCCTACTTTGGCAATTTCTACCTTTCAAGATGGTTTACGTATATCTCTGACTCGTTTGAACAACTTATCCTTCGACCTTTTAAAAAAGGGACATAACTAATTCTTATAGGGAATTGAATGAACTACCTAGCCATGCTATGCAATTTTTTCCTAAGTCAATCACAATGATTCAGTAAAAGGTAGAAAGAAGCATAGTCAACTATAATTATTAAGCAAAAATCAAATCAGCGTAATGTCACGAGACACCATGACAGTTTCGTTGCCATGTTTACCTATTTCTACTTTTGAAAGTTGTGTTGTTTTCTTTTTGTTTTGTTCATTCCAGGGAATTTTCACCGTTGGAGTTATATCTGGAACTGGAAAATTATGAACAGCAACTGTATGATATGTTGACATGATTATATATTAACAAAAACTAAAATTAAATGCATGCTTCTTATGAAAAAAATTTCCAACGGTCAAGCACCAAAATCTTAGAGGTTACGAAAACCCCTATAATCTGTCACATGCAGGAATAGAATCTTAATGCTCTCAAGCGGGCTAGTTTAAGTTTTTTTCTAATGTGATAGCGTATAGCATTGAGGCTTAACAGTTCTTGGCGGATATTTTGTGATACACAACATTAGAAACAACGTTGAAGAGGGTGAAGAAAGAGATTGTGGATCTTTGCCGTTTGTGCCCCCCCCCCAGTACGTTATGCACCCCCCCCCCCCCCCCAGTACGTTATGCACCCCCCTCCCCCAGTAACAGAGCACGTGTCATGACATAGTATATCAGAATGTAAAAATATAATTTACATGCTGATTTACCATGCGGGCACAAAGGAGGGCACAAACAAAAAAAAATCCGAGATAGTTTAGTTATAATTTTTAAAAATTTTTATGAACATATTTTGCGTCAAACATTTTTGTATTAATCCTCGCAGAATTGCTTCTCAGTCAGCTTTTCACATTGCTGAAATATGCACTTTCCACGCACAATTGACTATTAAATGAAAAGAGAGAAGCGAACAATTGGATAAAGATGTTACATTTAGATGAGTAGGAGCAAGCATTTTTCTATATAAAAAATTTTTATGGTAATAAAATCAGGTCAACTTGTAAAATTCCTCGTTTAATAGTAAAATTAGCACTTTTCTATTTTTAAAAGTCTTTTAAAAGGAAGATAATTATTCGAAAATTGAACTACAATATCGTAGAGACTTGAAGTAGGTTTGGATATCTCGCATGAAGCAATTCTCATGAAATTGTGATTATCAATTCACGTTGGAACCGGTTATACTTTTGTTCCTAGACAACTATTTTTATGCAAAAAAAATTTGTTGCTGATAAATAATTTCCCCGTCTTGTTTCATTGATAAAAAATTAAAGCACTTTTAAAGAATGACTATTATTAGCGGAGAATATTTTCAGATTATGTCTTGAATCTGAGCGGGAATTATTGATAATAGGGATCTAATCTGTTTTGCCCCCCCCCCCCACCAGGCGCACGCGCTATTTCTTACATAGTAACGTGCTATATAACAACATATAATTTGTAACTGGGAGGCATAAAAACACTGGGGAGGGCAAAACAGAATAGATCGGATAATAGTTTACAAAAATGATCCCGTACCCTTGTTAGTTTCGATATGAAATAATTGTGAATAAACACAGCTCCTCTTATCCATTATCCCGTAAGGATACAAATCAACTTTATCCAGTAACTTGTTCAGTGCCAATGAGTGTGACAAACTTTTCAACGTTTCAGGCATCGGTTCAAATGCGAACACTTTCCTACCCAAAAACCCTGCTGAAATTGCGAACACTCCAATATTTGCCCCAATATCCAGAAAAGCTGCATTCGGGAACTTAGGGAAAACATCCCTGAACAACTTTTCCTGCTGCTTAATCTCCCAATTTCCATCTTCAGTAATGAATGCAGAAATGAATCGGTCTCCCGGAGCGTAACAAATGACCGGCTGAAGGTTAAAAAATTTAGGGGCCCATTTCTTCATATCTAAATTGTGTCGGCAGTATTTTACAACAAAGGTGTCATTTATTACATAATCAGACCATGGTACCAATTCATCGTCTTTCGAGATCTGTTCTTTAATATTGTTGCTAGCAGCAGCTGAATAGTTTCTGATCTCGTGGAGTCTTTGTTTGTCAACAATAATAAGATTTTCCTCGCATTTTTCGTCAGAAGTCAATAATAAAGCAGCAAGAAAAGCGATAATAAACAGTAATGCTGCAGAGGGGATGATAAAAAATTTCTGAGGAAAGCGAAAATTAAACATTCTGATAAATTTAATTGAAAAGTACAAAACTACGGTCAAATTTAAAACCGAAATGTCAAGTTTGTAATTATTTGCAATTTAACTCTTCACAAATCCAGATCCAGCAAGTTCTGCAAAATAATGTTATCTTCGCAAATATTTGCTAACAATTAGAAAAGTTTCCGGCGAGCTCCGCTTAATTTAGCTAGTGTTTTGTGAGTGTTTTGCTAACCATTTCTCAGAGATTGCTTAAATGAAATTAGAAATGTGTAATGTACACCGTATAAGAGACATCTGACATAAAAATGACCCTAAAAGTTCAATTTCTAACGATAAAGGATAAAAAACAAAACCTGTTTTAAAATATTTGAAAAATAATGTATTATTTTTTACAAATTTTCAAAAATTGTTTGTAAACTTATGCAAAATTTACCTACATTTTAAACTATGGAAAAATAATTGATAACTTTTACAAGTAATGAAGGAAACGGTATAATTCACTGGTACCTGAAGTGAAACAATAAACAGTATTGATGGCAACGTAAAGACAATTATTTCAATCAAAATCAATGGTTGAAAACCGTGGCAAGAGGCACAAACGTTTATGCCCACTTTCTATGACCATAGACCTATTTTTTTACCCAGTGATCACATTTTTTTTAAATTCCATACAATTCTCTTTGGTTTATAATTTCTATTAACTTCCGTGACATGTGATGTCTACTGGCAGTCTACTATAGTGATAGATCAAAAGTGAACAACAAATGATATCAAATCACTTGCTCAAACGGAACACTTGCTCAAAATGTCAACAAAAACGGCACCTGATTTTAGCATCATTTTTTCAACAACAAATTAGTAAATCAGCACGTGCATGGATGGATTCAAGTGGGTTTACATTTCGGTTTCCAAACAGTTGATATGTTACAATCGATAACATTCCTATCAAATTAGTGTTTGAACCAAGGATAACATCACGATAAAATAAAATTGTTTCTGCCCAATTCTTTGGTCAAGGTTCTGCGGGCATGCAAACGCTAGACACGTAGTTTAGCTCAGTTTTAATAGTCCAACCCTGAATTAGTTAAGTTTGAAATGTTTTTTCAATGCAAAGAGCTTAGTCGTGCCACGTTTCATAGAAATCTTGGTTTTCTACAAACACTTGCAGAGGCTGGTCGACATCTATGTTCCCTTCTATCAAAAATTTTATGATGTGCGCGTATTTCTTAGTTGCCTCTACTACTGTGCTCAGTTCAGCATCAGTTGGTGAAAATGATACGCACTTTTATAACTTATTAGCCAAGCTAAATGGTTCTGAACTGTTGTCAAGCTTAAAAAAACCTTTCGAACTTTTTCTGTCGTCTAAATTAACAACTCAGTCAGAATCTGAAAACCGATTTAAATCTAACTAATCTCCTTTTGTATAAATCAGTTTTTAGATGTTTTAAACTTCAAGATAAACAGACACTGTCTTAGAGCCTTCCCATGATTTTTACCCAGATTACCTACAAACGAGTTGTAAACAATAGCTGTACGTTCATTCTATAATAATAAGTAGTGAACACCAAAAAATAGAAACATCTGACTATTCCCCTCTATAATCACAAAACTCTATTTCACATAATTGTTTATATTGTTGACTTCCTACTTTTGTAGCAAACAAGTTTTGAATGTTCCGAGCTACCATTCAAAGGTTTTTCAGTTCCTGCAGTCTCTCACTTTATTTTTTTCTTGTAACTTTTCTAAATAAACCTCTTGCCTCAGCATTATTATACTTTCTCTTCCTCCTAATTTAGTGTTTAAGAATCAGCTCAGATTATCATAACAACTTATTTTGATTTTCTCACTTACTCTGTTTTAAACAATTTTGAAAAAATTTTGTCGCGTTCCTATTATAGCTATAATATTCGCCCAAACACATATTTACCTCTAGATCTCCAGCACTTTTTTTAAAAGAGACACTCATCATGAATAGGTTGATTAAAGCCCAAATCCCATAAAAACCATTTTTTTAATTAAAAAATTGATACTACCAGATTGTTTAAACCCTGTTCAAACCATCCTTTAGTTTACAGACTAATGAATTCACTCTCTCATTGTATTTTTTAAAACCCTCAGGCTGTTGCATAAAGATCTCTTTGTTCATATCAGCATAAAAGTCTGCCGTTTTAATATCAGTTACATTGACTTCAGAGTCCTTACATTTTTTCTAACTGAGAGGAACCCTGATAGTTCTGAGGCGGGTTGTCGGTGGATAGATTTCGTTGTGATCTTTACCTGGAACTTGCCGAAAACGTTTTGCCGCCCATTTTCTCCCCTCTGGCTAAGTTAGAATTTTCTCTAACTGTTGCTTTAGTTTTAACCACGGTTTTTAAAAACAAAAGACTGCCATGTTTCTCAGAAGGTAAAACTGATCCGTTTTAATGTTTATTATATAGTCAAAACCAAAGTAATCTCATTGTCGCCCAATCTTATCCTCCGTTATAAAGTTTTTCAGTCCACTGCTTTTGTCTCAATTGTCTCTCTTGCTTCTATTGAACTTATTCCACTAATTTCAACAAACAAATTTTCATGCTTAATCGCAAGATTTTTTGCTCTTTAAATTAAACCTATTTCACAGCTGGAATATCTGTTTGCTGCATCAAAGAGTGAGATGTATTGTATTTCCTCAATATTTTGCTTTTCAACAAAATTCTGGGAACCCAATTGATTGTGTTGACTAAACCTTTTGCACTGTTTTTCCTCTAGTTTCTCCTTCTTACGCAAATCCTAGACAAGACTTCCCCAGCACATTTGAAAACTTTATTGGCTGCGCCCTTGTTTGATATGTAGTTGGTTTCTCAAGCCTACAGTCTTTAACTTTCTGTTTGTTTGCTCTCATTTCTATGATTAGTTTCCTCCTATTACCTAAATATATCCTCAGAAAAAACTTTTATCCGTAACTTCTGTCCTTTGCAACTAACGATTATCCTGTGAGACTTTATTTCAATTTTTTTGACTTTCACTCTGAACCTCTTAACTTTACCTTTGAATCCAGTACCGATCAAGTTTTATTCGATTCCATTTGTTACTATGATTTGCTCGAATGCTAGTACTGCTCTGTGTATTACTTTTTTTCTGAACAATTTCTGGCTGGTCTTATTCTGATTAAAAGGCAATTTCTTTGCCTTTCTAGCGCGATGGTTCATTTTTCATTTTCTGCTTGTTGGTGGTCTCTTTTTGGACCAAAAAATTGGCGTGTTGTTGTTTTCGCAAAAACAATTGTTCCGTAAAGATAAACGAGATGAGAACACCAAAAAAAATGATCACGATGGGCGCATTGAGGATAGAACAAAGAGTGTAGGAAAAAAGCGAATCTTTCAGCTGAGTTTTTCTCTACAATGCTAAGTAGTCCGGTATTCCAAACAAATCCTCTTGGAAATCTTTCTCACAAAAACTTCTCACATTCCATTGTCAGTTCTCATGAAGCTTCTGAGAATTCGATCACACAAGTAAAGTCCCCCTCAGAAGCTTCCACAACTAAATTTACACACAGCAACAAAATACTCAACAAGAAACCACCCGATCAGCTATGCAAGCTGTTCCTCAACACAAGACGTCTCCCAGTCATTTACACTAGCTCTTTTTCTACCAAAAGTTCGCAGCCATTTACACAAGCTCCTTCACCACAGACAGAGTCCCCCAGTCATTTAAAAGTTTTGCATTTTCCACACAGAGTCCACAACCAGCCACACAAGCTCTCTGACCACAAACAGAGTCTTCAGACGGCTGCACAAGCTTGTTCTACACAAATAGAGTCCATCAGTCAGCTACACGAGCTTCTTCTCAACAAGTAGAGACCCAAACGAAGTTTGTAGACACTAGAATTTCGACCCCACTTGCGTTCTCCAACTTCCGATGTGATGCTTGACCACTTCCTGACTACAAAATTGTCTTCCTGTGTCGTCTAGACCCTTTTTCAAGCCTAGGACACAGCGCAGAGATAATTAAGCCCAGAGTTGTTTTTAGGGTACGAGGATTACCTGATTCAGCGTAGCACTTGTCCCAAAACGTATCTGTTAAATGGAAGCAGAGAGAAATCCTGTATTAAAAATATTTAAGTAGAACTTATGATTGACAAAAATAGCAGCAGTAAAAAATTTAGCTCAATTATTTACTCTGTGACTACGGCTTTTTTACATTCCATTCAACCATTTTTGATTAAGACTTCTATGACTTTCGGTGACGTGTGAAACTGCTAGCAATTTATCATGGTGCTCAAAATAAAACTCATTCTATCATTGTAAAACAAAATATATAAGAGTTATCAATTCACATGCTAGAACGGAATACATGTGTAAAACATCCGTTTAGACGACATTTGAATTTAGCATTGTTTTCTCAAGGTTATGAATTAGAAAGTGCATGAAGAACTTAACTTAGTATACATTTTTCATTAAAGATATTATACATTTTTTATTCACAAATACAATTGCGCGAGATTTTAATCTTAGAGTTTCGTCATTGTCTGTCACATGTATTTTTCGGAAGTTTGAAATCTAAAAAATATTTCGAGTGTTTTAGTTAATTTTGACAAAAATTCACATACTTGACGCTGAGAAGAATTTTCTAATTAAACTCATGTTGCAGTTACTGACTGACGATGGAAGTGATCTTAACGATATCTGCCTCAAAAAACTTTTGTACAGGCTGCCTTGTCGATCGCTTGTGATGATGAAAACTTTACACCGAACTGTTCACCTACTTTGTGCTAAATCTGCCAAGATATTTAGTTTTTGCCTTTTGCTTTTCTAACTGTATTTATGCTATATCATTGAAATTGCATTGCATCTGACTTCATAACTATTTGGTTATCTTAGTATTTTCAAAATTGATTTAATCTGTTAGGGGAAAAACGAAAAAAAAAGATACATGTCTCAGACAATTTTAGGTAAAAATGCTTGAAACTTAAATTAATATGCCTTTGGCTCTTTGTCATCACAATTTGTATTATCAGAAGCCTCGGGATGTAAAAATGGATTATCAGCTACAAATAACTCGTAGACCAGGAACACATGAACAAATAATTTACTGCTAAAGAAGAATTTTTAATGCGGGACACAGTAAAAATTAACTGCCCAAGAAAAGTGTTTGACGTTTTAATTACTGCTCATGACAGTCCGTTTTCGCAAAATTTTGCTGAGTATCTGGAAAACTATGAATACATCTAAAATTGTGACTAGTTCTACAAAAAAACCGTTGCCATGAAGGCAGAAAATGAGCAAAAGTGAAAACTAACACCGAAGAGATTCCCCTCATTATTATATACTGATGTAGTTTTCCCTCTCAGTGAAAGCTATTTGAGCTCAGCTTCAACATCGCCGGCCCTGTTACCAACATCAATTGGCACTAACTGAGGGGTTATTGAAGGATTTATGCCGTCTGAACACTCGATGATTTCTGTAACTCGACAAAGTTGTAGTATCTTCGTTTGTCGCTGTCTTCGACTTTCCACACAATGTCAATTTCTTTTTGGTACTTTTGTTGCTCTTTGACAGTTTTTCCCATTTTGCGCATAGGCTGGAGTTTGTCAGAATAGTTTACAATGAATAAATCCCTAACACTGCATCCGACTTGGATTGCTCCGCGTACCAATCTCTCCCAGACTGTTCCAAAATGAGCAGCAGGTGTATTGAATTTCCATCTTATTGTCTTCTGTACCAGTTGTTGTCCGATTTGCTCCTTATTCCAATCTTTGATATACCCCCTAAATTCTTGGTCGGTTTGCCTCATAATTGCGTTCAGAATAATGCGGTTGTTCATCTCTGGAACTCTTTCACTGTGCACCGCTCGTATTGTTGGACATGTGAACAAACATCACCATCGAACTTCATTTTCGCGCCCAGTTTTTACTGTTAAAAAGCCAAAGTATCCCAATTTAACTATAACAAAAGATGGTAAAGCAATGCGCCTCTCTGTAGATATCTAGATCATCAGTGAAGCCATCGTCTAAGCACTTGATAAGTTTGTTTTTT
This sequence comes from Convolutriloba macropyga, assembly GCF_964194025.1. Lineage (NCBI taxonomy): Eukaryota > Metazoa > Xenacoelomorpha > Acoela > Convolutidae > Convolutriloba > Convolutriloba macropyga. The sequence continues at coordinate 53,945,887 of NC_134471.1, read as the reverse complement.
AATGCACGCAAAGCTTTTTTGCATCAATTATCCTGAATTGCTACTGTCAATGTTTCTCACGTGATTGGTCTCCTTGTGAGAAATGTTCACGTGCTTGTTACGCATGGCTACTTCCAATGGAACAACTCAGGGTGCCCTGCAGCGAAGTCTAGTTGACATTTGCCTATTCTGCTTTTAGCATGATTAAGTAACATTTTGTTAATGAAAGCAATTGGTGACTTATGGGTTTTACTTTCCATCAAAACTGGTTATTCTGTTAATTAATCTCCCTTCGCATAAATCAATTTTTAGACAATTTATAATTTTAAGATAAACAAACAATGTCTTAGAGCCTTCCCATGCTTTTTACCCAGATTACCTACAAACGAATTGTAAATAATAGCTGTACGTTCCTTCTATAATAATAAACAGTGAACACAAAATATTATAAAAATCTCACTATTCCTCTCTAAAATCACAAAATTCTTTTTCAACTAATTGTTTATATTGTTTGCTTCCTATCTTTGTAGCAAACAAATTTTAATGTTTGAGCTACCATTTAAAAATTTTTCCGTTCCTGCAGTAACTTCTTTTATTTTTTTTCTTGTAACTTTTCCAAATAAGCCTATTGCCTCACTATTTTTTATTTTCTGCTCTTCCTACTTCAAAGTTTAAGACTCAGATCAGGTTATTATAACATTTTATTTTGATTTTCCCACTTACTCTGTTTTGAAAATTTTCGTGGAACTTTTGTCGCGTTCCTAATATAGCTATAACATTCGCCCACAGACATAATTACCTCTATGTCTCAAAAACTTTTTGAAAGGAGACACTCATCAAGAATAGGTTGATTAACGGTTAACGCCCAAATCCCACAGAAACCGTTTTATTCTAAAAAAAGACTTGATTCTTCCAGATTGTTTAAACCCTGTACAAACCATCGTTCAGCTTTCAGACTAACGAATTCCTTCTCTCATTGTCTTTTTTAAAACCCTCAGGTTGTTGCATAAAGATCTCTTTGTCCATAACAGCGTAAAAGTCTGCCGTTTTAATGCCAATCTCTTTGACCTCAGAGTCCTTACACTTTGCCTAACTGAAAAGTACCCTGACAGTTGTGAGGCGCGTTGTCGGTGGTTAGATTTTGTTGTGATCTTTACTTAGAACTTGCCGAAAACGCTTGGCCGCCAATTTTGCTTTATACCTCATTTTTCCCCTCTGGCTAATTTAGAATTTTCTCGAACTGTTGCTTTAGCTATAATCACGGTTTTTAAAAACAAAAGACTGCCAAGTTTCTCAGAAGGGAAAATTGATCCGTTTTTAGTGTTTATTATATAGTCATAACCAAAATAGTCTAATTTTCGCTCAATCTTATCCTCAGTTTAAAAACTTTTCACTCCAATGCTTTTATCTCCACTGTCTCTCTTCTTTCTATTGAACTTATTCCACTTATTTGAACAAACAAATTTTGATCCTTAATCATATGATTTGTTGCTCTTTAGTTTAACACCATTCCACAGCTGGAAAAACTATTTCCTGTTTCAAAGAGTGAGAGGTATTCTATTTCTTCTATATTTTGCTTTTCAACAAAGTTCTGGGAACCCGATTGATTGTGCTGACTATTAATTTTGCACTGTTTTTCCTCTAGTTTCTCCTTCTTACGCAAATCCTAGACAAGACTTCCCCAGCACATTTGAAAGACTTTATTGGCTGCGCCCTTGTTTGATCTGTAGTTGGTTTCTTAAGCCTACATTCCTTAATTTTCTTTTTGTTTGCTCTCATTTCTATGATTAGTTTCCTCATATTACCTAAATATTTCCTAAGAAACAAATTTTATCCGTAACTTCTGTCTTTTGCAACTTAACAAATATCCTGTGGGACTTCATTCCAATTTTTATGACTTTCACTCTGAACATCTTAGCTTTACTTTAAATGCCAGTAACGATGAGGTTTTATTCGATTCCATTTGTTCCTATGATTTGCTCGAACGCTAGAACTGCTCCGTGTATTACCTTTTCCTAAACAAATTCTGAGTGGTCTTGTTCGGATTAAAAGGCAAACTCCTTGTCATTCTAGCGCGATATTTAAAATTTCTGCTTGTTATTGGTCTCTTTTTGGATCAAAAAATCGGCTTGTCGTTGTCTTCGCAAAAACAACGGTTCCGTAAAAATGAACAACATGAGAACGTCAAAAAAAAATATCACGATGAGCATATTCAGGATAGAACAAAGGGGGTTGTAAAAAATGCAATTTTTCAGCTGAGTTTTCTCTACAATACTAAGCAGTCCGGTATTCCGAAAAAATCCTCTTGGAAATCTTTCTCACAAAAACATCTCACACTCCATTGTCAGTTCTCATGAAGCTTCTTAGAATTCGATCACACAAGTTAAGTCCCCCTCAGAAGCTTCCACAACTAAATTTAAACATAGCTACAAAATATTAAAAAAGAGTCACCCAAAAACCTACGCAAGCTGTTTCTCAACTAAGGACGTCTCCCAGTTGTTCACACCAGTTCTTTTTCTACAAAAAATTCGCAGCCAGTTACACAAGCTCTTTGGCCACAGACAGAATCCCCCATTCAGTTACACAAATTCCATTTTCCAAACAGAGTCTCTAACCAGCTACACAAGCTCTTTCACCACAAACAGAGTCTTCAGATGGATAAACAAGCTTGTTTTCACATATAGAGTCCAACAGTCGGCTACAGAAGCTCCTTCTCAACAAGTAGAGACCCAAACGATGCTGGTAGACACTAGAATTTCAACCCCACTTGCGTTCTCCAACTTCCGATCTGACGCTTGACCACTGTTTGACTACAAAATTGTCTTTCTGTGTCGTCTAGACCCTTTTTCAAGCCTAGGACACAGCGCAGAGATAATTAAGCCTAGAGTTGTTTTTAGGGTACGAGGATTACCTGATTCAGCGTAGCACTTGTCCCAAAACGTATCTGTTAAATGGAAGCAGAGAGAAATCCTGTATTAAAAATATTTAAGTAGAACTTATGATTGACAAAAATAGCAACAGTGAAAAATTTAGCTAAATTATATATCTTATGACTACTGCTTTTTTACATTCCACACAATCATTTTTCACACAAACATTCCACACAAACTTCTATGAGTTTCGGTGACATGTGAAACTGCTAGCATTTTATCATGGTGATCAAAATAAAACTCATTCTATCATTGTAAAACAACATATATAAGAGTTATCAATTCAAATGCTAGAACGGAAAACATGTGTAAAACATCTGTTTAGACGATGATTGAATGTAGCATTGTTTTCTCAAAAACAAGGTTAAAAATTAGCACGTGCATGGAAGGACTAAAGTGAGCATGCATTTTTTATATTCAAACTAAAGTTGTTATACATTTGTTATTCACAAATACGATTGAGCGAGATTTGAATCTTAGAGTTTCGTCATTGTCTGTCACATGTATTTTTCCGAAGTTTGAAATCTAAAAAAGAGTTCGATTGTTTTAGTTAATTTGTTGCAGTCGCTAACTGATGCAAGAATTGATCTTAGCAATATCTGCCTGATAAAGCTATTGTCAATCGGTTGTGACGATGAAAACTTTACACCATATGTTTGCTTACGTTGTCCTAAATCTGCCAAGATAATTAGTTTTTTCATTTTGCTTTTCTAACTGTATTTACGCTATATCATTACAATTGCATTGGATCTGACTTCATGACTATTTGGTTATCTTAGTATTTTCAAAATTGATTTAATCTGTTAGGGGAAAAAGCGAAAAAAAGATATATGTCTCAGACAATTTTAGGTAAAAATGCTTGAAACTTAAATTAATCTGCCTTTGGCTCTTTGTAATCACAAATTTTATTCTCAGAAGCCTCGGGATGTAAAAATTGATTATCAGCTGGAAATAACTCATAGACCAGGAACACATGAACAAATAATTTACTGCTAAAGAAGAATTTTAAATACGGGACACAGTAAAAATTAACTGCCCAAGAAAAGTGTTTGACGTTTTAATTACTGCTCATGACAGTCCGTTTTCGCAAAATTTTGCTAAGTTTCTGGAAAACTTTGAATATATCTAAAATTGTGACTATTTCTACAAAAAAAACCGTTGCCATGAAGACAGAAAATGACCAAAAGTTAAGGCTAACACCGATGAGATTCCCCTCATTATTTTATACTGATGTAGATTCCCCTCTCAGTGCAAGCTATTTGAGCTCAGCTTCAACATTGCCGGCCCTGTTATCACCATCGATTGGCACTAACTGAGAGGTTACTGAAGGATTTACGCCGTCTGAACACTCGATGATTTCTGTAACTCGACAAAATTGTAGTACCTTCGTTTGTCGCTGTCTTTGACTTTCCAAACAATGTCAATTTCTCTTAGGCATTTCTGTTGCTCTTTGACAATTTTTCCCATTTTGCGCATAGGCTGGCGTCTGTCAGAATAGTTTACATTGAATAACTCTCTATCACTGCATCCGATTTGGTTTGCTATGCGCACCAATCGCTACCAGACTCTTCCAAAATGAGCAGCAGGTTTATTGAATTTCCATTTTATTCCTTACTGTACCAGTTGTTCGATTTGCTTCTTATTCCATTCTTTGATATACTCTTTATATTCTGAGTCGGTTTGCCTCTTCCAGCTGTGAATCTCATAATTGCGTTCAGAATAATGTAGTTGTAGAAATATTTCAATAAGCACGGCTCGTATTGTTAGACATGTGAACAAACATCACCATCGAATTTCATTTTCGCGCCCAGTTTTTACTGTTAAAAAGCCAAAGTACTCCAATTTAACTATAACAAAAGATGGTAAAGCAATGCGCCTCTCTGTAGATATCCAGATCATCAGTGAAGCCATTGTCCAAGCACTTGATAAGTTTGTTTTTTAATGCACGCAAAGCTTTTTTGCATCAATTATCCTGAATTGCTACTGTCAATGTTTCTCACGTGATTGGTCTCCTTGTGAGAAATGTTCACGTGCTTGTTACGTATGGCTACTCCCAATGGAACAACTCAGGGTGCCCTGCCGAAGTCCAGTTGACATTTGCCTATTCTGCTTTTAGCATGATTAAGTAACCTTTTGTTAATGAAAGCTGAGAGCTGCAAACAATTGCTGCCTTATGGATTTTACTTTCCATCAACACTGGTTATTCTTCAAAAAAAATTTGTTTCATTCATTGCTGGCTGCCAATTTTTCATTGTGGTCACTAGACGATCCAAATCGCTAAATTGTTTGCAAAAAATAATCGTTTTCTTGCCTTAAGCCTGCGTTATGTGTACTGATGCGTGTACGTTTTCCTCATCAGAGGCGATAACTGGGTTGACTCGCTCATACTATTTCTTTCCTGGTTGCTTTAGCTATTTCCATCCTGTAAGCCGCTTGCTGCCCTTGAGTTCCTCCAATTTGATGGATCTGGTGCCAATTTTTGCTGGGTGATGAATAACGCTCACCGAGACAACCGTCGAATCGTCAGATTTGCAGAAATGTGAGGCTTCAATTCATTTAAATTTTACAGGCTCTCGAATGGTGCATCTATATAAACATGTGGTCTTCGAAATTTCCTTTTAAAAATGCTCCAATTTGATTTTTAACTCTGCTGATGTTGCATGGATGAATTATGAAAGAAAACTTGAATAGGTTTATGAGGTCTATTGAATCTTTTCGTGACTTAAGGGGCTTTGATTACACGTTTTGAACCTTGAACTTGCTTAATAAACAGCATGCTTAAGGAAAAACGAAAAATGAACAGAGATCAAATGAGTCGGAAAAACAAGATAAACATAAACTCAGTTTGACATCAGAGCAAAATAGCATCAACTAATTCATAAACGATGCTCTTATCAAGATCAGTGAGACTGTCAAAAAGATCCAAGAGTTAAACAGATTAAACAGATAGTTTGGCGACAGCTAAAAAAAAGACCATATTGAAAATGAATCAATAAATTAGTTAAAAGTAGTCGAGAAGACATTGGCTTTAAGGGTACGAAATCGTCGATATCGCCGTTTGCTTCTAGCTAAAAACCACAAATTTTCAGACCATTTTAAAGTCAGCATCATCGATTTGTTCGGTATTAATATCGGAAAAGTTTGGGATTGTCGTTCTTAAACGTAAGACAGATTATGTTTTAAACATAGGAGAGAATCGGTATTGCCTTTTTTAATTGAAATAGAGATTTGGTAATGATGAGAGAGGGATACCTTGAGCTTTTTTCTTCTAGGGATTCAACCGCACACTAGTCCGGCAGACCAGACAAAACTTTGCTTGTAAACTACAATATTGAATCTCAATAGTCAGTGAATGTAAATTAGTTATTAAAATTTTCATCAATGTTCAATAAGTAATAGCCAAGTAATAACATCAGAAAATAACTAACAAAATTAAATGTGAAAACGAGCTTAAAAAAGATCTTTTAAAACTCTGCACATTTTTTCAATTTTTTCTCGAAGAAGTACGTTTGAAATTCCTGAAAAAGGAACGCTATCATGACGTTTAAAAAACTGGGTATGAGTAATAAAAAATTGTTATAAACACAGCACAAAAAAATTGATGTTACATATTAGAGGACCTTGAAAACTGTCATTAACAACAATACAAGCCAAAAGAAGAAAAAACGATAGATAAAACAAAAACAAAAACATTAGTTACGGTGAAATCTCAAGTTATTCACTAAAAAAGGATGTGAACCGTACTTAGTGAGATAAGGCAAGGATTTGACGAAACAAAACAGACAATCTCTGGATTTTATTGAAACCAAAACATTTCAAAAGTCATAGCTGGTATAAACTTTCCACTAATATTTTCCTAGATAGATAAATATTTATTTCTCTAGGACGCCAATGGTACGTTTCATTCGCAAAATCAGTCCATAGGTCTACGAAAAAAACAACAACCAGGCAAAACGTAAAAACTTAAATAAAAAAATTTTAGAATCTAGCTATTAATTAGACTTACTAGCAAGTTGAAAAGAGCAGAACAAAAAAGGCAGAGTTCATAGCATATACATTTTTTTCGAAAACTAATATTGCCAAACTCATTAAAAATGCTGGCTGCCCGGTGAAAGCAAAAAAAATCACTTATATCTGCAGGCAGAGGAACACATTAAAATATAAAATTTATTTGGAACCTGTCATATGATATAAAAAGGCCATCAACAAAAAGCGAAAAAAATTTCATCTTAATTTGCAAGAAATTGGTATCGGAGCCAAAGAAACCATTAAATTTTCAGTGAAGAGCACTAAAAAAATCATTTTCACAAGTGGTATTTTGACATGACACCAAAAAAGAACCACAGACATGGTCAAACACAGAAAAATACAGAAAACTTTATTGAAATTTCGTAGTAATTAAATCTTAAGTACAACTACTAATGGCAACAGGAAACAACTAAACATAACAGATTTTTCACACAAAATAAGGCTTCGTTGCGATTGTTTGAAATTACTGAGGTTGAGCTCTCTCTTGAAAATATATAAATTTAAGCAATGACAAATCTCATATTTTCAATAGTTTTTTAAAGAAAGGTATTCTTAGTTTTACGAGCTACCTCGTAAAAAATGAAAGCATTACATAGGTTCATCTATACCTTTTTTTATAAAACCAATTGAAAACTTGATAAAATTAAGTAATAAGAAAAGACGAAGAGCAACAATTGCAGGAAACACAAAACATTTCAATAAAACTTCAAAACAATTGTTCGGAGCCATCCATGAAATCCATTAGCTTTTCTCTGAAAACAACATATATATATATATATATATATATATATATATATACTTAAATATATATATATATATATATATATATATATATATAATATATATATTTGTATATATTTATATATATATATATATATATATATATATATATATGATGTATATTCATTATTGCTCCTTAAAGTTTAAATGGGATCAGTCGTGGATTTAACCCTAATATAAAAACTAACTTCTCAGTAATTGACCCTAAAAACATTAAATCAAAACGACCTCTAAAAACAAAACCAGCATTTTGGGCGAGAAGATTTGATAGGACAGTTCAGTATCTTCTTTCCTTAAAAAAGAAGCCAATGACATTATCATAAATAAATTCAACCTAATTTAACAAAATTGATGAAACACTTAGCCAAAAATTACCGAATATGTGAACAAAACAACGGAAATCAGCCGGTTGTTCTCGAAACTTCAGTCTACTGTAGCTCCTCGGTATAAACAATTTTCAAAACAAATTTTTTTTGATATTTTACGCGTTAGAGTCTGTCTAATGGTAATATTCATAACTATCTACGATGATTTTATTGATTGGCCAAACTCGACTGAACAAAAAAGACTTTGAGCATATAGTACCAACGCCGATCACCACCCTCTCACTAGGCCCAAAATCAGTCCATAAGACTACAGAATAACAACAAACAGGCAAAACGTAAAAAATTAAACCAAAAATTTCAGAATGTAGCTTTTAATTCGACTTACTTGCAAGTTGAAAAAAGCAGAACAAAAAAGGCAGAGTTCAAAGCATATACATTTTTTTCGAAAACTAACAATGTCAAATTCATTAAAAAGACTGGCTGCCCGGTGAAAGCAAAAAAAAATTTACTTATATCTACAGGCAGAGGAACACATTATAATATATAATTTATTTGGAACCAGTCATATGATATAAAAAAGCCATCAACAAAAAGCGAAAAAAGTTCCATCTTAATTTGCAAGAAAATGGTATCGAAGCCAAAGAAACCATTAAATTTTCAGTGAAGAGCAATAAAGAAATCATTTTCACAAGTGGTGTTTTGACGAAACATCGAAAAAAAAACCACAAACATGGTCGACCACCCAAAAAACGGAAAACTTTAGTGAATTTTCGTAGTTTTTAACTCTTAAGTACATTTACTAATTGGAACAGGGAACAAGTAAACATATCAGCTTTTTCACAAAAAAGAAGGCTTCGTTGAATTTTTTTGAAATTTCTGAGGTTTAGCCTCTTGAAAATATATGTCTAAAAAATGACAAAGCTCAAAATATCACAAATTTTTTAAAAGAATTGTATTCAGAGTCTTACGAGCTACCTCGTATAATATGAAAGCAGTACATAAGTTCATCTATACCTTTTTTATACTAATTGAAACATTGATAAAACTTTGTCATAAAAAAAGACGAAGAGCAACAAATGCAGGAAGACTACGGAATAAGACTACGGAATAACAACAAACAGGCAAAACGTAAAAATTTAAACAAAAAATTTCAGAACGTAGCTATTAATTAGACTTACTTGCAAGTTGAGAGAAGCAGAACAAAAAAGGCAGAGTACAAAGCATATACATTTTTTTTCGAAAACTAATAGTGTCAAAACTCATCAAAAACGCTAGCTGCCCGGTGAAAGCAAAAAATAGATTCACTTATATCTGCAAGCAGAGGAACACATTAAGTTATTTAAATTATTCGGAATCTGCCATACGATATAAAAAGGCGATAAACTAAAAGCAGAAAAAAATTCAATCTAAATTTGCAAGGAAATGGTATTGGAGCCAATGAAACCATTAAATTTTCAATGAAAAGCGATAATGCAATCATTTTCACAAGTGGTATTTTTACAAAACACCACAAAAGAACCACAGACATGGTCGATCACCCAAAAGACAGAAAACTTTAGTGAAGTTTTTGGTAGTTTTTAACTCTTAAGTACAACTACTATTTGGAGCAGGAAACAACTAAAAATATCAGCTTTTTTCACAAAAAGAGAAGGCTTCGTTGAATTTTTTTGAAATTTCTGAGGTTTAGCTCTCTCTTGAAAATATATGTCTAAAACATGACAAAGCTCATAATATCACAAATTCTTTCAAAGAATTGTATTCACAGTCTCACAAGCTACCTCGCATAATATGAAAGCATTACATAGGTTCATCTATACCTTTTTTATTGAACAAATTGAAACATTGATAAAAGGAAACACAAAAGATTTCAATAAAACTTCAAAAGAATTGGTCGTAGCCATCCATGAAATCCATTAGCTTTTCTCTGAAAACAACGCACACACACACACACACACACACACATATATATATATATATATATATATATATATATATACATATATATATATATATATATATATATATATATATATATATATGTGTGTGTGTATTCATTAATCCTCCTTAAAGCTTAAATGGGATCAGTCGTGGATTTAACCCTAATATGAAAACTAACTTCTCAGTAATTGACCCTAAAAACATTAAAACGCAAAACGACCTCCAAAAACAGAACCTGCATTTTCAGTCTCATTGTCTTCATTTCGATGATAAAAGGGTTTTTTTTCCTAGGGGGTTTATTTCTGTGGGTTTTTTTCCTTGGGGGTTTATTTCATAATAAAATCAGGAGGGGGGTTTTTTCCTTGGGGTTTATTTCCTAGACCCAGTCAACCGAGTGTTCACGAAACTTTAATCCACTGTAGCTCCTGGGAATAAACGATTTTCTAAACGATTTGTCTAATGGTACCATTAATAACTCTCTACGATGAATTTATTGATTGGCCAAATTTGGCTGAACAAAAACGATTGTGAGCATATACCACAAACACCCATCCCCACCCTCTCACTAAGGTGGGGTGGAACAATAAGCGCTCTTCATATATGACCTCATACAATAAACGTTTAGGCAACACTGTGCTGATATTTTGAAGTATTGTATGACTTTCCATGATAAAAACTTCTGATCATACAACTTCTTGCGCATTTAAGTCCTCAAAGCTGCTGATTTTGTCTACGTTTTGGAAACATGAAAAGTTTCATTCAATATTTCTAAACATTATATTCAGTTTTGTTTCCCAATAACTTCAAGCAAAAGCAGACAGGGTTGGAACTAAAAGTGCGATCGAACACTCGCGAACTCTTTTTTCCATATGCAACTAAATGTGGATAATTGTTGTAATTGTGGCAAACCTGTTCTGGAAAATAAGGAGCATGTATGCGTAACAAATGATATGAATTGAATTTTGCTTACAAACCGTATACTCGCGAAGAACCATTCTACAGTTTCAAGTTTTGAAAGAACACAGCTCAAAATTCAGGCATTAAAATAGCAAAAGATTCGCGATTTTTAAATAAAAAATTTATTCAAAATTTCGATTAGTTCGTATATAAGGAAAACTATCAAAGGTAAGATGTTTTAAATCAGTGATTCATAAGTTTGTTCCATGTGAAAATACTTCCAGCTTAAGCAAAAAGAAGAATTCTTTAAATCCCAACAGAATTCACAATTATTATACAATATTTCTTCAGAAAAAGAGTTATTCAAATTTTCTTACTCTATTTTGTAGTTTATACTTAATAATTAATTAAGAATCAAGATGAAAATAATTGATCTAAGAGCCCGGTGTTCCATGCACATTAATTCGCTTACAATTTTTTACACTATATTCAATGCAATTTGTTTCCACTTTGAATTATAATAATCCTCTATCTGAAAACTAGGATATGAAAGATATATATAGGAACAACTATATAGTAAAAAAACTGCCGTTCATTTGGTACTGCCGATATCTGTTAGGTGAAAACAACATTATAAAAAAAATGATTAAAATAAAATGTACGTTTTCATTTACAAAAGTTTGTGCCTGAGCAGATTATATCAAATTGTGAATTGTGACCAATTAAAAAACAATAACAAATCACAAACGAAATCCCTTACATCTGATATGATTGAACGATAAAAACCACTGACTTTTAGAAGTCATCCAAAATTTGAGAGAAATGGTGCTTCATGCCAGTGGAAATTTCTAAACTTACTGCCTGTCGATATCGTTTTTCAACAAAGTCAAAATCTTCAAATGAAAACAAATGAAACAGTTAAGAAATGGTTACAAAAATAATTGATAGTTTTTGAGTATACATACACACACACACACTTATACTCAAATGGGATTTTTTTTGTTCAGACGATTTTGGCCGACAGAGATATTCATCGTAGAGAGTTAAGACTGGTATCATTAGAAAGCTCGTCCAGCGTAAAATATAGAATTAAAATGATTTTTTTTTATTTTTATTTTTTACAGGGAGTTATTGAGGTTTAAACTTCTGAGAAAAGTAGAGTAAATTCCGTTGTTTTTATTCACATTTTCCAGAATTTTTGCCTAAAATTTTATCAATTTTGCTAAAATTTGTTAAAATTATGAAGAATAGTGTTAGTGACTGTATTTTTCAAGACAAAAAATATTTTCGACTACTTTTATTTCAGTTTTTTTGTATAAAATTTTGGCTAAATATTCCAAAATTCAGCCTTTTTCATCAAAATAGCACAAAATTAGCGTCTTCAGTCAAATTTGATTCAATTTACAAAAGTACACATCCAAACACCACTATCACAAAGTTTGTAGACTCAAATGCACGCTATTTCTACTTCAGCTTCCGTTAATACTGCTCTGTAATTAAAACTTTGCTGTATTTGCTAAACTTACTCGTTGATTATCAAAAACTAAAACTCAGCAATTGTTTTTGATTTTTACCTAATATTTTATCTGTATCTATTACGTTCAAATAATTAATTGTTCCTAATGGACGACTATCATTAGAAGGGCTAGTTTTGCATCTATCTTGCACTGTTACAATCCAAAAAAAATTCGGATTGTAATCAGTCGTTCTTTTTTTCATAAAAAAGTCGATCTTTTTATAATAGCTAAAGAACAGAACATTTCAATTCAAAGCTCAGAAGTGATAGGTCCAATTGATTGGCTAAGTAGCTCCAAAGAGAAAGTCGTTTTAAAGAGTGAAGTTAGTCACGTGCGACCGTAAAATTAACCACACGAATGAAAAAATAAAACTTGCAACACCAAGAGTCAAAAATGACTTAAAGCTCGCAATGCAGTTGAAATTGAGCGAAGAGATGAAGATAAAGCAAATTTGAAGTGACCGCGACAACATAGGGCGTTGACCAAATCCTGGTGACGAATAGAAAAAAAAACTTAGCTAGATGTCATCTGGATGCAACTCAAAGCGTCGGAAATACACCAACAAAACCATAAATAAAACCCAAACCAATATCTTTTGTCTTAAAACATTAAATCTTTTTCTCACCAGATTTGATTAAACTTTTTGGTAAAATTTTTACCTCATAACGCGAAAGATTTTAGAATAGAAATCATTGAAACTAGCTGAAAAAAAGATCCGATATCATTTTGAGTTTTTAAGAAAAGACTCAAATGCGTAAACTAAAAAATATGAGATTGAGAGAAGATACTCACTGTGATATTTTTATATCGCAATTATTCATATTACTACAATCATATCTGGTTACGTTGAGAGTTGACTAAAATCCTTAGGACGGAAAAGTATTCAAAGGCTGAAGAACACTCACCGGGCTAAAAATTGTAAGGAAATGGCTAATGATAATCTTTTAAAAAACTCAGAAACTAAAGCTAAAATGTTTTTGTGGGTACAATGAAACCATTTTTTGTTTTTGGTTACGTAGCCCTTTGAAACAGTCATTCACGTTCAAAGTGCAGAAAGGAGGAAGCAGTATCGGAAAGCACAATAATTCTATGGCAGAGCAAAATCAGGGTGAAATAAGACTTAAAAATTTATTCAAAACAAACAATGTAAGTCATCCAAATTTTTAGAAAACCATAGTATTCTATCATGTTTTTTAAAAAAATATCACAATCTGTTCAATCTGGTCAAAAACAAAAAATTGCCCAATTAAGGGAAAAAAGCTCAAGAATGCTTTAACAAACAAGAGGTCCATTTATCAAATTTTTGTCAATCCATTATGTTCGTGTTGATGCTTTAAACCAACCCAAAGACCTAACCCAAAATGTGTCTAAGAAACTCATCAATAGTTGAAAAACACACGTCTGCAAGAAGTTTTGAAACCATTGTTTACAATTTAGCTAGCGCTTTGTCTTTGCGCACGTCAATAATTTGGAAACAACGGGAAATTTTATTTGAACCCCAAGCCGTAAAAATGTTATTTTTGACACGACGCTGAGGAAAAAAGTCATTTCTGAGCCCGAATCTCTTGGTTTGCAATTGTCAGGGGCTGACGATAATGTTAATCAGCTCTGAACTACTTTTCACCGTTCTGAGTACCCCACAAAAATCAAATTTATCTACCACAATTGCTAAAAAATCTGTTACGAGGGTTGTGTGCAAACTCCGTATGATTTTACTACTTATTTCGTTTATGTTTGCATACCATACAATCCCATATTTTGTGATTTTGAGCAGAATTGTAAATTAGACCAAAAATTGATTCTCTCCAACTTTAAATCTTAACATCTTGGTTTTGTTTAATGTCATTCATTTTTAACTTTCCGCGGATAGTTTACTTCACTGGAGCCGTTCTTTGACTCCTACAGTTTTCCTCATTAGCAGACAGCAGGAAATTTTTTGTCCTTCAGATTAAATTTCTTCCTAAATGTCGCAATATTCCACGCAAAAGTCGATAAACACCCAATTTAACCCTTATTCAGACAATGGGGGATATCTTAGAGCATGAAGTTAACAACCAGAGACTCAAATTTTCTTCAAAAACACTTTAGCTTCCAAAAATTGGATTATCTGCTTTTCCATCTTCAACATGACCACAGTGAACGTTACCATAACCCATTCTTCAAAAAACAAAAGACCGATTGTGCTCTAGAGGCTACTGTGCTTTACTTGCAGACAGCTTAAGCAATTCAATAGTCCATGACAAATGATGGATTTTCCATTGTATTATTTTTCTGCTGAACCAGTACTTTTCAAAAATACTGTTAGAGCTCTCTCGACCTTTCAGTTCTGCAAACTTCCGAGATTAATCCACAGAATCATTGTTTTATGAGCTGTTCAGGTAGAAGTTTTTAGTTGCCAAACACCATCATCGACTCTTTCATTAATCAGAAATTTCACTGCTTCTGGAACTTTTCATCAGAAAATTCCATCAGACATTGCCTCAAATGTATTAAGGGATGCAAATGACCTGATCCCTGAAAACAATGGAAGTCACATTTTTCAAATTGCACCTTAAACGCGAATAAAAGGAGAGTTCAAAGTTTTTTCTTTTCTCGGTGTTGCCTGAGAGCAAATGGTTGCTATGAAAAAGTCTTCAACTTTTTGAGTGGCAATGAATAGAAAACTAGAGACTAAAAAGTTGTACTTGTGGCATGTAAGACATAGTCCACAGAATTGGTGCGCTGTCTTTGTTTACAATCCAAAAAATGAATTGTATTGGGGCTCTGTCGTCTGTACAATCCAAAGAATTTGTTTTGTATTGGTGTGCTGCCTTCTTTTTGTTCTCCAAGAATTAGATTGTACTGGCGCTCTGTCTTTGAAAAATTCTTCTCTTTTAATATCTCTTCACACTTTTACCGAGATTTTTGTCAAGGAGAAATCAAATTGGAGTAGTGATTTTAGTCACGCTGTAGTTGTGAGAGGAGCAGAAATCGAGTGGTTAACAGGCGTGGGTTTTCTCAAAGTGCTTTTTAAAGTGAAGCGAGAAGATGGTGTTTGAACAGATTGTTTGTTTTGAAAGCAAGTTTTTTCACATGTTGCAATTTGATTTCTGTTTTCGCTGTTTTTATTTTCGTTTTCTTCACCAATACTTTTAAATTACGTTACATATGTTCTAATAATACATAGTTGCATTTGTTTAAACCCCTGAAAAGGCAACTAATGGTTTTCAAAGATTTTGACGCTATTCCTTTTCATGAAATAAAAAATTTTTACTGTTTTTGTAGTTCTTTTTGTTGTTTTGTTATCTAGTCTCATCAATGATAGTTCTCAATGACACCTACAGTTTTCGAAAAAAAACCATTCTTTAGACTTTTCACTTTTTCTTTTCTTTTTGATGATCTGTCTCTTAGGCTGATTATTTAAAACTCTGAGAGACTCTCTAATAAGTCTCATTTTGATCAGTTTAAAAGTTTCATCATTTCAAACAGTTTTCACATCTTTGACACAACTTGCCTTTAAAAAAATTCTAGTCGTTTGGGATTTTGACACTTTTTGTGGTTTTCTGTTATTCTGTTACTTAAAGTCGTTAAGAATAGTTCTCACTGGCTTTTTTATTAGGCACATTAGTGTTGGTCTAGTATTTTAAGTTCAAGACTGCACGTTTTAGCAACTTTGATACGACAGGTTTTAGCGACTTTGACTGGACTTGTTTTCAAAAAAAAACTCGAGATTTAATCTGATTATGAAACTTTGCAATTGTTTTTTTCGTCCTATCGAATACTCTTGTTATTTATTGATGGGTCCTATATGCTCTCCCATTTGGCATACATGAATTTACATAATGGTTTTAATTTTTATCTGATAATCTAAATGGCTTTGACACCATTTGTTTTTGACATTTTTGTACTCTTGATTGGTGCCACTTTTGTTGCCACTTTTGTTGCGTGTTCCCTCAATTGTCTTTTATTGAAATTCAAATTTTTGCCTTTTATTGATAAATAGTGCAAAAAATGTTTCAAAAATTGAAGAAGTTTCATTGACTTTGACGAAATTCAAAAAAGTTACAAGCCAATTTTAGTTGCAATGGAAGGGTTGTCAACTGTTTATTATCACAATTTTTATTAACTATTTGATGAAACTTGCTGTTTTTTTAAAGATTTGAATTTTTTGTCACTTTTTGAGTTTTTGACCCAGGGGACAAGTAAGCTCCTTAAGGGTCTGATATCAAGCTTCTGTATAAATTCTAATGGTATGATTTTCAACAATCTTTCATTACAAATGTTAGCATTTTTTTCATAGCACTTTTTCATAAAATATTTTCTGCAAAATTATTGAAAATTTTTGTTCATAAATAAACCTCTTTCAAGGCTTGTGCGTTGGTTAATGGGAAAATTTAAACGGATCAATTTTTTGAGATTGTTTATAATTACGGTTTGTTTTGTACAACTGGTCTGCTTAGTCTCTTAAGTGCTTAGAATAGTACAGCTGCTGGGAAGGCCTTAACTCAAGGTTAAAAGTTCAATTTCATCAGTTTTTGATCCCTAAATTCTGCAAATTTTCAATCCTTTTTGTCAATTTTTGATGTTTTTGTTCGATTAGTCTTCTTAAATTGAAGTTTGTACAATTCGATACAAAATTTTCACAATATACTTTTATTTTTTTTCAATCATTATACGAGTTGTTTTTTTGGTATTGCAAACATAAACGCAAAAAAATAATAGTAGTTTCTGCAATTTTTTCCAGTTTTTTTTTACTTTTATGTTTATCTTATGAGATATATGCTTTGGTACTGCAAACTTAAACACGATAAACAGAGTTTTCCAGCCTCGGCGGACAGAAAACGTACTCGGAGGACTGATATTAGGTTATTGCATAGTTTTCATCCGCAATTTATTGCTTTCTGTATTTTGAATTTCACGAATTTCTGCAATTTCTTATTAAAGTTTTCAATATTAAAGTTTTTGGAAGATATTTGTTTTTTGTTCAGTTTTTCTTGCTTCGGAGTCTATTATTTGATAGTATGTTAATACTTAGTTGCTAGCGGCAATGGAATGGTTTTCAACATTTTAATATCAGGATTTTCTGTTAAAAGTTGAAATTTTTTCTAAAAATTATTGTCTTGTTCCTTGTTCATCGACCCTGTAGGCCAATGAGACTTTTTAAGGCTTGAAATTAGTTTCCTGGATAGCCTCTAGAGACAAATAATTGGTTCGGAAGAAAATATTATCAAAAAACTTTGGAATTTTTGGAATTGTTTTCAATTTTTTCAATTTTCTTAGTTTATTGATCTTTACGGGCCAATAAAACTTCTTTTAGGTCTTGCAGATTCTAATTTTGAATTTTTTGTTTAATGTTTATCTTTTATCTCGTTTTTTTAAATCTTTATTGGCCAATAAATATCTTTCAAAGCTTTTGTGTAGGTTAAAGGGCAAATTTAAATGGTTCGAATTTGGCCTTCAGTAGAAAAACTTCAAGAGTTGTAGCAATGGTTCTATTTTTGTTTTAGTTTTTCAATTTTAGTGATTGTTTTTCCTTTCTGCTGGAATTATTCAATTGATCTGCTGGTCAAGTACAGTAGTTCTATGTTTTCATCCAGTTCTTGGGATTGTACTTCCAGACATGTCCTGCAATGTTTTTTTTAAATCTGTTGTCACTTTTTTTGACCTATTTCCTTGTCAATGAAAAGTCAAATTAGAGTAGTGATTTAGGTCACTCTTGTGTATCAGGCGGGGTGAAAATCAAGTAGTTAAAAGACGTGACTTTTTTCAATGCGCTCTTTAGAGTGAAATGAGAAAATGGTGGTTAAACAGATTTTCGGTTTTTGAGAGCAAGTTTTTTTTTCGCGTTATTTAACTGATTCTTCTGCTGTCTTTCCTTTCATTATCTTCACCGATACTTTCAAAAAGGCGTTTATTATGTTCTAATAATTCATAGGTGCATTTGTTTAAGCCCCTCAAAACTCAACTTAAGGTTTTATATTATTTTGGTGCTATTTGTTTTCATGAAATAAAATATTTTGACTGTTTTCGTTTGTAGATTTTTTTGTTGTTTTGTTATTTATTTTCATTAAGGTTAGGCCTCAATGACACCTACTGTTTTCGAAAAAAAATGTTAGCGATTCTTTTGGTTATTTTCACTTTTTAAAATTTTTTTGTTCTGTAATTTAGTCTCAATACGGAAAACTCTAAGGAACTCTCTAACATGTCTTAATTTAGTCAATTTAACGTTTTTCTAATTTCAAACAGTTTTCTCTATTTTGAAACCACTTTTTTGAAAGAAAATAACTGTTTGGACTTTTGACCCTTTTTGAGTTTTTGTTGTTCTGTTACTCAATCTTAAGTACAGTTTTCATTTGTTTTTTTTTAATAAGCATATTGCTGTTTATCTAGTATTTTAAACTCAAGGCTGCTGTTTTAAACGACTTTAACACTACCTGCTATTAAATTTTATTCGATATTCTTCTGATTAGGACCCATTCTGTAATTGTTTTTTTCCTGCCGTTTCTTGTCCAGTTGCTATTCTAATTAATGATAGGTCTTATTTGCTCTCCGATTAGGCGTATTTGAGTTTATGAAAGGGGTTAGAATTTTAGTTCATAATTTAATTGACTTCGACACCATTTCTTTTTGACTATTTTTGAACTAATGATTGCTCTCGTTTTTTGTTGCTACTTTTGTTGCTGTTGCGTGTTCCCCCAACTGTCTTTTAATAGAATTACATATTTTCTTTCTATTGATAGATATTGCAATAGATTGTAATTCTAGAATTTCTGTAATTGAAATTCTAGAAATACAATTGTGATTGTATTTTGCCTGCCGTCAGCCCGTCGAAATTTTCCGGTTTCCCTGCTGTTTTTTTAGTGGGAACAATCAAGAAAAAATAGGTGTTGTCTAAAATACTTGTCTTTCCGAAGTTCCCGTTATTTTCTCATTAAAAAGTTGACAATCTTGGTTGAAATTAGCAATCGGAGTAGTTTCCCACCAGCAATTCCCGGCAGAGCTAAAAATTGACGAGCTGAGCGTGAATTCCCGGGAAAGGTTTCCGGGAAAGGTTTTTTTTCAAGTTTTCCCTCTGGGATTTGCCGGGTTACCTAGAAACGTCACACTGTTTAACACGGCGCCTAAAAGTGTCCTTAACTACCCCCTACTTTTAGATCTTTCCACTCCCTTGAACCCCCACCCATCCCTACACAATTTTTCCTTCCTAAAAAAAACTAAAATTACACCGTTAATCGTCCATCTTTTTGGGGGACTTTTTTTGGTGGTGGGTGTAAAATCTAAAATTTCCCCATTACTTCCCTGATCTTACATTGTTTAAAAAAATTACGCTTCTAATCTTACATTTTTTTGCGGGGGGGGGGGGGGGTGTTTGTAAAGACATAAAATTCTCCTCATTTACCCCATTAGCCCCTAATATTACATCATTTTGGTGGTAATCAAGGGGGCGGTTTAGGGTTAAAGTTAAGGTTAGGGGGGCGAGATTTCAACTCTTGTACTATCCATCTTTCTGCGAGGATACATCCCACTCGGTAGCAATTCAAGCGCTGCAACAGAGGAATAACCCCTAAATTAGAACAAACTGAGCTGAACGAGGCTGGCCAATGCTTTGCTAATTTGCTTCAAGAACAGAAGCTAAACTTTTTTATTCGGCTAAATTCCATGCTATATAAAATCTTGCTTTGTTACTTATGCAACTAAGCCTAGAGGATAGTTTTTCCGTTAATCAAAGATCATTGTTGAGCTAGAAACCTACTGTGACGAGAAGCAAAGAATTTACATCATAGCACTGTGAGACATTCTTTCACTGTACGTTATTATGAGCAATTATCCGTTTTATCTGTCACGGATGGGGATGAAATCTTGCCTTGTTTTGATATTTATTCATAGTTATATGAATGATCAAATATGAATGATCAAAACTCTTCATCAAATGAAGAGTTCAGAATCAGGAACAGCAGAAAAACTTAGTAAAAATTCCAAATTTAAAACTGGCTGGAGATGTAGTAGGGCTACATAAAAACCTGCATCGAAATTCGGTGCAATTTAAATTAATATCGTTCTGTTATTTGTTCAGTAAGTAACCAATCGCATTGTTCCTAGTGTAGGATATTGAAAGTCAACTTTGTTGAGAGCATTAAATTGATTAGTACTATCTCTCAATCTCTGCTAGGATACAATGGTGTTAAAACTTATTATAGCTTTTAGATAGTTTGAGACCCTATCGTTCTTTTCAAAATCTACTCAAAACAGATGGGTTTTCTTCATAACAATTTGGCCGAGACAACTTAATGTTTGGATCGAGTCTTGCAAATCACAAGTTATTACTAATTAGTACACCAGATAAATAAACAACACTTCATGTTGGATTTCAGATAATTTTTTAATGAAAATTAATAGTTGCCCAGAGAACTGAATCTTGGTACAACCTGATAAGACATGCATGATCATCACACTTCTTGGAAAACTTGAAATATGTTGCCAAAATCTTGAAATACCATCATTTTATGGTAAATCTTGATAAGATCTTGGTAAGAACTGATCAAGATAGACAAAAAAAATACTTGACAGCTCTTGACAAAATCTTGACAAATCATGATAACACTTATTAAAGTCAAAGTAAACTGTTGTTAAGTTTAAGTTAAGGTAATTATTACCTTAACTTTACCTTAATATGAGCTAAGGTAAAGATTTAGCTTAACTTTGCTAAGACAAACGTTACCTTAACACTGTTCTGTAACTTATTGCAGTGTATAATTCATGTTTTAAGTAAAATTAGAAAAACAAAAAGTTGACGTTCGCTAAAAATATGTTTTTATGAAGATAAGAAAAACTTTGCTAAAATTTAAATTTGACATATATGAGAATACTAATAAGTAATCAGAATTTTTAAATTGTTTTTTCCTCTACATTATTACCAGGAGATGTCTTTGATTGCAAAAAGAACAAGATTTTTGGACTATTTGCGCCCAATTTTGTAATAAATTCTCTTTTTGGCTTAAAAACATTCTCTCAAAAGTCTTCAGTTTTTCGGTAATTAGAAGATATGATATAATTTCTCTATTTTATTTTTTAAAGTTCCCCAATAGTAGCAACTTTGTCAATCGTGATTTTTCAATATATTTGGTTGGAATAAAAAAAATGAGAGAAAATTTGTAGTTTTTAGAAAAATTCCGTTTCTGAAAGAAATCAATTTTGTATGTTTAGTGTACTGTACTTGTTGCAAAAAGCTTAGTTTTTCCTAAAAAAGAGATTCGAAACTTTATTTTAATAGTTTCAGACTGTGATATTGATTATTTTTTAAATTTTTTAGATTTTAATGGGACTGTCCTACTCTAATTATTTTATGTATGCTTTTGCTATGCGAGAGCGTATTACTTTTGCATATAGGATTTCGCAGATTGAAATTGCAATTTAATTCAATCACTGAACTTGCGGCGCGGGATCAAGAAGAAAGAGAAGGAACTGAATTTGAATTGGACAATCAAAAGTATAACTAGAAATGAGATGAACTAGAATTGAGATGAACTAGAAATGAAGGGCAAACTAAAATGATCTAAGTTATAATATCGTATTAAATTTTACTTTCCTAAATAAATTAAAGGGTAAATAATAAACACAGGTATCACAGGGTCCTTAGTGGGGGCCTTCCGGGTGGCGGTCCTGTATAAGGCGTACGTGTACAATGCACATACCGAGCTTGCACCCCCTGAAAAATATCATTATAGTGGAAAAAGAAGGCTGAATTGTTGGTTAATAAACTAACGGCAGCTAAATTTTTCTGCAGTTTTTGATATATCTTGATATTTCTTATTATTTTTTTGGTAAATGTTGAATTCTTGCTTAATCATATGAATTTGGCATGTTTTTAAAGGTGTTTTTCAATTTTTACAACTTGGTTTATCTTGCAATGTCATTGTTAAGCTTTCTTGGTGATTTTGCCAAGATCTTGTTTCTTGACAGCCAAGTAAAGGTCTTGCATGTTCGTACAAATCTTGATATTTTCATGGTAAGTACCATGTCAAGATTTTGGCAAGATTTGACAAAATTTATCAAGGTGTACCAGGCTTCAGTTTACTGGATGATTTCTGAGTAATCGCGGAAAGCATTAGGACACAACGGCTTCTTATCAGCTGCTTTTCTCCCATTACTCCCTAAACTTCAAACTCTTGTTCTCATGAGTTATTTTTCTCTTTTTTGGAGAATATGGTGTTTTTTACGTGCCGTCATTTCAGCTGAGATTGGCTAGCCTATCTAATTGAAGCTATGGCTAAAATAAATGTGTACATCAGAGAGGCCGTTTCACTTCCCGAGCAAAATTTGAATGTTTATCTTGCAAGATGGCCGTCGTCCTGCAATATCTTGAAGGATAACCATCAGGTCTTGACTAGCGGTTAATCAAGTCTTTGTGGCTACCATTTTCATCATGCTCGAATTTCAGTTTTATTGTTCAAAGCCTCCGTGCACATTCCAGCAAAACTCGACACGAAAAAGCTAATGAAACATTGGAGCTTATCTAATTGTTGTTAACACTCCATCAACATACTGCGACAGCTTAGCTTATGGGATCTTTTTCATTTGTCCCCCCCCCCCCCCCACCCAGCTTAGTGGGTGCATATTATTTGCACCCCTAGACGCACGGTCTATATTTTTACATAATGACTTACTATGCAGTGGCACGTGCTCTGTAACTGGGGAGCTCATTGAACTAGTGTATCGGACCAGTTGTGTTATTTACACTCCTATTACTGTTTACAGGACAACTACGAGGGTCTCAGTAGTTCATTGCACATAATTCGAGAAAAAGCGATATCTTAACATATGACTACGCTAAATTATACAGCATAAGCGAAGACGGTTAATTTAGCATCGTTATGTTGATATAGAACTTTGTTTCAGATTACGAGAAACTACATCAGCAGAAATATGAAGCTTCTTCTGGCGCTTTTTGTCTGCTCGGTTATTTGCAACTCTATTCTAATGGTGAGTTAAAATCGTTTTCTGACCTTTATACTAATTTATTGCGTTCTAAGCAATGAACTGCACGCTCAACAGATTTTTTGTCCAATCAGTTTTTGCCGACCGATATATTCATCGAACAGAGTTGTGAGTGGTAATATTGGAAAGCTTTTTTTGATTTTTGCTTTTTCCATGGAGTTAAGGTTTAAATTTTGTAAAGGTTAGGCTAACTTCCCTTGTTTTGTTCAAATTTTTTCATATTTTTGCTAAAATATAGATCAATTTTGCTACAAAAATGATATAATTGTTAAAGATATTCTCTTTGGTTTTACCGTTAGAGATTGAAGGGAGTTGCTAGATTGTATCAACCAACTCTTTTGGCTTAACGTTTGACTAAATGTTGAAAATTCCACATTTTTTTCTTTTTTAATGAAAAATGGCACGAAACGTGATTATTTAGCTCTGTCGCTCCTCATTGAACAGTAGTGCAGACAGAATAATTACTGGCACAATCTTTGTTTACAAAGATTAAATTTACGTGTAAAATTGTAAATGAAGGCCACTGTGTTTGCGTGAAATTGTTTGTGAAATTTTGAGTTTTCCCTGTATTCGTTGTTATGTTTATTCTTCTTAAATAATCTGAGTAATGACTGGCTTCCTAGGCAGCAGCAAGTTAATACACTAACTGTTTTTTTAATTGAAAGTTAAGGTTGCTATGACTTATGGTTTTCGAAAAAACTGTTTGAAAATTTCCGATATTTTTTCACATTTCTGTCACTTGTAGCGTATTTTCTGCAAAGAAAGAAGTGCCATTGTTGATGCCCGTTGTTCTGCTTCACTCTGTTGTTTGACTTGTCTCTTTGTCCCCTTATTGGCAGGTATCACCGACCATCTAATGATCCATTATTTAATTGGATTGGTTATTTCACTTTTAAGCAGTTTTTAAGTGGATACACCTAATATTTTTTTGAACAATATAAGAATTATTGAAAATTTTTGTTTGGTAATCGACTCAAAAGATGACCTGGTATTCTAGCTAAAATACAGTTTTTTGTTATAATACCTTACGACCCAAGCCTGAACGCAAAATAAAGTCAGACAAAAAATAAAATAGGATAGTAAAATTTTCTACGGAAAAACAAATAAATAAGAAAATTAAAATTACAAAGATGTATAATTATATAAAAAATTTTTTCTCGCCCAGTGTCAAACTAACGTCTCAAGGTTGATTGTCTTATGTTCCTCCAAGCCAGTACTTTTCATTTGATTTAATTTGGTTCATTTTGAATGCAAGGAGATTATTCCTTTTGTGCGAGGCAAAAAGTGGCGAGTCGTTATTAACTTGGTGCGAAAATTATAAAAAAGATTTTAATGTCATCTCTAAGAAAAATTTCCAGAATTTTGGATTGCAGCAAAAACATTTTTGTGCCGTTTTTGCGGCTTTCACTTGAATTGCAATGAGTCTTTTTTTTAAAAAAATCGTCAAAAAATTACTGCTGTCAATTTTTGAATAAAAATGGTGAAATTAATGTTGAATATTTGTTAAAGATTCGTTGACATGCGGTAAGTTATTGACAAAAATTATGAAGAAAAAGAGAATGGGGGACGGAAAATTCAGAGTTATCATGTGTTCACAAAAAATCCTCGCAATTTTAGTGCAAGAGATCAAGGAATTGCAATTAATGCATTGAGAGCAAAATTTGACGAACAATACTTTACTTTACAACTTTTCATACGCGTTTAAGTCAATAGAAGGCCGCGATGATGTTTTTTGTAAGAATAAAAGATAAAGTCAATTGAAAAAATGAGGCCAGTTGGATAAAATTATGTAATTTATGAACACGGTTGTTATTGAAATCGAGAATTATTTACCAAACTGCTGACGAACTTATCAAAAGAGGCTTTTATCTTCTAGAGTATATACTAACTGGGTATAAAAATGAATAGTTATTTGAATATAATGAAACAAAATCTAATAAAATACCCAAAAACATTCACCTCAAAAACAAGATTGTGTTCAAGTCAAGCATATCAAGATTTATCATGAAAAATTAGTTTTAGAAGATCTTCCTAACCCAGTCGATGAGACCTCTGATCAGACAGACTATCAGGCGCGCGCAACTTAATGTGCACTCAAGGTGCGCTCGAAACCACTTCTGACCAGACCCTCCCAGAGCGATGTGACCTCTTATCAGACAGGTTCCAGACCATTGTCCAGACTTTTGTGCGAACCATATCCAGACAGGTTTTGACAGGAAGTCAAGATCTTGTGCATCTTGGCAAGATGTATCAAGCTTCGTTCCACAGGAATAATTACAAAATAGCAAAAAAATTGGATCAGAGACAGTAAATTTTTCAGGGAGTGCCCATGGAAAGAGAGAAGAGCAGTGTGGAGAGATCTGTTGCATCACGTGGTGATGATGTAAGTTGATAAAAGGGAACAATCATCCTAACAATGTTATTTTCATTAACTCTCTTTAGCTATGCTTGCATTATTCAACGCGGATTATCTTGATCGAGTCATCGGGTCGAGGAAGGACGGATAAACTGTAAGAACTTGCAAGTTTCCGAAAAAATCGAACTACTTCCGTTGAATGCGGAAAAAATCTACATTTTGACAGCCACTAAATAAGGTAAAAAACCACTTAAACGAGAAAAAGAGGGAGTCTTTTTGTCTGTAACGGCTGCTCGCCTATCAAAGTCAAGGAAAACTTTAAACCGCCCAGTTCGTCTCAGCGGTTTCAAATCTGTCCGGATATTGTGTTTTTGCAGTCAACTTTTGTGAACTGTATAATCCGCTATACTCTCGAATGCCGTTGCATTACTTGATATTCAATAATTTCAAATAACTAACTGTTCAGCTTTGCTGAATAACAAATAACTTTGCTTTAACTTAGCAAAAATCCAAATTAGAGGTTTTTCAATGATATCTCCTTAACCACAAAAGCTAATGTGATGAAATTTCACAGGGTTAAGAACGTTAAGTAGGCCTACTGTCTGATGTAAAAATAAACAACGCTGGGTAAACCGCGTTGGTGGGGTCACCTTATATATTTTATACCCAATCTTAATTCATGGGCCAAGATTTCAATGTTGAATAACTCTGTAAGTAATGATCCAAAATTGAGCAAATTTGGCAGTGCACAACACTGTCATACAAGTAATTAAACGAAAAAGAAATGAAGGGAATCGGTAGAATTGTCTTCGAGAATTAACACAACAAGTTTCACCTCAGATTTGAATACAATGAGTTAATTTAATGAACACCTTTTGTTTCTCAATTGGTCTCCATAACACCAATTTCGAACTAGGCTGGGCTTCGTTAAAGCCAGTAAGAGCAACTGACTATGTGCTTTGCACACAGTTTCTCTTACTTAGGAACTTTGTTCCTCAGAAAGAAAGTTTTGGGAATACCAAAGTTAATTCTCCTTTCATAAGTCAAAGTAAGGTTAAAACTGTACAATCACTAATATGATCAACAGAAACAAGACACGATAACAAGTAATTTACCGCTCAAGAAAGTGTGCTTCAATACGCACTGAATGTCAGTTTAATAAGACAAAAATCACAGGTTTCTTCGATTTTTGGTAGTTTTTCAAGCTCCTTTTATGCTGCTAGTCACGTGGATTTACATGTCAAATTCAACTGTTGATTGGTTGTAGATAATAATATCGACAGAATGTGAACACTTTTCCATAACGTCACTTTTTCAGTGTAAATTTGATGTCATGGGAAAATTGTTAACCATGTAGAACTTTTGTCAAATATTCTGTATCAATAACAGGTTGATTCGCAATCCAATCGCAAAGAATCTGATGCAATACTGTTAAGTCGTAGTATTGTTTTGCTGGTGGTTGAGGTAGTTCGAGTTTGAGTTTTACTTCATGAATGGCGATTGTGTAATAATAATAGTTGCTAAATATAAATGTGGAACAAAATGAACAAATCCGTATGACTTCAATAGAATGTAGCATTAAATTTTCATTCTTCATGCTATTCTAGCTTTAATGCTTGAAATGGCCTGGAAGCGCTATTCACTTTGATAATTGAGTTAGTAAGCTAAGCCGCCACATCGCCGGCCCTGTTTTCCATCGCGAAAACATCTTTTCCAGTAAGTACTGGGGCGAGCTTCACTACTGGTCTCTTGTACACTCCGTCGTTCGTTCGAACTATAGCTGATCGAATCACACCGTCAGACCCATCGATGGTCTCCGTAACTCGACCTAGGTTGTAATATCCACGTTCATCGCTGTCTTAGATCAACCAAACGAGATCGCCTTCTTTAAGGGTTTCGTTCGCCGTAGATCGCCATTTTTGCCGATTATTCAGAGTTGGCAGATATTCTTTCCGAAATCTGTGCCATATGAGGTTTGCATAGACTTGAGTTTGTCGAAAGAGTTTTCGATGATCAACAAATTCCTCTGCGCATGGTAGGTAGGGTAAGCAAACGTTCCTGTTGCCAAGCAATGAGTGATTGGGGGTCAAAGCTTCTAAGTCATTAACATCCGAGCTGACTGGAGTCAAAGGTCTCGCGTTCAACGTCTGCTCAACAATACACATCGTTGTTGAAAAAACTTCCTCGGTGACTGATCTGTTCCCCAACATTGCATACATTGCTTTCTTGCAACTTCTCACCAACCGCTCCCATACTCCTCCAAAGTTGGGTGCTGCGGGTTGGTTGAACTTCCATCTGATCCCTCGTTGAATTAGATGCTCTTCGATCCCTTCTTTGTTCAATGCCGCAACGTACTCTGCAAACTCTCTTTCAGCTCCAACAAAATTTGTTCCGTTGTCGCTGAGGATCGTATTCGGTTTGCCCCTTCGAGCAATAAATCTCATTATTGCATTGAGACAACTATCAGTGTCCAACTTGGGTACCACTTCTATATGCACCGCTCTCAGAGTTAGACAAGTAAAGAGACAAAACCATCGCTTTTCGTTTCTGCGCCCAATCTTCACAATGAAAGGGCCAAAGTAGTCAACTCCAACATTTGTAAAGGCGGTTGAAGCATCTAACCGCTCTTCGGGTAGATCTGCCACCACTGGTGCTATCGTTTGTGCTCTGCCTTTTCTGCAAAAAACACACTTGTTCTTGATTGATCTCAAGGCGTTCCGTATGCCTAGTATCCACATCTTCTGCTGAACAATGTTTCTCACATGCTCAGTGCCTTCGTGTTGATTGTCCTTTTGCTCGTTTCGCAAGAATAATTCAACCGCGTGATGTTTCCAATGTAGCAATATTGGATGCTTTGCATTGAAATCCAACTGACTTTTGCCTATTCTGCCTTTGGCTCGAATAAGTCCTTCTTCATCAATGAAGGGTGAGAATTGTAGGATTTTGCTCCCTTTTGGAATTTCCTTTTCAATTTTGAGAGATTTCATCTCTTCACCAAACTGTTCTTGCTGTAGTAGTTTGAAGATTGTTGCTTTTGCTTTTTCTCTTCCTTCAATGCTGACTACGACAGTTGCTGGTTTGTGTTTGTTCAATGCTCGCTGTACGTATGCCACTGTATTTACTAGTCTGTTAAAATTACTGAATCGTTCCCACTGAGTAACAGCTTTCTTTTCTTCAGCTTGTATCATGAAGACTGATGAGGGTATTTTCTCTTCATCTGATGCAAAGATTAGGTTCTTTTGCTCTGGCCATTCACTTTCTAGTCGCTTCAACCAGGCCGGCACAGTGAGCCACTCACTTCTCTTGAGTTCTTCAATGTTGATTGCTCTGGTGCCAATGTCCGCTGGGTTGTTGATACCGCTCACATGTTTCCACTGTGAAACATCGGTTGTATCTAGTATCTGAGCCACTCGATTGGCCACAAAGACTTGTTGTTTACGATGAGAACTGTGTATCCACTGCAATACCGTAGTTGAGTCTGACCAAAAACTTCAACTATTTATCTTCAATTCATGTTCCTTGACTATCTGTTCTTTAAACCTCACTGCCATGAGTGCCGCTTGTAATTCCAATCGCGGTATTGAAAGATGCCTCATCGGTGCCACTCTGGATTTTCCGATGACAAATGCTAAGTCAGCTGAGTGTTCCTTTGGTTGTGAACGTAGATAGGCCACTGCACACATCGTGTCTTCAGATGCGTCAGCAAACAAAAGAAGTTCGGGTTTATCCTTCTCTCCTTTGAAGTACCTTCTATCGATGCTTGTTTCAGCCACTATTGGAAGTTGTTCTTTCCACCTCAGGAATTCATCTTCTTCACTAGGCTCCACTTCGTTGTCCCAATGTTGTCCATTCTTAGTCCAGATGCCTTTCAGAAGTCGTCTCATATGAACACTGAAAGGAGCAAACAATCCGATCGGGTCGAATACTGAAGATACCAGTGACAGAATCTTCCTCTGGGTTATAGATGCTTCAACTTCCTTGTTTGTACCTCTGCATACTTGAAGACTGTCATCAGTAACGGTCCATTGTAGTCCTAGCACTGAGGATCCCTCCGTATTGGGTTCCACTTCGACTTGCTTTGTGTTGCTGATTGACTTCAAGTCTTCTGGGATTGCTTTGGTAACTGCATCGTTGTTGCTTATCCACTTCTTCAGTTCAAATCCAAGTCGTGAGAGAAGAGGTTGTAGTTGATTGAAGACTTGATTTGCTTCTTCAGGGGTTTCTACCGATTTGATTAAATTGTCCATGTAGAAGTTGTTTTGTATTGCCTTTGTTGCCATTGGATACTCTTCTTCGTTGTCCAGTCCAACTTGCTTGAGAGCGTAGTTTGCACAAATTGGAGAACTCTTAGCTCTAAATACGTGACGCTGATATTCGTTTATCTGAACAGGTCCGTTAGTTCTTGAACGCCATAAGAACCTCAAGCAACTTCTATCCTGTTCGGGAACTTGCACTTGTAGAAACATCGATTCGATGTCAGCTGTCAGGGCTATTGGTCCTTCACGGAATCTGAAAATTGTTCCAATCATGCCATGTAGCAGATCAGGTCCTGCTAGTAGCTTATCATTTAGGCATATGTCTTTGTACTTTGATGCGGCATTGCAAACACGTCTTACTTTGCCAGGCTTGTTCGGGTTTAACACTGGATGATGTGGCAAATACCATTCTTTCCCGAAGGTGCCTTTCATTTCAGACTCGTCCAATATCTTTACGAATTCTTTTTCTACATCTGTATCTATTGACTGTTGATAAAAACTCTTCAAGTTTGTGTCCCTTTGGAATCTTCGCTCCAGTGAGCTGTAGTTGTTCGGTAGGTTTGGCTCTGGTTCACTCCACAGCATTCCCACTTCGTACCGCTCGCCTGTGAACTTTGTCGTATTCTCTAGCATCTTCTGTGCCTGCAGTTCCTTCTTTGATTGGCTGACGACGTTGATTTTGGAAGCATAGGTTTCTATGTCCCACCAGGTTTGGATATTCTCTGCCACTTTCACATCTTCAGTGAAGGCGAAATGACAAACATTTTGTTTTCTTTTGCCCGTCATGGGTCCACTGACTACCCATATTAGCTCTGTTAGTACGGCGAAAGGTTCACTTTGTGTTCCTATCTTATAGTCCAATGGGCGTTGTAGCTCATAAGCATCTTGACCAAGGATGATGCCAACTTCCATCAAGTTGAAGCTTTTGTTGGGTAGTACACTCAAGTGATTGAAGCTTTGCTTCAGCTTGTTGTAGTTGTAGTTTGTATTTCCCAAGGAGATTGACGGGTGTGCAAAGGCTTCGATTGAATGCACCTTTGAATGTAGTCCCCTTATTTTGAGAGGAACCCTTTCTGTCTTCAGATCCTTCGTTCCGTGTATGCCAGCTATGTTGAGCGTCACATCGGTGCCTTGGGCCCGTAACTTCTCTTGCACACTTTGATCGATGAATGAAACCGTTGATCCACTATCGAGGAAAGCATATGTGTTCAGCCTGTTGCCACCGCTCTGTATTGAGACAGGAACTATCTGAAGAAAGCTAGTAACTTCGTTACTCTGGTTGATTGTTTCTGCGCTTACGTTGACTGCATGATTGCCCTCGTCCATTTGGTTTCCTGAATGTAGCAATCGGTTGGGCTTCTTGATGCATTCCTTGATGCCGCACGAATTGACTTTACAATCTTTGATTGCATGTCCTTTGCCTAGACATCCGTAACATAAGCGTTGCTTTCTCACTGTTGCGTACCGATCATTCACACTCATGTTCCTGAATAGTGGACAATTCCATATTTTATGAGTGCCATCAGCTAGCGGACAGTGATCACTTTGCGTTTGCTTCGTTTCTTTCACGTTGGAACTTGCACTGAAGTTCGACGTTTTCGAGAACCGTTTGTCTCTATTTGTGCTTCTTCGGTCTTCTTCTCTTCGCTCTCCCTTGAAAGCTGAAAACCCTTCGTGCACAAATGCTATCCTTGATAGCCATTTTTCAAACATAATCAGATCAGGCCAATCTTCATGTTTATCATCAACATAGAACCACAACTTCTCTTTGAGAACTTGGGGTAGTTTATCTATTGCCATATACAATGTCGAGCTTGATTGCAGATCACCAATCTGTTTGTACTCTTTGAGCACATTCACAAAGTTCGAAACAATAGCTGAGAAACTGATCAGACCTGTTGAGTCGTGTGGTTTCACCTGACTTGCTTTGCGAAGGCTCTCCAGTTGTGCATCAATGATCACATGAGGCTTTCCAAATTTCTTCTCCAGAATGGTCCATGCAGCACCATAGAACTGTCCAGAATAGCCCATTCCAGAGATTGCTGATCTTGCCTTGCCTATGAGTAGAGCCTTCAGATGGCTCATCTTCTATGAGTCTGGCATTGGTCGTTGATTCACTGTAGCAGTGGACATACTAGACCACTCCGGCCATTCGAGAGGGTTTCCATCAAAGTTGTTCAACTTCAGCTTTGGTAGGCTACTACTACCTGCGTACCCACTGTTGTATCGTAGTAGACCAGCTCTGGGGGAAACGTCTTGGTCTTCAGCACTTGAGGATCGGTCTCGTCAACTGCGATATCGTGAGAAGTGACTATACCTGTTCAATTCAGGGGTGGCTTCGAAGCGATCTGTTGGCCGTTCTGGTGTTAGAAGGTTGTCGATCCTGCTGGCCCAGTCTGAAACATCTCTCTTATTTGCGGTCCAGTTGATGGGTGATTTGTCTCGAGCACCAGTTGATTGGGAACGAGCATCATCGTTCTCTAAGGCTGTTCTCTTCACTTTGCGCTCTAGCTCAAGCTCTTCCTCCAGCAGTTGATGCTTGGTTTCAAGTTCCTTCATTTGCATTTCTAGCTCTAGCCTCCTCCGCTCAAACCGTGCTTGTTCCAGTCGCATTTTGGTTTCGAATTCGATATCAAATTTCTTCATCCTTTCCTCTCGCCTTTGCTTTGCTGACGATGTTTCCGAAACATTCTCCGTTTCTTGGCCACTTGCTGTTGCTCCATTTTGCACTGCTTGAGCAACTGGGCTGTCCGTTGGGTAGTTGTTGTGGCTCTCGCTGTCATTCACAGCTCGGGTTGCGTTGTTTTGCTCTGCATTCATTTCTGTTTGCGTGCCTTTGCTTATATATGAAAGCCAATGATAGTCCAAATTTGCTTTGCGCTTCCTAGCTTCTTTCAGATGTTCTTCAACGAAATCTGCTTGGTAGGGCACAAGCTTGTTTTGACGCTGCAGTTGCTTGGGTATTTCTTCCTCTAGGAGGTGGACAGTCTGTTGATAGAGGACCTTTAATTTGTTGGGTCGACCTGAATCATCAATTATTTTGTAGCCAAGACTTCTTTTAGTGTTAACTTCTTCCACTAACTCTTGAAGCTTCTTATCGTACCTGTGAGCTGTTCATTGAAGCTCCTCTCTGCTGGTTGTGCTTGACTTGCCTGGTTGCTGTTCACTTTTGCTTTGTTGGTTTTCTTTGAGCAGGGTTCGCACTTCAATTTCTTTATTGAATTGGACTCTTCTGTTCGCCTCGCTGGCCTGTTGATTTGTTTGATTCTCTTTGGGGGGTGCCTTCGGCACTTTCTTCATCAGATTGGACAGCAGTTTGCCTTCCACTGTCCGGGTCGGTGGACCAAATGAAACGGCTGCTCTCCCATCAAAGTCAAGGAAAACTTTACACCGCCCAGTTCGTTTCAGCGGTTTCAAATCTGTCCGGATATTGTGTTTTGCAGTTAACTTTTGTAATTTGTATTATCAGCTATACTCTCGAATGCCGTTGCATTACTTGATATTCAATAATTTCAAATAACTAACTGTTCAGCTTTGCTGAATAACAAAAAACTTTGCTTTAACTTAGCAAAAATCCAAAATTTCAAATAACCAATTAGTCCCAAATTAGAGGTTTTTCAATGATATCTCCTTAACCATAAAAGCTAATGAGATGAAATTTAACAGGGTTAAGAACGTTAAGTGGGCCTACTATCTGATGTAAAAATAAACAACGCTGGGTAAACCGCGTTGGTGGGGTTACCTTTTATATTTTATACCCAATCGTAATTCATGGGCCAAGATTTCAATGTTGAATAACTCTGTAAGTAATGATTAAAAATTGGGCAAACTTGGCAGTGCACAACACTGTCATACAAGTAATCAAACGAAAAAGAAATGAACGGATCCGGCAGAATTGTCTTCGAGAAATAACACAACAAGTTTCACCTCAGATTTGAACATTCTGAGTTAATTTAATGAACACCTTTTGTTTCTCAATTGGTCTCAATAACACCAATTTCGAACTAGGCTGGGCTTTGTTGAAGCGAGTAATAGCAACTGATTATGTGCTTTGCACACAGTTTCTCTTACTTAGGAACTCTGTTCCTCAGAAAGAAAGTTTTGAGAATATCAAAGTTAATTCTCTTTCATAAGTCAAAGTAAGGTTAAAACTGTACAATCACTAATATGATCAACAAAAACAAGACACGATAACAAGTAATTTACCGCTCAAGAAAGTGTGCTTCAATACGCACTGAATGTCAGTTTAATAAGACAAAAATCACAGGTTTCTTCGATTTTTGGTAGTTTTTCAAGCTCCTTTTATGCTGCTAGTCACGTGGATTTACATGTCAAATTCAACTGTTGATTGGTTGTAGACAATAATATCGACAGAATGTGAACACTTTTCCATAACGTCACTTTTTCAGTGTAAATTTGATGTCATGGGAAATTTGTTAACCATGTAGAACTTTTGTCAAATATTCTGTATCAATAACAGGTTGATTCGCAATCCAATCGCAAAGAATCTGATGCAATACTGTTAAGTCGTAGTATTGTTTTGCTGGTGGTTGAGGTAGTTCGAGTTTGAGTTTTACTTCATGAATGGCGATTGTGTACTAATAATAGTTGCTAAATATAAATGTTGAACAAAATGAACAAATCCGTATGACTTCAATAGAATGTAGCATTAAATTTTCATTCTTCATGCTATTCTAGCTTTATTGCTTGAAATGACCTTGAAGCGCTATT
Organism: Convolutriloba macropyga; assembly: GCF_964194025.1. NCBI lineage: Eukaryota > Metazoa > Xenacoelomorpha > Acoela > Convolutidae > Convolutriloba > Convolutriloba macropyga. The sequence goes on along the minus strand of NC_134471.1, from coordinate 53,911,174 downwards.
TACTTTGGTAATTGAGTTAGTAAGCTCAGCCGCCACATTGTCTATTTCAAATTAGTTGGATGTAGATAAGATTTATAGATACATTTTCTGAAAAACAAGGAAAAATAGGCAGAGAATGCTGGTAATCTTACTGAAGTAGCTAAAAACAGTATTAGAGAAATTTTATACTTACCATACTTAAGTTTGAAGATAAGTTTGAAACACTAGAACGATTCATTCTATCATTCAATATATTAATTCCTTTAACTTTTTAAATAATCTTTTATGTAAAGTCTTTAGGAAATACTTTTACTAACAAGCCTTCAACCAATAATATCATAGAGGTGATAAGTCATTTGTTATTAACATCTACAACAAAATAAAACTATGGTTTTATCTGCAAAGCAGACTCACTGATCTTTAAGAGACTATCAGTAAAGTCATGTCTATGACACTATAAACCTTCGATTATTAATTTCTACCAGACTATATCATCCATTTTATTACAACCATTGCTAACAAAATGATCGTTTTAGTTAAAACTAATGCATGAGATATAACATCAGCAACAGCATCAATAAATTTCAAATTAAAATCTATTGGATGTGGCCCTATATAAACACTTTCCGAATGCACATATCTGATTACTTAGGCAGAAAATAGAAATAAACGCAATTGATTAATTATATAATAGTTCTCCTGTTTACTAATCGATGACTTAAAATACTTTTGTTGATAATGACTTACCCTTGCCTAAGCTATGGAGAATTTATTTATTATCAAAAGTTTTAAACTGAACATTTGAAAACAGAGAAAAATTATTGATTCAAGTTACATCCAATGAAAACAAGGAACTACATACAACAACCGCAGAATACAATTAGAAGATATGTCTCTTCTTCGTCCAATTTGAGGTTTTCCTAACCGGGGTAGCAGTCACGGATAGATCCAGTTTGGAATCAATTTATATTAGTTTTAATTGCTATCAATAAAATTGAACCGTGTTCTTAAAGACAGTTTTCTCATCTAATCCTCTTTACTTACAAAATCTTATTATACAAAAACCTGCCCTAGCGGATGATTATTATATCTCTAAGAATCCAACTGGCAAATTCTTAACCATCGTTTAAGCGGTTTCTTATATTTAACATTCAAAGCTCGGTCTTGTTCAAGAAACTTATTAAATTAGAACACATTAAAGAAAAGATACAAATGATAAACATGAAATTTTTGGCAATCGTTGTTATGATTCAACTCATGAGTGATAACTTTATGGCGGTTGGTAACATAAGTTGTTTTTTGTAACATCTGTAAGATCCTAAAGTTTTGATTATCGTTGAAAAGTTTTTTTTGACGCAGTTTGATCTTTGGTGTCTTTAATGTTGTAGGTAACGGATAGTCATTTGAGGCTCACTAGCTAAATTCTCTTAACTTTTTGAGAATAATAAAGAAATATTGCGATAGATTTTATAATTTCTACAAATTTAATAAGTAGAGAATCAAATATAGTTTTACTTCTTTGTTTGACGTTTCATCAGTTATCTTTGTTAATTTATACAGAAATTTTTGCCCCGTTCCTATTTTCCTTAGTTCTTGTGGAAGATGTGACAAGAAATACTAAATTATATTTAAAGAAAAACTTCGACATATAATAATACTTTGTCTTATCTTAGTAGCGCAACTTCTCACTGTCTATCGTTGAATCATAGCCTGACAATAGCCTGACCAGTTGGTTGACCATAGCCTGACCAATGTGGGCTGCAATGATGGTACCACGTGAAAGGTTCAGACGCAAAAAACAGTGGCCATAGTCACCAAAAAAGAGCAATGCTGCTCATAAAAGAACAGTCTGAAATGTGGGGAGTAGTAAGAAAAAGGGCAGCTGAGAACAGGCCGAAGTCGCCTAATGCTGTTCCGCTGCGATTACGCAGAAACCAAAAATATTACTATTAATTATTATTATTAAGAATCATAGTCATGCTTTTTTCGTTGTCTACTCCGTGTGATCCTAAATTGCACAATTTCAAATATTTTTCACTATTTCGAACATATGTTTGCAGTTTCGAATCATAGCAACTTCTTGTCTGAATCAAATCATGGCCCATTTTGTTCCGGATCACATGACTTGATTATATTTGGAGGGTTTAGAGTAGTCTAATTGTCGATGCATTATCGAAAAACTTTGCATAGTCCTGCAAGGGTAAAACATCAACGCGCTTTGTGTGTCTATTTAGTTGTATTTCGCGCTAGTTTAAGCTTATACGCCTCAGAGCAAAATTTACGTCTGGATCAATTTGGTATTGCCAATGTTTGCTTGGATCAACGGGTTCATGTTTGACCACCTCACCCAGATACTAATTAATATGAAACAGATTATTTGTTGTAGTGTCTGCCGTGTACCAACACCCCTTATGTCTGCATGCAACATCAATACAACCCAGCGGTCAACCCTGACAATTTGCCACTCTGTTAATCCTGAACAATCTGTCAATTCATGTGATCAAAAGAACGAGGGTTGGTTATTTTTGGAAAAAAAAAGGGGGTTTTCAAGCATTGCTTGTACCACATCCAAAATGTGACACAGCGACATGAGTTACGAAACAAACAATAATATATGAAGAACAGTAACAATGAATTAGACAATTAGAACAATGAAGAAGAGTAACAATGAATTATTTGAATAATTTAATGTATGTAAAAGTCTTTTTAAATTTAAGCTATTAGTGGTGAAATTCTTAATATGATTTTTGCGGCATTTGGACCTGTCATGGCTTTAAATTGCCAATAATTTGAGCTTCATGTAATTTTTATCTACTTTAATGGCATTCTTTGAACAAAAATATCACCGCAGAGCCGGAATCAAATGCTAAAACTGGTTATTTGAGGCAGAGAGAATTAGTTATTCAAAATAGGCCAAATTGCGAATAACTCAACCAATCTTTCAGAATTAATATTAGCTTAAATCCATTCAGGCAGTTATCTTGAAAAAGGAGGAAAATCAGGTACAAGGAATCAATCTGTTTGAGAGATTGAGAAACAGTAGAACCAGAGTTCTTGGAATGCAATTTAAAAAACAAACGACGGAGAAATGGTTGATTTCCATGGTTGATTTCATTATATTCGATGTGTTTTGTTTACAATAAAACAAATGAGATTAAGAATGGGAATGAAGGTCTAATAAATTTTGTAATTCAAACCGCATGAGGTATCAAATAAATCAAAATACAAGTAAGGAAACAGATTTAGCACCCCAATTAAGCACACAAAAAAATTACAAAAATACTTATTACACAAGATATCAGTAATTAAAATGAGGAGAAAATTAGCAAGCTCGATTTGACTTGCTTTTCAAGTGACGTATCCTTTTTTGAAAAACCGGTGAATATTGAAATCTCTTAGAAAAGCTTTGGAAAAAGGAAATAGAAAGAATTCTAAAGGAAGTGTGGAAATAATTTGCGAAAGAAGTATCAGTGAAAGTATTCTTTTTTTTGCAACAAGTAAATTAAAATTATAACCATACGGTTAAATATACCTGAAACAAAAAATATTTCAAATCATTCAAACAATAATAATATAATAAACATCAACAAATTTCTTAAAGAATCACATTTTAAAATTTTCTTTTGATTGTTTTCTTCCTAAAAATAAAAAATACTTTTAAAAGCTCCTACGTTACTATTCAAAGGAATTTTTTTCATGTTGTGAGAGCAAGAAATCATTCAACGTTTTCTTAAAAACGTTTTCATTTTTTGCCAACCGAAGCCAATGTGGTAATTTATTCCATTTTTGTACGCATTGACGAACAATCGAATTAATTCCAAAGCTGGTTTTGGCATTTTGTCTAATTTTGAATTGTTTTGTTCGAGCATTTTGATGAAGACTCAGATACCCGTAAAAGTTTTTAGAATTTTCTGGCCTAGCGATATCATAACGAAATTTGATTAGCGACATTTTTGCTATTATTAGCTCAGCTGGTAGGGTCTTTGTCTGGATTAGCAGATCTCTCGCTTTGTCATACTTTTTGCGTAGAAAGAACACCTTTATACCCCAGTTAATCTGTCGGTTAAGGCGTTTTAGGTTTTTTGCAGATAAATTTTGAAAAAAGATTGCCGAAAATGATAAGTGTGAAAGCACAAGTGATTTTAGAAGAAGAATTCGCGCATTCAGGGGAACTTGATGTCTTATAAGGTAAATTGATGTTAAAGCATGAGCCATCTTTTTCAAGGTTTTATTCAGCTGCTCCTCAAAACTAAGATTCCTGTCAATTTGAATATCAAGATATCTGCAACTTTTGTGTTGTGAGAACTTCGTTTTTGTAAAAAATAGATCCGAAATCTGAATTATCGCGCGAGAAAAAGATTAATTCGGTTTTTTTTGTATTCAAAGATAGTTTGTTCATCTCTACATATTCTTCTGTTTTTTGTAAAATTTCCGTGACTTCTTCCATGTAAGCTACCTTTCTGTCCACAACAGACAATACTTGTGTCATCTGCGAATTGAATTACCTTTTCCGTTGTGCTTATATTAGATAAGAAATCGTTCACATATAAAAGAAAAATGAGTGGTCCTAAAACAGTTCCTTGTGGCATTCGTAATAAAAAATAAAGACCTCAATTACCATCTTCACATCTCGAAAAATATTGTTCTTGGTCACAACACGGAATTAATCAGAAATTTAAGATGGCTTATAGCGTGCGAGTCAGTGACTGTAGTAGTTTTATAGTGTAATTTTAGCTTTAACATTCATGGCGAGAATTCCTATTATTATATGAGCAGCAAACCTAAAAAGTTTGCAAAAATTTCTGCGAAAAATAGCAAATAATTTGATAGAACCTTAAACTACTTACAAAATTTATCAAAACGAAGATGATTTATTTTAAGAAACAATACAAAACTGTGAATTACTTCTCTTTCGGACAGAGGGACAAATTTTTCATAAGCAAGGAAGTCAAAAATTAAAACTTTTTTAAATAAGGTTTTAAACTTGATTCCTGTGAAAACCAACGTAATTTTTATTGGAAGACTTAACAAGATGGGTAAATTGAAGTCAACCTTATTTCAAATAGTTATTAATAAAATTGAAAAAGCGTTGTCACACCTCAAAACAAAGGAAGAAGAGAGTAGAGTAAAAGAGGGTTAAATTACTCGATAAAAAAACAATTTCGAAAAAACTATTGCTTCTAAGGAGATAAATTCAATGAACATAAATTCAACCAATGAACAAATGAAAACCTGCGTTCTCACAACACTAATTGTCATCAATAGTGATGAGCAGGTAAACAAACAAAAAAATACAAGTACGAGAAATGGAGCTCAAAATGTCCAACAGTTATTCAAAAAAGTATTTTCAGGCAAAACATTTATCGGAATAAAAGCGTCGCAGACTTGAAGCTATAAAACATTAGAACTGATTTCCTACTTTCAAAAATTACTTGTAAAAAATCTGAACATAAAAAAGGCGATAACAATAAAGTGGTGGTCAAAGAAACGCAGATCAATAAATACTCCAGAATAATAATTTTCTCATGCTAGAGAAATAACCAAAGTTAATTGTTTTGCTACCTAATTTTAGCCAGTGTTTTCTAAATCACGACTCAAATTGTTTTTCAATTGACCTCAAAATCATGGAAAATCGATAATAGCTGACCGAGTACATCAAAGTGCCCGTAAAAATAGCTAGTTGTTGTTGTTTTAATAAAGGACACAAATATGAAGAAAAATTTTTAAAAATGTCAAAAAACATAAACTAAAATTTAAAAGCTCAGAAAAGTGTGATGGCTCTTCATTTCTCAGATTCACCCAAAAAAGTTGCAAAACAGAACGCGTCATTGTTGGTCGCTGTCCAGTTAAATTTTGCATGCATTCGCTAAAATGTGTAAATTTCCTTAATTTTTCAGTTTTAATGAAATATCTTGGTAATTTTTGAGCTTCGAAATTTTTTAGAACGAACTCAACCTTGGTTTCAAAGTTTAACTAAATGTGATTACAAATTAGGCTAAATTGTGGGGGTTAAAACAGTTTCCAAAACCTTTCCAAAAATGCAAAATTCCTAAAACCGCTCCTTGTAGTAGAATTCTGGACCCAAATATCTTTAAAATGATACCAGAAATGCATTTTTTGGGACGTCCTCAAAGAACTTAAAATTATCCGTCTCAAGAATTCTTGCTTGCATTTTTGACAAATATTTACCCGAACTGTGATTATACCCAATGCCATTTCACCCAAAGCCATTTTACCCAATGCCATTTTACACAACCTGCCATTCTACCCAATGCCATTTTACCCCAAGGCATTTTACGTAATGCCATTTTACCCAATACCAAATTACCCGAATTAGTATTATCCAATAATTAGTATTATCTGAATAATTAGGTACCGGTCAAAAAATGAAACGGTACTAAAAAACCACTGCACTTTATTCGAACACAATCATGCTATCCTTTAGATACCAGTAAAAAATTAACAAGATACAAGGTAATCGATTGAGTTTAATTTAATCAGGACGCAAAAACCACATATACATACTAAAGTGGATTAATTAAACCTTTTTGAGGCATTTTCTGAACAAAAGTTGAACAAACGTTTTAGGCATAGAATGAGTTCAATTACCTGGGGTACGTCCCAGAGAGATAGATTACTTTGATCATTGACGGCAAAGCTTTTCACATGGAATTAGAAACAAAAACGACAACGCTTTGTAAGTATTCAAAAAAAACTCACGCAGATGCAAAAGGACAGCCATGAAATTATTCCTGTGCACTTTGAAGCGAAGCAAGTGAAGCGAGGCAAAATGAAAAAGAAACAGCCTGAACAGATCACAATACATATTATTATGTTTCCTGAACAGTATCCTACAAGCGAATTCAAAGGTAGCTATTTTCACCTTCGTCAAAGTTTCAATAGCAAAGTATCTCAAATCAGCCTCCAAAAATTTTTCGAAAACAACGCAGATCTCGCACTTGCCCTGCGAATACCAGCTCAAAACTTTGTTCCGATTATATGGTTTGAACCTCTTGTTGATCGAAGGGATACAAGAAGTTTCGGAGGTTCTCCAATTAGAATAAGAATCTTTACAAATGATCAACGATCTTACTTATTATTTTCAGACAGCTTAAAGAAGAGAAATACCCCTTGCAGCGCCGGAATCATATAGCACAGACGCAGCTGAGGGCTTAGAGAGGACAACAAACGCCGTAGAAGTTTGGCATCTTGGCTATGAAATTAAAAACCACATATACATGATAAAGTGGATGAATTAAACCTTTTTGAGGTATTTTCTGATCAAAAGTTGGACAGAAGTTTTAGGCATAGCATGAGTTCAAGTACTTGAGGTACATTCCAGCAAGATAGAGTGACTTTGATAAATGACGGTAATACTTTTCACAAGAAATTAGAAACAAAAACGACAACGCATTGTAAGTATTCAACAAAAATCAATCAAAAGCAAAAGGACAGCAAATAACGCTATCGAGCAATTATCCTTGAAAAAACAAAGACAACCAAGAAGTTTTTCCTGTGCACGTTGAAACGAAGCAAGTGAAGCAAGGCAAATTGAAGAAAAGAGCCTGAACAGATCACAATCCATTCTAATATGTTTTCAAGGCAATCATACCTGCCTCAGAACCTTTCTCGAAAAATATTGCTTGACGATACAAACCAGAAGTTCAATATCATTAAAACGACAAGTGAAAATGAGAACAGAAGCCACAAAAGGTATCGAGTGATAAATTAAAACGCTAAAAACACTGTAAACAATTTCAAAACTGATAATATAACTTCTTAGCGGCGATCTTTGGTCTATCATACCCATTCATAGCCTTCATTGCCTTTTTCATGCTCTTTTCAGTTGTATTTGTCAATATAGTTTTTAAAAAAGCTAATCTCAAAAAATAGAAGAGCTAGAGGTCTCAGTTTTTGACAGTAAAGAAGATGGGTACGAGTAGTTGTTTCATCGTTATCTTCTATTGACTAGTCCAATTGGCTTCCCTAATTTTGAGTAATTTTTCTTATTGTGATGGTCAGACTGAGTGAACAAGCGCAATTCGGTTTAAACTTGAGAAAACCATTAACTACAATCAGATCGAAGATATTGGGTAATTCTCGACATTGGTTACTTTGGGATTGGGTAAGTTGGCATTGGGTAAAATGGCATTGGGTAAAATGAAATTGGTCTAATTGTCATGTAATCGATAAAAGACAGAAGAGAACAAGCTACTGTTAATGCACTACAGACTAAAAGCCTGACGTTGCTTCGCTGAAATTACTCACAAACCTATTTAATAATAGCTCTCTCTTTGATCTCCTCGTCCACATCACCTTGGCATAGTGATACAACATCCCGTCTCCAAGAAATATCATCCCAGCTATGACAGAGTAGAGGTATATTATGCTTTTCACACCCTGTTTGATAATACATGCGTATGTTATGAGAAGCATGGTCATGTTGATGACAGATCCCGTGATTCTAGAAGGGTATCTGTATCAATTTCTGTCTGGGTATTTCCAGTATAAGTATAGATGAGAAGAGCACTGGATCAGGTAAGATATCAGAGAACCTAAAACAAAATTTTTGGTTGTGGGGAAACTGCGTTATCCAACATCCCTGTTACCATTACCCGTTTAAAATAAATCAAATTACCTTTAACTACAGCTGAAGATGATGATCGAAGCGACAAAAAACAGGCTTAAAATGATGAATTGAAACGATGTTATCAAACTCAGTTGATAATTTTGACCCTAAGGTTCTCGAGCGTATGATATTTTAGAGCAACTCAAGCTTGAGAATTTTTAGATATTGCGTTGGAACCTTTTGCGAATTGTTCGCGCGTACTATTTGCAAACCCCCACTTTAATCCGAATGATTTTTCGCGCTACAATTTGATTTCTACACAATGGTTTTTATACAAAAGCTTGCTTTTGAAACGGGCTTGCAGAAAGTTCAGGGGTTGAGCTGGGGGTGAAGAAGGGGATATCAAAATAATATCTGGTTGCTCGCTCAACAATGACCTACAAAAAAAAAACGGAAAATGCATCCAAAGAAGTGGTATTATTAGTTACGACCGGAAGTTAGGGCAATTAAAAAAATTAATCATTTATGAAACTAAGCGAATTTGGACAATTAAGATAAGCCGACTACACTTTGGTGGAAAAATTTTTCGGCAAGAGAGCATGAGATACTATATCTCGCATTCTAGAACACATACTTAAGTACCAATAAAGAAAGTGTTTTCCACATTTACATCTCTTTCAAATTCAGAATTCATCTAAAAACTTTAATTGACATCAGTACAGCGGCTGATAAATCAGTTTTCTGAAGAAAAAAAAGAAAAATAATGAATCTTCGTGAATTGAAGCAAAGTCCCTCATTTTTGTTCTAAATTAAATAAGACATTTTCGCTCAACAATAAGCCAGAAAAACTGATTAAGATTAAATAGATGAATTACAATAATTTTAGAGAGCCATCATTAAAGCCACTAGGCAATTACTGGTAACACATCCAAAATCCAAATGGCTGTATGAAGGAGTAAATCGATTAAAAAAATGCAATTATGCTCATGTTACAAAACTCAAAAATGGGGAAAAAATTATGAGGGCCTTAAAATATGTTTTCAAGCTAATATCATCCACCGGATTAAGCATTACTAGCGTCTACCGGTACCAAAAACTAGTTACAATGAATGCGACAGGCAATTTTTTTGCCTTGACGCCCAATGCGGAAACCGAATGATGATAGATCATCCAAAGAGATGTCATTAATTGTTACATTCGAAGGTAAAGGCAATTCACCAATTTTTTTTGGAAATGAAGCAAATTTGGACAAGTAAGATAAGCCAGCTAAACTTTAGTGGAAATACTTTTTGCAAAGAGTGAATGAAATATATTTCGCACTCCAGTAATATTAAAGCAACAAAATGGAAGTATTTTCCCCGTCTACATGTCTCTCAGATTTAGAAGTCATCTTAATACTTTAATTGACCACAGTTCAGGGGCTGATTGATCAGTTTCCCGAAAAAAGAACAATATTGAATTTTCCTCATGAATTGTAGAAAAATCCCTCCTTTTTTCTGAAATAAACAGTTGTAATTAAGTGCAGAATAATCCCTCATTATTTTCAAATCTTAAACTTTTATTTTTCGATGTTTTTCGGAGTTGTGGTGCTATTTTGAAAAGTCTAGTAATTCACATAAAAACGATTTAAGATGCTTTTAAAATTAATTTCGGCTTCCAGACCTTGATAACGCAATATGCGCTCTCAAATTAAGGGAAATTTATAAAGGGCAATTTTGCAGAAAAAGATTCCACTAAGTATTGCGGCGGAAAGTACACTCTATTTTTAAACTTCGAGTTTATAAGTGGAAAAAGAGGACTGAAATTTCCAATGAATAGGGGTTAAAAATAGGGAAATCAAGCCCCAATGACATTGAAATGTTGTGGCCTGTTACTTTAGAGAAAAAATACATCGGCAACGCGGGCAATTCCATTTTTTTGAGTATAAACACATTTTATCGTTAGATCGTTTTAAAATGTCCATTATTACTTCCCAAAAATTTCTTTGCCCCACGTGTTAATTTACCTGACACGTTCTTTTATTCAAACCACACGGTCCATAAAGACAATTTGATTTGAGATTGGCAGTGAAATTGCTGATCGAAGACAATGAAGACAATCATTACATTCTTTATCATCAATACGACTGCTTGAACCTGCCGATTTTATTTTTTTCGCTAGAATTCTCCATTTGTTTGAGCAGTTTCACCGGCGTACCAAACAATAGAACCTTAAATCAAGACTAAGTTTTGACAATTGCCTTTTACTAACCTTATTGTTTCACTTGGAATGGATCATTAGATGTGCAAGCTTCTGATTATGTCTTGTATAACAATATTCAAGTGATAAAGCAACAACAAAATTCCTGAAGATATGTCAAGGCTTTTGAAGTTTTTCCTGCGAGATGGCTTCAATGGTAAGAAGAAAAATTCGCTAAATTTTGATTTTTCCTGACGGAAAATGCACGTTTTTAAACTCACCAAATTTAAATTTTAACAATTAGTCTTGTTCCAAACATACGCATTTTCAATATTTTTCGGCAGATGCCTTCTTTGTACACAGTGCTGATGCTTTTGTGTCTTGCGCGTATATGTAGGATTTATTGACAAATATTTTGGGTAGGTCGTTTACATAAACGGAGAATTGAAACACTGCAACAATTGATCCAAGAGCTTTATAGCTGACTTTTGGGTCATTAGTCAGATTTTCCCCCAAAATGTTACAAATCGCTGCCGTCTGTCAGTCAAATATGACGCAAAATTTCTCAATGAAACATTATCAAACTCTATTTGGCATTATTTTTTAAAATAACATTGAATTTGAAGTTATCAAAGAATTTTACTACGTCGAGACACACTGTCACTAGCATCTCGTTTGGGTAAGATAATCTGTTTCAATAGAAAACCTATTTCAGTAGAAAAGCAACATTGATGGTTGAAATATTTTTCCTAAAACTGTCTTGCTCTACGCAAAATTTTTGTTAAAGAAGCGTCGGAAATTATTTTTTACATCATGCGCTCAAAAAGTAGTGGCAATGAGCTAAGCATGGCTATTGGTCTTTAATTCTTGGTGTTTAACTTACTGTTTTGAGATCTGCTCGCAAATACGCTTCTTTTCTAAAAAAACTGGGAAAATCACATTGGCTAACACGGAAAAACAAATAAATTGTGGTTTGAGATGTACAGTAAAGAAGACTCAAGAAACTTTGGGCAATTTTCAACAAAACAGTCAGCATTACATTGTACGTTTTTTGAATTCCTTGCTTAGAGACGCTTTAGTAAACTGAATGTCGTCAGTTTTTTCGGGTTTCTGATTTATAGAATAAGTTCTTAATTGTCTTGCACAAAAACAGAAGCAAAACAATTTTCGAAAATTTGCTTCTGCATTGCTCTCGTATCCAAAAGCACTGTTTTTCATATACACTTTTTTCACAGGCACAGCTGGTTGTTTCGTTTTTTGCCTCATCAATTCTTATGATTTGTTTGTTGACCACTTTTTGCTCATAGTTCAGAGTGGATAGTTGTTCACTGATTTGTGAAATTTTCTTTGCTTTTTGTAAATTTTTGTTAGCTGTTGGATAGCATCTGAGGACATACAAGAGGCGCATTGGTTCCTCTGAACATTTTCAGTAAAATTAGTAGAAGCTGAATGAAAATTTGCACGAGTAAGACTCGACAAACTGTCTGTCAGAGACTTCAACAGAATTTTTGAGTAATCTGATTATTACCAATTAGACCATTTTGTCAGAAGTTTTTCAGTGCTTAGGCAATAAACTTCAAGAACCAATTCTTGAGTTCAGTTGCTCGATGAGCAAAGCCTGTTTCTGAATATCTGAAATATCAAATTATTTCCAGATTATTATTGTTGTACACCTTCCGTTTGGCCGGAACCTTGGGTATTTAGTCTACTGAGCTTAAGAGGAGTGAAGTTTAAGCCAGAAATGACTAGTGCATCTATAGGTGCGAAGACAATCTGGAGTCATTTGAGGTTTTGTGCCCCGAGAGCCTCAAGGCTCAATATCCCAATTATCTTTGGGGACAAGTAGAGCAAGTGTTGTCCGGACCAGACGTGTAGTTTGGTCACTCTTTATCGTTTCAGCTTTGCAATCAGAGTTGCAACACTACTCTTTGATGTTCATCCTGTTCCTATCAATACATCTATCTTATCTGGACCCTAAAGTTTTTCTTACCAGATGGCTTTCCCTCCAGTTACTCACAATGCGCAGGGATCACAAAGTTTTCAGATCCAATACCAACCATCCTTAAATTATATCGTGTAGCAATCATTTGGAGCCTAGCCAAATCACTAATAAACAGTCATCATCTACTTGTCTCTATTTCAATTTCGTTACTTTGCTGACTTTCGAATCAGTAGACCATCTTTCGTTCATTGGAGACAATTCCACAGTGAGAGGTCAGGAGACATGACTGCAATAGCCATATTAACAGGGTTTCACTGACAACCACACTATTTCATTCTTTCAAGGGCACTAATTCAATGCTCTGCCTCCACACTGCGCATCTCAGGCTCTTGCCTCCGCTGATGTGCGAATCGGACTGGCGAGAACTTCTTCAGAACTTATTTGTTTAAAGTCAAAGGTGGCTTGTTTAGGGCTCAATCCTGAGACTTCCGCTTAGCTAAATTCCACTAACTGATATAGCGGCAGTTACTCAGGGGGCCCTATGTGTAGGTTACGAAACAAGGTTGTACCAATATATCAATTGACATCACTTAACCTGAACTCTTCGCAGATAACGAGAGTTTCCAATTATCTGTTTTTTGCGATGAACAGTTTCCCAATCGAACTCTCAGGCTGTCTTGCAAATTCGTGTTAAAATCTTGAGAATTAGTTTATCTTACAAGATGCAAGATACGAACTCTTATCTTGAAAACTTCGTGAAAGATCTTGCACGTTATAGGTCATATTTTTTCTTTAAGTCTCATATAGCATTGCAAAACAGCTCTCTTAAATTTTACCTCGTTAATAGCACAAAATATGACCAATATTTTTTTTATAAATTGACAACGAAAAATTTTTCTTAATTGGAAGAGCAAAGTTGTTCAATTATATTAGTTGGTTAGGTTGAATAAATCGAGCTTCCAATTTACTAGATTGGAGAAGGCTTTGCCTGATTTTGAGACTCAGTTCATTAAACTCTTCAAAAGAAACATCAGGATCCACAAATCGGCAAAAAGAGATGCAAATTGAGGGAGCAGTGGACAAGACAGTTTTCTATAAATTGACAGACCGTTTTAAATTTCAATAATGAATCCCATCAAAATAGGTTTTAAAAAACCAATTGAATAACAAGTTTTAACGATTAACATAAACCGACAAATGTTAGAACAACTGCTCTTGAACGATAGGCGAGGCAATTTAATTCAGGGGCTGTAACCTAGATCAATTTTTCTTTATAGGTGCAAAAAACCCACCTGGATTCGAACAACTGACCTCGCGATCCAACACACGCACGAACCACTGCGCTATGAATCACTTAATTCTGCTATTCTGCAACCGAATTTATATTAGCAACACTCTTTACTTCGGGGCAATAGAGATCACTCAAAAATGAAGAACGAAAGCGTGAAAAAGTCACGTGAGAAGTCAAAGAATTTTCTAGAAGCGCAAAATTGTCAAGCGAAAAATTTGCATAAAAGACACACACGTTTACACTCGTTCAAGAGCAATCAAACGCACTCTAAGCAATTGTTTCATGTGGCACTTCTCTTACATGTGTTTTACCGACTTGCATGTGTTTTTATTTATGTTCTTGCTTTCCCCTTTGTGGCACTTAAACCCTTTCCGTGACCCCCTTGCGCAATTTGATGTTGTTCCTATTTACATGAGTAAGCCTTAGTAAATTTTGGGCCTCTTCTTTTGAGAATAGATCCAATCCTATTCTAGTCGTCAAGTTAATAAGGCCCATGTAGTAGCGAACACGTGATTCCGGCGCATCTTGCAAGACGGTTATCTTGCAGGAGTCCTACAAGATGGACTTTATCTTGAAACTCTTGCAAATCGGACGGTCATCTTGCAAGATTTTGTAAGATTCTTGCAAGAATCTTGCGAGATAACCGTCCAACGTTCACTGCAGTTGGCCTGGTCAAATAAACTGATTTTATCACTATTGACAAATAAATTTTGTTTAAAAAATGAGACATGATTGACCTAAGTTGACCTAGATGCTTGTTGGTGCTCCTCTAAGACTCGCGGTATCTCCTCGACTCCCAATTAGAACCAGAGCGAGAGGCAGACTCCAGCTGATAAACCATCCAGATCATTCGGGAATAGCAATTTTTCTGGACAAGAAGACGAATTGTCGTGTACAAATATAATCGAGATAACCCAAATATACTTCATTGAATTCATTCACTTAAATCTTTCACTTAAAATATTCAAAAAAGCAAACATGCAAAACCATATTATAATTTTAAATTGATATCTTTTTGGGAATTCTTAGCTCTACGGGTCAATTAAAGATTAGATTAGTAGATTTGAAATCAAAGACACTTAATAACTTTACAATATAGTACTGTGATCGTTTTTTATTTATTAAATTACATCAACACGAAGTCTTTTTTTGGTTCAGTCCCTCAAGTTTTCTACGTCGTACATCGCTTTGCTGGAACACTATACTTCCCACTCTGAAAGATTCCATTCGCTTTGACATGCTATGTGGAAATTGACGATGAGGGTTTCAAACTTCTCAGCATGCTCTTTTAGAGATGGTCTGCTTGCAACAGGTACACTGGATAAACTTCTCTAATTCTGGGCCGCTATTTAAGGCATTACTTCTACTGGAATTTCTGGTGACGTTCCCTCTCTGTCCGTATTTGTGGCTTTGAGGTGAAATATTGAGTCGTTAACATGGGTAGACATCGTTGGTTCGTGAACGGTAAATGTAACTGTCGACCCACAATCATTGATCATTTCGGGAACAGTTCGGGAACGGTGGGAAAGGGGGCTGTTTGGCTGCACGGTTTACGACCTGAACGATGGCAGGGGTGGAGATTGGGGGTGATGTGATGGGGTTTATGCGGGGTGGGTGGGGGGGGGGGCGTTGTGTGCTTGGGAAGGGGGGTTAGGGGTCAACTTCTGTTGGGGTCAACCGCCCTTCACACCATAAGTACAAGTCTGCAAAAAGGTTTCTGTGAATCGCACACTTGCAGACTAGTGAGCTGAAATGCTCTAAGAGAACTTAACGCCCGCTGGGCGCTACCTGTTTATCCCGTTTTTGAGAAAAGTTGAATGGGTCAGACGAAAAATTGCATTAAAAAGACCAACAGGACTAATGTAACTTCTACAAACTTCGTTTGAGAGCAATTAATAATTGTTACAGAATAAACCAATCATTAACCACCAATAAAGATCAATTTAAGAGTGAACCTTTCGAAAATAGTACCAAACAGATACAAAAGGAAACGAACAATAACTTAATTGTTCCGACCCCCCACTTTAGTGGGGAGGGAGGAGCTATATACTCAACTGGTTTTTTTTGTTCAGTCAATTTTGGCCGATCATAATATTCATCGTAGAAAATTGTGAGTCGTATCATTGAAAATCCCGTCCAGCGTAGAATACGGAACTAAAAATGTTTTTTTGATTTTCGATTTTTACAGGGAGTTATCGAGGTTCAAAGTTTTGTGAACAGTCGACTGTTTTTGTTCACATTTTCAGTAATTTTTGCTAAAATTTGGCACAATTTCGCTAATATAACTTAAAATAAGTCAAAATTTTTAACGGCACAGTGTTGTTGTTACATTTAGAGATAGATGAATGTTGCTGAATTGTTTGATTGGAGTTTAATTGGGCTAAAATATTTGATAAAATTTTCAAAATTCAAACTTTTTTCATCAAAAATGGCACAATTATGTTTTTTTAGTCCACTTTGTTAAAGTTTGCCAGACTTAGTAACCTAGAAACCTTAAAACAGACTCCCTAATCTCAAAAGGAGAGCTAGTTTCAATTAGGCGCCGTATGAAAGTCTTCTGGAAATAAAACTTTGCCGTCTCTTGCAGATTTAACACGATAATTACACAAAATACATCGTTTTTTTTTAATATTTGAAGAAGTCAACGCAACAATTGGTTCAATTCGCAAACACTTGGAACATTTGGTCGGTTTTCTGGGCGCGGTACAAAATCAGGTAGAGGTTCGACAAAATCATGGATTCTTAGAATTAGATACTTTTTGGTTTTGTATTTTGAGTCTGCCTTTTTTCAAAATATTTTGGTTTTGTTTTTTTAATGTTAATTACTGACAATATCTTTTCAAAGCTCCGTTAATGACAGCTCCCATGTACATAAATTGGAGGCCGAATGTAGGTAGAGTTTGTTTTCAGAGAATCAAAGTTTTTATGGCTTTGAGGAAGATTTTTAGTATTCTAAACTAAAGTCTTGTCTTTTGCCTTTAATTTTTATTCTTTTGGCAGTCTGATTTTGAAATTTAGCACTCAAAGATCTCAATTTCTTTCTCAAGAGGTGCAAGTGAACCTTTTCTATTCATTCGGTGGTTACCAAATGTCTCTCATGTTATTGAATGTATTTGTTTTAAGAAAATTTCTGTGCTTTTTTGAAATTGTCAAATTTTTTATTATTTCAGTCAACTTTTTGCTTATTCTCAGTATGTAAAAGTCAACCTTTCTTCCGTGTTGAAAACAAACTAATTTTGTGGCCGATTGTTTTATCAGAGGTTTTTCCTGCTTTAGGTACTACAAGTTTTCATATAAAATTTTTTTGCTTAATTTCCCATTTTTTACGTTGTCTTTGTTTCTTCTGTAAATTGTAATATTATTTAACAATATAACTGAAAATAGCTTTACAGCAATTGAAACTGAAGAATTTTTTTTCATAACATATGGTTTGAAGGGCTGCGACACCGTACTATTGCTGAAATTGGTAGTTTTTTTTTTATTTTTGCCCTTTTTTTGTTGTTAATTTTTGTTGTCACATGACAAATATTGTGTAATTAAAGTTCTCAGTGGCCAACTATAGATAAAAAAAGAACTTAATAACTGATATCGGTAAATAGCTGATGGCTGTTTTGGATTTCGAATTGAATTTCTAAAAAAGAGTAATAGTATTCATTTTATTCCTTTTTATACCTTAAATTAACCTCATTATATAGAGCTCTTTTTATTTTTTGTTGAATCAAACAATAATTTTTTGTTGTTTAAACGTTTTAAATGATGTTTTCAGGGCTTAGACAATTTGTTTCACCAGAATTTTGTGAAGTTTAGACACTTTTCAGTTTTTGTGGTTCTTTTTGTTGTCATTTTTTGATAGTCGTTTTACAAAAAGAAGTTATGATGGTCAACGGAGACGCAAATGAAAATGTTATGATCTGGCGTTTAATATTTTATAAATTTAATAGCTTTAAAACTGTGGTTTCGTAAAGTTGGCTGTGAAACTTAATAGTTCAGCTTGTATTTAATGTTATTTTATAGTCCTATGATTTGTCTCATTAATAACAGTCGCAATTAGATTTCTGAGTAGTTGCAAGACAAACTGTCTACTCTTTTTGATCGAATGCTTTTGTTGGCTATGAATTTTGAAAATATTTGTTTTTGATAAAAAAAGATAGAATTTTGAGATCTTCCAATTTTAATTTGGTTAGATTGTAGCTAAGCATCTCTATATACAATTCGCATCATTTATCTGTTGACATACAATTTGCTCTTCATAACGGTTTTCTTTTCCTCAAATGGTCTTTCGTCTTAGAACAACCAGTTTTCATAAAACCAATTATCGTGATTTTTGCTTAATTTGCCCCTTTTTTGTAGGTTTTTTTTTCTTTTCAGAGTATCAGAATAAAGGGCGTCATTTGATTTACAAATGTTGTTACCTTCAAAAAATGCAAACAAATATTTCTATTGTTTTTAGTGATCAGCTTAATAATTACTTGATTGGGGGGGCATCCTTTTCGTGCATAATTCTTCGTGCAAATTTTTAGTTTTTTCCTGTATTTGCCGTTCTTTTTGGAGTCGTATGACACATCCTGGATAATGAAAAGCTTCAGTCGCTCTCTATTGAGGTATAAAGGACTCTCTCAAAGATTTCATTTGATGCGCTAAGTTTCTAATCAGTTCGAATTTAATTCTTTTTTTAAAAAAAACAATGTTTTAATAAACTTTGTTACTTTTGCTCATTTCTAGTTGACTTGTTGCCAAGTCGCATTGAGGAAAAGTCCCACATTTTGTTCCATAAAAGTGTCGGTTAATATGAGAACTGATGCCATCTGATGCCATTTTGATTTGGTTATTAGTGGTTCTCAAGAAATGGACAAGGAGTTTTGGTCGTAATTAAAATTTGAAACTATTTGATTTTTATTGCCGTCTTTTCTGGTAGTCATATTACGGTAACCACAGTTCTCATAGGACCTCTAGAGTGGATTTTTTGTTGTTTAAACGTTTTAAATGATGTTTTCAGGGCTTAGACAATTTGTTTCACAAGAATTTTGTGAAGTTTAGACACTTTTCAGTTTTTGTGGTTCTTTTTGTTGTCATTTTTTGATAGTCGTTTTACAAAAAGAAGTTATGATGGTCAACGGAGACGCAAATGAAAATGTTATGATCTCGCATTTAATATTTTATAAATTTAATAGCTTTAAAACTGTGGTTTCGTAAAGTTGGCTGTGAAACTTAATAGTTCAGCTTGTATTTAATGTTATTTTATAGTCCTATGATTTGTCTCATTAATAACAGTCGCAATTAGATTTCTGAGTAGTTGCAAGACAAACTGTCTACTCTTTTTGATCGAATGCTTTTGTTGGCTATGAATTTTGAAAATATTTTTTTTAATAAAAAAAGATAGAATTTTGAGATCTTCTAATTTTAAGTTGGTTAGATTGTAGCTAAGCATCTCTATATACAATTCGCATCATTTATCTGTTGACATACAATTTGCTCTTCATAACGGTTTTCTTTTCCTCAAATGGTCTTTCGTCTTAGAACAACCAGTTTTCATAAAACCAATTATCGTGATTTTTGCTTAATTTGCCCCTTTTTTGTAGGTTTTTTTTCTTTTCAGAGTATCAGAATAAAGGGCGTCATTTGATTTACAAATGTTGTTACCTTCAAAAAATGCAAACAAATATTTCTATTGTTTTTAGTGATCAGCTTAATAATTACTTGATTGGTGGGGCATCCTTTTCGTGCATAATTCTTCGTGCAAATTTTTAGTTTTTGCCTGTATTTGCCGTTCTTTTTGGAGTCGTATGACACATCCTGGATAATGAAAAGCTTCAGTCGCTCTCTATTGAGGTATAAAGGACTCTCTCAAAGATTTCATTTGATGCGCTAAGTTTCTAATCAGTTCGAATTTAATTCTTTTTTTCAAAAAAAAACAATGTTTTAATAAACTTTGTTACTTTTGCTCATTTCTAGTTGACTTGTTGCCAAGTCGCATTGAGGAAAAGTCCCACATTTTGTTCCATAAAAGTGTCGGTTAATATGAGAACTGATGCCATCTGATGCCATTTTGATTTGGTTATTAGTGGTTCTCAAGAAATGGACAAGGAGTTTTGGTCGTAATTAAAATTTGAAACTATTTGATTTTTATTGCCGTCTTTTCTGGTAGTCATATTACGGTAACCACAGTTCTCATAGGACCTCTAGAGTGGATTGTTTTTTTCTTTTAGTAGTTTGTTGAACGATATGTTCATATGTTAATTTTTTTACCTCTTCATTTGGTAGACAATTAAGTGAAAAATGTAGATGAGCGGGGTCGGAACTTAATGTGCGAACGCACATTACTGAGCCTCCTTGTTTTTATCAAAAATCTCAGCAGTAAAACTCCTCTATATGCAACAGAATTGCGCAAGCATAACACAAGAAGTTGTACTCCAAAATAAAGGTGATAAAACTGGAATGTGTATTCAGAAAAAGAAAGCTGGTGAATCAAGGACAACGCTAAAGCAAACCGTATTGAAAAAGCACAAAGGAAAAACAACAAACTTGCATCGTGTCTGAGCCAAATTTCGTCGCGGATCGGTTACCGATGCATTTTTGAAACCTAAAATTATTTAGCTTAGAAAGAGAAAGTGTAATGAAAATTATGTTCTTTTGAACTTTTTCCAAGCTTTGTAGGTAAAAAGAATGGATTTTATGCGCATTTTAAACACTCGAATCTGATAGTTTGAGAAAAGACTCATTATACTAAATTTATTGCTGGATGGATTAATGACGCCTTGCTCAACGCAGTAACATCCTCCGGCCCGGAAGAGGTTGGGAGGATCGGCACAACCTTAACGAGTTGAGGGACGCAGTAACAAATGGGTATAACCAGAACCTCTATCCTTTACAACTTTAAGTAGCAAAGTTTTTCTTGACTGCGTTACTAAATTTCTTTCCCATTTTCTGATCGAATAAATTGAGGCGAAGCGTTTACAATTTAAGCAGCAATGGTCGGCAAAATGAGTAATATCAAAACACAATTTGCAAAATTTTTAATAGAGAAATTTTCTTGGAAATCTATACTCGGGGCAGGTTTCAGATAGTTATTATACTCTTTGATGCATACGGACCACGCCACCTTGATCTGCAACTGAACAACCCAACTCAGGTGTAGTAGAATAAGTTAGGGTGTGTCAAAAAACAGTTAAGAGCTGTAGCTATTAAAAGCAAACTCGCGGTCAACTTCAAAAACAATGCTTATTATATTTTCGAAGGAGTCAAATTAAGATCAGAATGCTGTACGAACAGTGCTGAAAATACACAGAATATCCAATGTTAAAAAAGAATGTGCATTTAAACGTGTGCAAATGGCTATTTGAAAACATCAAACTGCAGCTCCACAATTTTCTCTGATGCCACACGTGAATTTCCTTGTTTAATTACAGCTCCAATTTTGTAATATTACTCGATTGTTATGATTGCGGGCTGTAAACTTTCCTTTCTTGAAAACAAGTCATATCTCACGATCTCAACAGTTGCACCAAAATGAAGCATGAAAATTCAAAATTTTTATGAAGCAATTTAAGAAGTATTGTTTATTAATAACATCGAGTGGTAACAATGCTCTCAAACCACAACACAATGTTGACTGCTTTCTTTATAAGAAGCGCATCTGTACAATTAATTACAAATTAACAAACCACGTCAGATTAGCAACAACATAGAACAGTTTTGTGACCAAACACAGATCATATCTGTCGACATCAATAATAGCACGTTTAAAGAGTTGTGACTATTCAAGTAAAACTATCGATTAACACGCATTTTAAGAACAAATTCTCATTCAAACTGAATTAATATCAATTCAACATGTTCAGAAAATATTTCCAAGGAACTCTTTCCGTCTCGAAGCGCATATTTTACCACGCACATACACCCACCCTACTCCTCTTTGACTTTTAAACAAAATACAAATCAAACCACTGTTCAAACTATTTTTAAATTTTAGCGAGAAAAGGAAACATTTCCTGATTCAGTTATTTGGACTGAGTGAACATTACAACAATCAATTTTGTATCAATTTTTTTGCCAATTCTCTCAGGACGTTTCAGTTAATAGATGACCACCAAACACTAAAATGAAAAGATCAGCATTCAAAAACAACGTTGATGACAAACAAATGAGACCTTTACATACTTTACACACCCAGATAGAAGTTAACATCATCCAACAAATCAGCTCGTCATCTATAGTTAAATGTCAAATAGCTTTTATATGTCAATGACATAGCTTTTTATTCCCACACAATTTTCACATCTGATTTGTCAATATTTTCCTTTTCCTTCGACCAAGCCTATAAAAATTCAGTTTTAACTATCTTTCAATGTGTGAGGCACAGAGATCCGATATTCCCTCAAATCTCTCAAGTTATAGCAATATTCAATTTGAGAATTGGGTACCGATTAGATTTTATACCCATGACATAAATGAACAAAGGAAAAGGAAAGAGCTCAATGTTCTCACTATAGTCTTAAGTCTTAGGCTTGAAAATGTGACAGGACCCTAGCTGATGGGTTCACCTGTTCGCCGCACCATTTTGGTAACCAAGTGTACGGAATCAGCCTGTCCAAATCCGGGTAGAGTTGTTCAAACTTCCTACGATAGTACAACGCCTCTTTAGTCTTCGGAGCATTGTGACTGTATGTTTTAATTGCTTCTGCCAATTCCTCATCGCTTATAATTGTCTCTATGTGATCCTGAAGGATTGCGAACCAGGGTCTCTCAATTGACGACACGGCCATCACTGAATGCCTCTTTGGGTCTCCACAGAATCTCATCCGGAAGTAGACCAGTGTTGTCAAAGGACTTACGCAGTGTGTATTTCTCCACTTTGCTAACAACACAAATAAATGCATAAGTATTTACAGAAAAATTTTGATGCGACTTGCGCTTTAATTGCGTTTTTTGCAAAAAGTCGGACATTTACCGTCTTTCTGCACATAACATTTTTTCAATTTTTTTTGTTGCAATTAAGTTCAAATCTGAGCTAAAATTGTACGTCCGAAGTAACAACCACTTCGACTGTAGCAGAACAAGAAAGTTGTAAAATTACCTATCTTAACTACAGACAGCGCGCCCCAACACAATTCAAATTCGTTGAATTGTAAAAATACAATGAAACGACCGAAATTCAATTTTAAAATGGGGGTTTATTTCCGTGGGTTTTTTTCCATGTGGGTATATTTCTTAGACCCAAACCAATAATAGCCCCACTACTGCTTTTCAGCTATTAAAAATTGAAAAGAATAGCTAGCCCTGAAGTTAAATCACGGCTCCATCATTAGAACCCAACACTGTGTGGTGGGACAGACAGAAGAAATCTCAACAGTCACAGTGGCAACAAATTAGGTTCTTAGTACATTTTTTGGAAGAGTTACAGTTTAACTTATTGCTGTCAAGGTAAAACCACTCTGAATTAATGGTGAAAATTTTTGCAAATCAAGCTCACAGCATAACACTTCGAGTTCGGCAATTTTCATTGAGCCTGTTATCTGAGTACGCTAGCTTTTCCTCAATTGGTTTAAGAAAATTATTTTTAGGTATTTAGGTTTATTTTTATTTAAACCCTAGTAGGTCCGAAAACAAAAGTAAAACTCTGTCTTAATTTCAGATCAATGCTGATTTTAATAACTTTGGCAGGAATTTAAGGAAATTGAACACAAGAAATTCTTACATTTTTTCGTGCTACTGATTCTATAATCATAGATTGAAATCTTTAGAATTCCTACTTGATAGGTTGTTTTTCCTCGTCAGACAATGACATGTATGTATGGACAAAATAGTGGTCCAAGAAGGGCACTCGCAACTCAAGACCATGTCCTGCCGTAGTCCTGTCAGCCCTCAGAACATCATAAAGGTAAAGGTCGTCCATGAGACGAAGAGACTCCTCGGCTGCCTCCTGCGGTGAGGGTGCTTTGTGGAAGTAGATATAGCCTTGACACAATTCATCTGCTCCTTCACCTAAAAAATAACAATTAAATTGCATCAACACAAAGTTGCTAAACCCCTTCACCAGTTCTGTACAGCTCCCTCGAGCATGAAGTATCATCTAATAGCGACAATTTTAAACCTTTATAATGGTCTAATGAAAACAGAGCCTTATTAAAACTTAAAAAGTTGTATAAGGTGAAAAAGGAAACAGTTTGTATTTCACATCTAGAATTGCCTTTTCTTATTTCCATTTGAGTTATAAGACTTACGATGTCAACATCCGTTGGAATGCGGTTATAGATCGGCTTTTATGCCCACATTACCGTAATCCTACCATATGGATAGTTTAATTTTTGCGATCCATCATAATTGAGCATTCAACACAGATGAAACAACTATCTCCTGGAATCTTCGACGTCCATAGTTGGTGAAATATTGAAGTCGATAGAAATTTCATATTCAAGCAATGCACGATATCGGTGATAATCCTATATACTCAAAATTCAAATTGAAACGCACGTGCACTTTATAAAATTCCAAAAGTCCGCTTCTTTAATGATCTTAGTATGATTGTCAAGATTTCATACAAATCATATATGACTTTGTATGGTTACTAAGAAACATTTATGATGAGCAACAAGAGAAGTTGCTATATACTAAGTCAAAAGTTGACTTACATTGACTTTCGACCCTTTAAAACATCTAAATTGCATTTTAAGCAAAATTACGCGACTTTGTGGTTCTCGATAAAACTTAAGCACAGTCGTGTACCCTATACTTAAAGCACACATCTGCAAATATTAAAACTCTCAAAATCACCACTGCCAGAATTTTTGATGGCAGCATTCTACTATAAATTTCCAGAAATCTTGCCAACGAATAACGTGCAAAATTCGTTTCAAGCAAGGTTTAATGAGCCGAAAAACACTTCAAAATTCTGACCCTCGAGTCGTAATGTATTTCTTGATACTATTTCGAGATGGTGCCAAACATTCAGTGACTTCAAAAGAAACGTAAACTATAGAAAAAATCTATACAGCTTTATTGATGTTATCATAGATCAACCGAGTCATGAATAAATTTCTTTGGAATAAAAGAGTTAGATCGACCATTTTGTACATGCAAATTCTTTCTTAGAATTACGAAGACGGTTGATTAGGACTTCGATCCCTTTGCGAATAAGAGCAAACAATCTCGTTCAATGACCTTAATCGGCAAATCTTTCTATTTGACATCTCGCAACCTTATACTTCACAATGCCACCTCTTTATTCATAAGACACACCTTTATTAAAAATCTCGATTCTTTCCACTTAATTCGGATAGGGAATCAACAACATCAGAATAAAAATTTAATATACCATGCCAAAAAAACGTGCCGAAGCATATACCTTTCTTGAATGAAAAATTTGAATCAGTAGTTATTACACAATCAAATGTTTGCTACAGACCTAATTAGCTTCAAATCAGTTGAAACATTTATGAGGAAATGGTCATTGACTTACAAAGGCCTGTCTTAATAAACTTGACGCTGTTTTCTAATTGAGAAGATCTCGTACTCAATACCAAAATCTCAAAACAACAATTTAAAATGAATAATTAAAGAAAAATTGCAATAATCGATTTTAATAGAAAACTTACGACTTTTATGACAAATTACCAGCTATCAAGCCCAAAAAACACGTATCCAGCGGGTCTGTGCGCAAAACAGAATCTTCCAAAATACCAAGCAAGCTTGTCAAAACAGTAATATTTGCGGTCAGCGAAGTTTTCATCGGATTATCTTAAGACAACTAAGCACAGTTAGTTTCTTTCTGAAGAATCTCTTAAAATGAGACCAAAAAATTCGAAAAAAAGCTTTTGAAGGTCTCCTCAATTAATTCTGATTTGCTTACTGTAAAACTATCTTCCCACAAGGAGGCTCAGTAATGTGCGATAGCACATAATGTTCCCACCCCGCTCATCCACAATTTTGGCATAATTGTCTACCAAATGAGGAACAGATAGAAAACCCCAAAATTCAAGTATTTTTCAAAAATAAAATTGTAGCGTGAAAACAAAGATCGCCTCCAAAGCAAAAACCTTAATGGAGTAAAAAAAATTCCGCATCATATTGATGAGATCTGCAATTATTAAGAGAGGAAGTCAAGATGAACAGCAAAATCAAACAACAACAACATTAATTACATCCAAAAGATTACGTCCATTTAAAAAAAACTTTAAAAAGTCAAAATAGCGTCAAATAAAATTGAAATTAAACAAAATAACTTACTAGAAAAGATATGGGACCAGTCTCTAATAAGGCCCGGTAACAATTAGACAAAACACCAAAACAGTAAAGTTAAAAAAAAATCGCTTATATTTTTGAAAACAATATATTTAAAAGTAACGAAAAGCAATAGATATCAACTGAAAACATCCAACAGATCCATGATAACCGATACCTCCATAGGAGGGCATTAAGACGTGTCATTATTCAAAATTATATGCGGTTACAAAAAGAACCAACAAAAAGACAAAAATTCAATTAAAACGCGAGAAAACGCTGTCGATTGTTCGATTGCGCCTTCTTCGAACGCCGATAATGTGGTATGTGACCTCTCATTAATGAGACTAGGTAAAAACTAGACAAAAAAGGGCAAAATTAAGTAAAATTTTATTTTTGGAAAAAAAATATTTTCAAGTCATGAAACAAATGCAAAGTTGAAGTGTTTTTTTCAAAATAACTGTTTTCAAAGTGATGAAAGCCATCAGCTAGCTACTGAAATCAGAATATAGGCCCATCTATTCGTCCATGAAATTCCAGATAATTTGGTAAAACGAGAAAAAACGCGAAAAATGGGCAAATGCCTAAAGCAAAAAAATTGTGAAATCCGGTTGCATCAAAGCCAGAAAATCATAACTTAAGGCGTGAAAACGCAATAAAATTAAATTTTAATTCAACACTAAGCTAAAAGTTGACCATATTAAGAAAAAAATGGCGCAGTTCAGTAAGCCGTTGCTTATTTAAAAGTCAATTGTTTTACAAAGTCATTGATTTCGAGATGCTTAGGAAGCCAATTGTATCTTTCACCAGCGAGCTCTGATTTCAATTGTTCTGTTATTTAATTAATATTAAAAAGATCGATTTTTATAAAAGATCTATCAATTTATTATTGTTGAGATGAACATATTAAATAGTACACCCTGCTATTTAATAAGTTAGTATTATAGATTACTGGTTGCAATTAAATAAGGGGCATTTCTCAATAGAGTAGCCTCGTCTAAGAGGAATTTAGAGTCCCACATATGAACCAGATGGCTTCTTATTGTGGACTTTATGAAGAAGCTTTAGAATGAGCGGACAATGACGTACTGGACCGTCAGTGGTGTCCCAATGCAGTGCACAAATCATGTCTTGGTATCACCGGTACTGTCAAGTGTGGAAAGATTCTATGGAGCTGCAAAGATGCATAACAAAATTAGTTACTTTTGATACTCGTATAGCGGTGTTGGAAGAAAAGTTCAGAAACCTCGAATAATCGCCGGGGTGTGTACATAAACGTGAATCAGATGAAAACTGTGAATCCTGAAAACTGAACGACAGTGAATCCTAAAACGACGCCTTACAAAATTGCATTATTGAATTCGAGTAGCAATGCAGTAAAACAACACGATGCTAGAAGCACTTTAATTCGTGGTCCGCAACGGCAGCGACGAAATTCGAAGATACGAGACCAATCGCCTGCTGAGGATAGTAGACTCAGAACCAAAAAAAAAAACAAGTTATGATCAGATCGCAAACTGGCAATAACAAAAATGCAGCAACAAAAAACCACTAAGCGTCAGCGTTTATTCGTTAGTCGATTCTCAAAGTCGAAAATCGAAAATGTTATTGATTGGTGCGACAACAATGGTGCAGCACCTATTCTATCCCCCGAAGTAACGAACGACGACTCAAAAATGCAAAGCTTTTATTCAGTTTTCGTGGATAGTGATTCAACCAACATAAATGATACGGAATTCTGGCCTATAAATGTTACTTTGGCAAAGTATTTCTTAAATCAGGAGACACGAGATTGGCTGAAAGAGCAGCTAGAGCGACCTTCAGCTAAAAACTCACGACCAAAGCTATTCCATCCAAAGTTGAATTTTTTCAATTGCAGATGTGTTTACCAAAAAACCAAGAAAATTAGTACATTGATTTATTTACACCTATATTCTAGTAATTACTGAGATATGGCTCAAATGGTTTGACGATTTGTTCTTGTTGCATCGAACCTGCTAACAAACAGGTGCAAAAATTTTAGTTTTAGATTTTTTTAACTGAAATACGCCACAGATGGCGGAGTTGCCGTCTTGTTAAAACTTTTTTCAACAGAGTTACTTTATTTTTGCGTTACTGCAGACTGTGATTACATTTACAGAGGTTTAATTATTTCAAAATTACTTTTCTTGTTGCTGCTGTTTATAGACCACCAAAAGGGAAATTTAAAAGATTTACACGAAACTTTAATTGATGATGTGCTTTCTGATTGCCTTGATGAGCCCATAGTTATATTAGATGAGTTCAATGTACATGTGAATGATGAAACTGCGTCATCAGCAAAACCTGTAAAAGATATTTCATTTGTGTTGGATTTAGTACAAAATGTCTTTCAAACAACACACAATAAGGGCAAAATTCTGGATCTTATGACCAGTAACACTTCTGCCATTTTGAAATATGTCCATATTGATGAAAAAACTAGCGACCATTTTTTCACTACTTGTTCACTTGAATCAATTGTTATCTACAACAAGAGAAAGCTGAACATTTTTAGAACCTATGCCAAGGTTTTATGGGAAATTTTAGCCAATGATTTGACCCTGACATTAAGCGTAAACGATCATATTATTGATCTTGAATTGAAGTCAGAATTTCTAGAAGATTTACTGGGCCAATTTACTGATGGAAATTTTCCACAGGCTACAAATATTTTATTGAAGGCACGTTTTCTGATAGTCGTTTACGAAAAGCTGAACACACCTTATAGGAATTATCCGAATTCCACGAACCGATTAAATTACCGTGAAAAAATAGTCGATTCTAAGCTGGCCTTTGCTTCAAAAAAGCTCAATATTTTGAAAACTTACCAATATTGCTGGCAGATTGCCAGAAAACAGCCGCAATAGCTTCGTAGATCTGCATTCTAAATAAAAACAGTAAAAAAGACAGACAAAAATTTGTCTGTTCCTTGAAGTCTGATGTTATATTGATTTAAACCTGTAAAAGTTAATGCTGCCTCTATAAACTGCTCCCAAATAACCTTCATTCAAAGTGGCACACATTCACTTGACCTTATCTCTGTGCCTTGAAAGATTTACTTGTGAGAAATAAAATTGAAACTGCTACAAACTACTAAGTTCGAATATGAACTTGCTGAAGATTTCAATGCTTTCTTTCTTGACGAAGTAGATAAACTAACTAGGCGCCAAGACCATGCTTATTTCGAATGGGCTAAAGAACTCATTAAGGGTGTTACTCAAAATTATGAACAAGTACTGATATATAACTTCATAAAAATAACGATTAATGATGTCATTGAGGTTGCAAACTACGTCACCGAGTCAACCCCTCCAGATGATTGCTTTAAAACAGAATATCAAAAATTATTGTGTAAGAATTGGCCGATATTTTTCTGCGACCTTATAAAAACTTGTTTCGGGATAGTTTTCCCCCGTGTTCATGAAATCGATTTTAATCCCACAACTTAAAAAAGTGAAACTAGACCCAAATAAATTAGATCCTTACCGACCTATCACGAATACTACTTCTCTTGCCTAAGTTATGGAGCGCATTATAGTCGTTCAACTAATCAAACATTTTGAAAAGCATCAACTAAACAACCCTCTTCAATCAGCTTATCGAAAACACCATTCCACGGAGACGGCATTGACAGGCATGCTCAATGCTATTTTACAGTATCTTGACAATTGACACTTAGACCTATTTTCGTCGCTGGACGTAACTGCTGATTATTGACCGGTTTAAAGGATTTGGCTCATCTTTAAATGCCAGCAAGACGAAAATCTGCCTTTTTAAATGTAAATCATGATACTTCCAATACGCAAACAGTACAGCTTCTCTCATTATCTGTTTCGGGGAAAAAAGTTCTAGTGAGGACACTTATCTTATCGAGGTTCGATTATTGCAATAGACGATATTTCCCTAAACAAGAAGTTGATAAATAAATTACAAAGAGTGCAAAATGCTGTTTGTTGATTTACTTTTGGTCTGCGCCAGCGTTGGAGAATCAATACGTATTTAAATGATCTACATTGGCTTCCTATTTCATATCGGATTCAATTTAAAGTTTTATGCTATGTACATCGTGTTATTTACGAACCTTTCTCTGTGCCTTTGTATATAGGATCCTTAATTGAATTAAACAAGAGTACTCTTCTTATCGATTTAATTATTCCCAAAGCCGGATCAAATTTAAATGCAGCCTGAAATTTACTGGAGCACAACTTTGGAATTCTTTACCACGAGACTTGAAATCGATTGAAAAAGCACGAGATTCATTATTTCAGTTCTTATTATAGTAGGGCAAAACTTTCAGTTTGAATTATGAAGTCAAAAGCCTAACTTGTATCGAAGAAGAAATTTTGCCAAAAAAAGTCAAACTCAGCAAATCTATTCTAATCTTCGCAAAAGACGAGTCGTTATTCGTGAATGCTATGATCCACGAAGGAAAATTATTAAGATGAGACGAAATGCATCTTATCATAATATTATTTTTGGCTCTTCTCTAGTTCTGGTATCTTTGTCGACGGAACTGTTACAATCTCTTGTAAAGGGTTGTGGAATCACCACCAAGAGTTCTCCGGAGGTTGTACATATCTGGTGGTACAATCCGACCAAAAAATAGTTATGGGAGGAACACATAATCTGTTTGATCGTTAAGGCCCCCAAATTATGCACCCTACACAAGTTAGAGAAGAAATGCGTGAATTACTCATCTTTTTATCTTGAATTTGGTTATAATATTGCTTTGATGAGATTAATTAGACGAGAGGGAGAGTACGAGGTGATAAGTCATTTGAAAAAGTTATACCAACAGTTGGCCAAAAATCAGGTATCAATTTGTTCAGAACCAAGAAGTTCCAACACAGAGCTCACATCGCATCTGAGTGTTGCACCCCTCTTTGAACGATTCCGAGAACTCGCCAAGGACTTCTAACACTTTGTAGAATTTCTAACCAAGTTGTAATGTATTTTAAAAAAATTCTAAACCACTTGTTCTGTCAGCTTCTTTTTACCCAAGCTCATTTCAGAGCTGGTCTCCTTTACTCACTTGCTGTCTTCGCGTCAATTTTTCCGAGCACATCTTTGAGTCGGCGGAATTTGATACTTGTGATGCATCAATATACCGAGCTCATTTTAGAGCCGGCGTAATTTTTAATTTACTGGGAACGATGTACGTGCGAACGTGTTAACGATATCAACAAACGAATTATTCAGATGTGCAACAATTTTAACTGCAGCTACGAACTCGCTTCTGAGTACCAGAAGTGTTAAAATAAAACCAGATGATGATGATGTTGACGATCTTATTTTTTGATTCAGTCCAAGATTGGTCGACAAGTCCTAAGCTAGTCTTGCTAATGCTGTTAGTCCATTAGAAACACTTAATTTTTTTCGAATGTTATTGATATAGAAAATTTAGTTAAAAAATTATACAACTGCTGCGTTTTTGATAATAATACAGTTAGCAAACGGGAAAAACTTTTAATTGCAGAGCACTGTCAATGGTAGTATGAAAGTAGGACTAGTTCCCCTTGTAGCTTACAAAGACTGTGTTAGTAATTTCTGGGTCTATACTTCCGGCAAAGTTAATCAAAGGAAGCTTATTTCGTACTAGTTTTGATGAAAAATTTTTTGAAAATTTTGATAAAAATGAGCCAGACACATTCCCTCAAAAGCTCCACAAAAACAGCTACTCTTAAACTTCTCAACGTAATACATTATTTAACTTCTAAATGGTATACATCAATACATTTTTGACGTTAAGTTAAATACCGTCGATAACTTGAAAACTTTATTCATGAGTAATGAGTTAACATAAAAGACCAACCTAGGGGGAAAAGCTCTCAAATAATTGCCGAGTGGAGAGGGGATCTGAAACGGGGTCAATTTTGCGGGATTAGGCCTGGAATTAGTTGCAGTGGGGATAGTGATGGCTTCCTGATATTATCGTCTTCTCAGCACTTACGGTCAATTTTATACTTAGAAACCAGTACAATTCTAAGAGCTTCTCAAAAAATTAATGGCGCTGGTTTTCACCTGTTTATACAATTCTTGAGTAATAAAAGTCAAATGGTTAGACAAAAAAAGCTCACAGACGAAGCATCGGTAGCACAAAAAATTGAGCTAAAAATTACTGGATTTGAATAAATGTAGTTTTGGGTAATCTCCAATCAATGTCAAGAAGACTTTAAATAGTACAGAAACTTGATCAGTCGATTGACACCAAAACTCACAAAGAGAACAAAAAATGTCACGTACACAAATTATTCTGCTCTTTGATTTCTTGGCACGTGATCGAATGGCATTAACAAAAAAAAAACGACGAAGACGACGAATTAAAAAACATGGAAGCAAATGAAATTTCATAGAACAAACAGCAAAAAATTAGACCTAGGAAGACTGCGACAGGATTGACAAAACTATTTCACACGTTGAGATCTTATTTTGAATTTCTCTCTTCGAAAAAATTAAGGAATCCAACCGGACGATCAGAGCAACACGGAAAGCTTTTCTATGTCTTAAAAAACGCGATATCTGCTATTTTGTAATCCCTTTTTCCAATAACTCCCTCTTGTATATTTTTCCATCAAATACTCGTCTTTTTTAATATGTCTTACAAAACTGAAAACAATTGAAGTTCAAACATTGAAATTCTGATTTTTCTAAAAAGAATTGATCTCTGTATTTATTTAGGAATCCCATTTCAGTTGAAAATTTTGTCATTTAAAAACTGATAATTTAGTTAAGATGGAACACATTGCTCGCTTCGATTTAAGAATTTACAGTTTTTAAATAAATAAACTTCCATTCTTTTGTATTCATAGAAATGTAGTCTGCAAGTCTTCGATAATTGGAAACTAATGATAGCTGAACGCTTCATTCAGTTTCTTACTAAATAGAACTTCTAAAGAATAAAACATTTATTCTTTGCCTTGTTCAAAAATATTTTGGCCCCATCGTTTCTGCATTTGACGATTCCAGCTTCGAGCTATAATTGTGTGATTACACTCCAAAGATAGAAAAAATTTGACAGAAAATGGAAAAATTGGGAATAAAAATCGAAGGAACGCAAATTCATGCAAAAATTTAACAATTTATTCAGCGGAACTCCGTCTAGGAACCTATGCTCGGAACAATTATGCCAATGCTGAAAATTTAAAAGGTTGTTTTTTCTAATTCAAACCTTACTATTTTCTTCCACAAACCAGAGAACTGGTAGTCTTCTCTGCTAGCCTTTAGAGAAATGATTGTCGGTTTTTCAGGAATTTTCATCTAATTCTCTCGATTCTCTCGAAATCAATTAAGTTCTTGGCATTAACTAAATCATTGTTTTAGATGGACGATGTATTGAAGCAAGGCCGTTAGGTAAATCGCATTAATCAACAATCACCATAAAAGAAACCTCACATACAGTCGATTTTGTTTTGATACTTGAATGAATTCAACAGCCAATTGATGTACTTTTGAGTAAGAGCAATTCAGGGATAGACAACACTCGTATACAAAACAGGGATCGACTGTTCTAACCTGAGAAAATGATTTTGCATTCACTGTTAGCTTTGATATACTCGGATACCAGGTACATTCCCACACTGGCTCTCACAGTCGTGACGTCATAGGACTCGATCTGCGTGATTACGTCGTCCACGGCAGAGAGGAAGTCCTCGGTAGTCTTTATTATTGAGTGGTGCTTCGTGCCAATATGGTCGGCTACTTTCTGCGCCGCAACCAGATCTGTGCTATTCTTATCAAGGCCTGAAAATGCAAGTTACCAGTGCCGAAAACCTATTTGCATCACATCATCGCATCGTTTTGAGACCTTTTGCACACTGCTATTGCATATCTTTAACTTAACATAAATTTCTAATTTACTCAAAATTACTCATTAAATCGCTCATAAATGAATGAGCAGAACAAGGGAAGTGTCAATTTATACTTCAATTACCATAAAAATGCTGTACATAAGACCAGCATCTGAGTAAACATCAAATTTCAGGGGGTAACCTCAAAAAATTCCATATTTGAGCAAAGCCAAACCAATATTAGCTCAATTTTAGCTTCACTCACCAATCGCAAAAGTCTCCAACTGATAATTGTATCCCCATTTTGGCATCTGCTGTTTCACAAGAGCACACACCAGACTAGAGTCCAGACCTCCAGACAACATACAGCCTATCTTGCAGTCTGCTATCATTCGCATGTCCACCGCATTGGTCAGTGCGTGTTTCACTCTGCCCATAGCTTCTACAGAGGGAGCGGGTTCGTTCACTTCGTATACTGGTTTCACGCCTATTTGATGGAAACGCTCACGTCTGAAATAACAAATCCGTCACTTTAATTCATAGAACAAAAAAATTACCACAAAACTAGCCAGAATTGATATCGTTTTTATAACTCTACTATATTAAGACTATCGAGCGACAAGTTATTAACAATTGTTAGTCGGAAAGCATCCCTCAAAATCGCTGCGACGAAGTTAAGACGACGACATACAGAGTTTTGTTTCTGATATTTAATTTTTTACAGATATTAAAATGTCAGTTGTTTTTAAATCACTCAGATCAAACCTTTCATCATTCATTGGGAAACTATTTCCGAACAGAAATAAGATTTCAATTATTTCAGAATGCAATATTGAAAACTTGTTTTAACATTGTGTTTGTTCATACAACTTGCAGAGCCTGCCCTCTTATCCAAACTTATAGGAGACTCTTATACAATCTACTCTCCACGGCCGGTCTGTTTTAAACTCTCATCGTTAAATAAGCATGACAAGTTTATTGGCAAATTAAGGTTACACTTGGTGAAAATGCTGGAGTGCTTTAGAAAAGTCACACCAAAAAATTAATAAAAATGCAATTTACCTGATAAACCTGAGGGCTCCCTTCTCAGTTAAGTCAAATTCAGTGAAGTGACCAGGCATGTGGGGTTTAATGGTCGCAGTTCCAGGTGGACAAGAAGCCAAGGCCGACATCAAGGCCTTCACCTCTGATGCCACAGCCCCAAAACCCGTATTCTCCGAAGAAGGCAAATGTTCTAGGGTGAATAGAGGTCGCACACCAAATGTGTCGCGGGCGTAGAACACTTTGTTGTTTTGAACATCAGCCAGGACGAATGCAAACACACCGTAGAGATGCTTGACACAGAAATCAATTCCGCCTAAAATTATCATTTTACGTCATTATAATCATTCTCAAGAACAACAGTTGCATCACATCGATAAAATAACTCTTTGCCAAGAAAACTAGGCAAATCTGAAACAAAGCTTTTTCTCTCCATTGTTACTATCTGAAGAGTGGCGCATTATGCAGTCTAATTAACAACACAGCGGCTAAGTTACATTACTTGCAATCGCAAAGAAGGTTAATTTAAAACATTACCACACGGTTGTTATTACTCTCGCTCGATTCCGAGTTTGATCGCCTGTCGTATTTTATGTTACTGCTTTAATCTCATCAAGTTGATCAAAAAGCACAAAGTTCTATCGGCCACTTGAAGTTTCAACTTGGCTTCCCACCGAAATTGGTAATTTCTCGATGGCGATAATAACCCTGCGGTAACATTATTGTAGTCTGCATCAATAATATATTGTCGTGTTCCACATATTCCGACACTTAACTCAATAGTTACCTTTGGCATACAAATGCAGAATAATCTCCGTGTCACAGTTAGTCTCGAACTTGAAGCCAAACTGTTTTCGCAACTGTTTGTAATTGTAAATCTCGCCATTGAAAACCATAAAAAGATGCTCATGCTGTTTCAACTTCAAAGGCTGCATTCCATGCTGTGGGTCTACAATTGACAGTCTGACGAAGCCAAGAGCACAGTTCTCGTAAGGTCCCACACTCAACATGCTAAAAGCGTCCGGTCCCCTGTGCCGTATTTTGAACATGTCTGGGACTATCTTGGACAGGCATTTCTTGTTGCACTGACCTCCACAGCCGAACACGGCCCAAATTCCACACATGACAAACCTTAAAATCAACCAGATCTCAGAAGATAGTACACCGAAACACTCGTATATTCTCTGTGAAACGCTAGTTTATTCTCTATCATACATAACAAGGAGAACCAGTGAAAGGTGTGCAAGTAGATGTTCCCATTTTCCGTTTATGCAAAAACCACCCCTCTTCTACAAGGGTTCTCCGCGAGCCACCGAGGCAGAGTATTGAGCTACAGAAAAGCTTGAAGCTGATTTTGCGTACCATACTTTAAATTTCACAAAGTTACCATATTATTATAAGTAAAGTCCAATATAATTAAACCCAGAATACCGTCGGTTAGAGACAAAATCTATCTTTGAAAAAGTTATTTCGCGGCACCTTTTATAAATAACGTTTCGATTTTGAAGTCTTCGCACAACACAAATAGAAACTAATTAAAACTTCAAGCTTCAATGTTTCAATCTTTTCTGTATCAGCTTCGATTTAGCGCGGACTCCAGAATTGAAGACAACTTATGAACAGAATTCATTAGGTTGCCGACTATATTTTGACAAAACGTGAATGGGAAAAGCTTAAAATAATATTAAACCCATACGATTTCATATCATTCAACTAAGACACTCCCACCCGAGTTAACTCGCAATGCCAAACTCTATGAAGACTAGCACAAAAACAAAAGCTACAAATTTGCAAATCAATACGAGTTTGGCAAACCAAAAGACTCATTTTAATCATCAGCGAATTGACAGAAAATATTTAGTTTGAAAAATTGATTCTCGTGTTATAGAAATGCTAAAATTAAACTTTGTTAAAAGTAAGAAACTAGCCTCCGGGGCACAAACTTGTGTGCCGCCAATCCCAAAATAAACAATTAGACGAGGCATTCTGATTACATCAACTATGGTTCTAACGAAACGAAACCTTAAAAAAGAACTTATTGAGACAAGTGATCGTAGGACGAGTAGCCATATTAATGAGATCAGAAATTTCCGTAGAAAAACGACGCATGATAAATCGCTGAAAAATTCGTTTGACGACAAAATTACAAATAAGAACCGATCAACTTTCAGAACTACAATATCAGCACACTGGGTAATGCTGTGGATCATCCGCCTGATCTAACAACTATTTCAATCTATCGAGTCGAAAAAGCTTTTCACTCCCGGTTGAAAAAGCCTGAGTATTAAGTAATTTTAAAAATCACATCAAATAGAAGCCCATGGGCCTCACAAATCTACTTCCCTGCTGGGATCTATAAGATCAATCTTTTATTAAAAGCCGATTTGTCTGAAAATATCCTAACAAAATTAAACTTAAATTATTCAATTGTAGAATAAAGGCGACGTTCAGACAAAAAACTACAGAAATACGTCAATGACTCCAGCTCCTGAAGAATTTGCTGATGAACCACACAAATTATTAATTGCAGAATACCCTTTCATGAACAATTTCGTAAAAAAACTCCTTGTCTAAAAACTATGTATTTGCCAAAAGATGACTTAGTGTATTCGCCGAGACTATTTCAAACAAACATAAACGAAGAGAATTATAAATTGTTCATCGATCAAAGGCTTCTGATACAAAAAATCAAGACCTGTTGCCAGAAACCTGGATCGCTGAGTTCTCTAACTCTTCAGTCAACATAGAAAATATTTTTCTCAGGTGCTCAGTTCAAACAGGAAAGCTGAGTTCGAAAATCGAAAGATCTATTCGTATTGGTCATAAGAGGGAATACCACAGGGTACATTACTTGATCCATGTTTTCGTATCAGAACCATGAAAGCTGTAAACAAAACCGTGAAGATTCACTTAAAGAACAATTCAGATATTTTACTTCACAGCTGCTTAAATCAAAAGCGAACAAAACAGAACACATTGTTTATAACTAAAGAACCTGATCAAAAACAAAATTAAACACAAAAAATAACAAAAAAGAAGTAAATGATCTTGATTTTATCTTTGATGAGCCGGTAAATACAACTATTTCAAACTATCAACAGTTTAGAAAAGGTTTTCAATTCCGGTGAAAAAGCCTGAGTCTTGAGTAATTTAAAAAATCACATTAAATAGGAGCCCATGAGCCTCTCAAATCTACCTACTTGTTAATCAATCTCCTTAAATCTATCTCCCTTCTGGGATGTATAAGATCAATCTTATTTTTTACAGCAAATTTGTCTAAAAAAACTCCTCACACTTAACTTGTTACAAATTATTCAATTGTAAAACGAAGGTGACGTTCAGACAATAAACTACAGAAAAACAGCAATGACTCCCGCTCCTGAAGAATTTTCTGATGAACCACAAAAATTATTAATTGCAGAATGCACTTTGAGAAACTATCTCCTGAATGAAACCTTTTCAGTATGTATTTGCCGAAAGACTCGTTAGTGTATTCAACCAAGAAAATAGCAAACAGACAAAAACGAAGACATTTATACCACTTGTTCATTGATCAAAGGAGTACGAAGACCTTTATACCACTTGTTCATTGATCAAAGGAGTTTGATACAATTAATCAAGACCTGTTACAATAAAAAATGGATGACTGGGTTCTCTATTTCTTCAGTCAACAATCCCTGGTTTCCCAGGTGCTGAGTTCAAACAGGCAGGAGTTTTGAAAAAAAAACATCGTTTCGTACTCATTTCTAACAGAAAATTCCAGTTAAGTTATAAGTAACTCTGCTTCAAGTCTTCATGAAAATCTTACGTATAACTAACATCCAAATCTACAATTTTTTGTGCATTGCTTGTGTCCTTCAGTTAGTTTACATAATCTTTTGGGGTTGATATTCATTGATGTATTAATTCGCGCTTTAAAATTGTTAAGTTCCCACATTGCCAAATTGTTGGTTTCAACATTTCAGTAAATTCAGTGTTCGCTTTTTTAAATAATCGTACAAACCGCACATAATTTGCAAAAAGGTACGCAATTTGTCCGCATTATATTTCGAGATTGCATTTTCATCAATTTTCTGCCGAAATGCAGTATTATTGAAGCAAGGCAAAGACTAGACTTCTCAGGTAATTTCTAGAAAACTTACATGCGCGACTAATAAAGGCTATTTCATTTTTCTTAATTTCTCCTTTTTATTATCTTGTACAAATTACCAATAAGTTACAAATAAGAAAAGACCAACTTTACAAATAAATTACAAACAAGAACTAAATTACAAATAAAACAAATTACAAATAAGACTACAAATAAGAAAAGACCAACTTTTGGAACTATAATATTTGCACACTGGGTGGTGTATCATCCGCCTGCTCTAAAAACTATTTCAATTTATCCACAGCCAAAAAAAGTTTCCAATTCCGCTTGCAAGAAGTTCGAAAAACACACCTAAACCTGTTAAAAATTATCCAAGTGTACAACAAAGGTGACGTTGAAGAAAAAGTAAACTGCAGAAATACGTCAATGACTCCCACTCCCCAAACAAATTATTAATGAAAAAATACCCTTTCAGAACTCATTTAGTAAATGAAACCCTTTTCATAAAAATGTATTTGCCAAAAGACGCCTTAGTGGATTCAACCGAGACCATTGCAAACAAACATAAGCAAATGCAATTATACCACTTGTTCGTCGAAAGGCTTTTGATACAATTAATCAAGATCTGTTACCAGAAAACTGGATTGCTGGGTTCTCTAACTCTTCGGTCAAAAAACCATTTTTCCCAGGTGCTGAGGTCAAACAGGAAAGCTGAGTTCAAAAAGGAAACATTGATTCGTATTGATAATCCCAGGGCCTTCCAAAGGGTACATTGTTTGATCCACGTTTTTCAATAATTTCTGCGTAAAAGACCTAGACCTTGGAAACTGCACAAATATTTAAAAAGCTGCTGCCGCCATAATATCGAAAGTCAGAACCTTGCAAGCTGTAAACAAAAGTGTTTCGATAGGATTGTAGATCATCCGCCTGTTCTAACAACTATTTCAATCTATCAACAGTTTAGAAAAGGTCTTCAATTCCGGTGAAAAAGCCTGAGTCTTAAACAATTTCAAAAGTCACATTAAATAGGAGCCCATGAGCCTCTCAAATCTACCTACTTGTTAATCTATCTCCTTTAATCTATCTCCCTTCTGGGATCTATAAGATCAATCTAATTTTTTAAAGCAAATTTGTCTCAAAAACTCCTCACACTTAACTTAATAAAAACTATTAAATTGTAAAACAAAGGTCACGTTCAGACAATAAACTACAGAAAAACGTCAATGACTCCCGCTCCTGACAAGATTTCTCATGAACCACAGAAATTATTAATTACAGAATGCAATTTCAGAAAATATATCCTTAATGAAACCTATTAAGTATGTATTTGCGGAAAGACTCGTTAGTGTACTCAACCAAGAAAATAGCAAACAAACAAACGAAGACATTTATACCACTTGTTCATTGATCAAAGGAGTTTGATACAATAAATCAAGACCGGTTACAAAAAAATCGATTGTTGGGTTTTCTATCTCTTCAGTCAACTTAATCACCCGGTTTCCCAGGTGCGGAGTTCAAACAGGCAGGAGTTGTGAAAAAAGAAACATCAATTCGTACTGCTTTATATCAGGAAATTCCACAAGGTGCAATAGTTAATCCATGTTTGTGTATTTAATTTACGTGTAAAAAACACTAGAAGTTGGAAACTGTACAAATGTTCGAAATACTGCTGAGACCGTAAAATCAATAATCAGAAGCTTAGAGGCTGTAAAAAACAGTGAAAATTCGATTGAAGAAGTGCTCATATTTCTTCGCAGTCGCTTAAAATGCGAATCAAGGAACATAACCGACTAAACGTCGGAAGAATTGCTCTCGAACGACTGGTGGGAGCTGTAATGAATTGCAGCCTGCTTCAGTCGGGGGAGAGGGAGGGAGGGGAGCTTAAATGGGACTAAGAAGTTCAATAGTGGGCTTCAAACAACCACATTAGAGGTTAACATATACCACTATTAAGATTTAAAGTAAAAAAATGGCACCAGTTTCGGTGCACTTTTCATTTGACTTTTAGTATTAAATTGCCGCCAATTGAGTTCACCTAATTGAAATTGTGATTGAGAGAGAATTTTAGAGCACGCGAAACGTAAAAAGTCAAGGGCGTAAAAGTCACTCGAAAAGTCAAAATTGTCAAGCGAAAAATTAGCATAAAAAAGACACACACGTTTACAATAATTGCTTGGAACTTCGTTCAAGATCAATTAAAAACACATCGTTTATAAAGGAAGAACTTGATTTAAGCAAAAATAATACAGGAAAAAGTAAATTATCTTGATGTTATGTTAGATCATGAATCACGTCTTCCAACAGAGAACATAAACTTTCAAAAAACTTTAGAAAACAAATTTATTAAGTTATAAGTAACTTTACTTCAAGACTTCATGAAAATCTTACGTATAATTAACATCCAAATCCACAATTTTTTTGTGCATTGCTTGTGTCCTTCTGTTAGTTTACATAATCTTTTGGGGTTGATATTTATTGATGTATTAATTGGCGCTTTATAATTGTTAAGTTCCTACACTGCCTAATGGTTTGTTTCAACATTTCAGTAAATTCAGTGTTCGCTTTTTAAATAATCGTACAAACCGCACATAATTTGCACAAAGGTACGCAATTTCGAGATTGCATTTTCTTCCGAAATGCAGTATTATTGAAGCAAGGCAAAGACTAGACTTCTCAGGTAAATTCTAGAAAACTTACATGCGCGACTAATAAAGTTTATTTCATTTTTCTTAATTTCTCCTTTTTATTATCTTGTGGGAAATCGTTAAGAGAACAGTTCAAACTAGCTTTGGGTTGTAATTTGTGCCACGTTTATCAAGTGTTCTTTCCAAACAAAGCGAGAAGTCAAAATTTGAAGAGCAGATTCAATCCCTATAATTGTTACCAACAGTGCTGAACGATAAAAACAGAGCAGACAGATTGCCAGAAAGAAGCTACGATTGTTTCGTGGATGTTGTCTCGAAAAAGATAATGAAAAACAAACAGACCCAAAAAGAAACTTTTTACTTTTATTAATTGCCATTATATAAATTCTGATTAAGAAACCACCTGATTAAGAAACTTATTGCTGCTTCTATTAGCTGCTTTCAAATAACCTTATCTCTTTGAATTTATGTAAGGAAAAGTCAATTTCGAGTGAGGAAATCATTTCTGAGAGTGAGGTAAGTCACGTGTGAGGTGAGTCACGGGCACCCAATTTAATCAAAAATGCATGAATGAATGCACAAAAAGCAGATTTGAAGTGAGCGTGTCATATGCTCGTGGCAGAAAATCTTGAAGATTACAAAAACATAGCAGGACACGTCCTAAATTAAAATCCAACGAACTTCAAAACTTAACACCTGGTAGTCAGCCTTATTCGAAAAACAACCTTTAAAAGTCAATATAACACATACCTAAAAGGGGCCCCTTTTGTAGAAAACAAATCAGAGTGAAAGTATAACGACATCAGCTAGCAAATTTGCAGATTCCAATTGAACCAAAATCTTTGAAAACAAGTGGCAAAAAAAATACGTTACTTAATTTTCCAATAGACAGATTATTAAACCAATGCTTATAGGATATAAACAATTTATAGGATATAAACCTAAAGAATAAAAACAATTTTTGGATACGAACATAGAATATGTAGCAAAACTAAACACAAATGCAGTCAACAATAAAAAACCACTGAAACTTTCCTGTCATTACTGAGGCTAGAAAAAAGACAAAAACAAGAACAACCACCATGCAAAACTAAAACGTTACTTTTACCCTAACAAAATGGCGTCGAAGACGTTTAAGCTGTTTTAACTGCTGTAGTGAGAATAGTGATATATATGAAAAAAAAAGTTCAATCGAACTTGTTTTTCCTCATTAGAGCCGAGAAAACCAGTTATTTACGAAACTCTCAAAAATCACTGTTTTTTGAAAAGATAAAATTTGCTCACAACGTTCGATATGAATCGAAACCAGTGAATACTCTTTAAGTTTCACTAGAGAGGTAGTGAGGAACGCCCCTAATAAAATTGGGAGTAAAACAGCAGATCTCCAAAAACAGACAGCGCACCAATACAATTCTAATTCTTTGGACTGTAAAAAAACTAAGAGAAGGCCACTAAAAGCCCGCATTCGCAGCTATTGATAAACAATTCATTGTAGGATAAATCGACAAGCTACTGAATTTTAGTAGCTAATTAATAGCAATAATTAGTAGTGATTTCTGCAACAGAAAAGTAGCTGCTTTTGTTATCCTCTTCTTTTGATAACAAAATGACAAATTCAATTGAAAAGATCTGCTCAATGAGTTTCCGGGAACATTAAACTCCAGAGGAAGTCCCTAGGACCCTCGTGCCGGAAAAAATGGGAAACTCGAAAAATTTTCAAAAAAACTTGAAATTGCGAATACTTCTAAAAAATGCTGATATTAAAACCTTGGAAAACATTACATCTAGAAGCTATGCAGTAACCTATAACTAAAACCTAGATGAGGCTTATGTGGCTCTTGAGGCTAGAGAAACCTAAAATATGAAAAACTTCAAAAAACTTGAAAAAATCTGAAAGTTACAAAGTGACAAAATTTGTCAAAATAAAAGTTTAAAACTAATCCATGGCCAAAAAACATTTTCCAGTACCTTATCAAGACCTATCGGAGATTTTCAATTAGGCTGAAAACTCTGAATAATGACAATGCCAAAAAAATTCAAGAAAAATTGCAAGTTTGGTTAAAAAAAAGTGCTGAAATTCGTTGTGTTGAGGTCTTAAAAACATTCCATTAGATTTAGAAACTATACAGTAACCTATTGTCAAACCCTAAAGGAGGTTCGTCGGCTCTTGAGAATGGAGAAACCTAATAATAGATGAAAAAAATAATAGAGGAAAAAGTAATTTATCTTGATGTTATGTTAGATCATGAATTACGTCTTCCAACAGAGAACAAACTTTCAAAAAACTTTAGAAAACAAATTTATTAATTTATAAGTAACTTTACTTCAAGACTTCATGAAAATCTTACGTATAATTAACATCCAAATCCATAATTTTTTTGTGCATTGCTTGTGTCCTTCTGTTAGTTTACATAATCTTTTGGGGTTGATATTTATTGATGTATTAATTGGCGCTTTATAATTGTTAAGTTCCTACATTAACAAATTGTGTTTTTCAACATGTCAGTGAATTCAGTGTTCGCTTTTTTAAATAATCGTACAAACCGCACATAATTTGCACAAAGGTACGCAATTTGTCCGAATTATAATTTCGAGATCGCATTTTCAGCAATTTTCTGCCGAAATGCAGTATTATTGAAGCAAGGCAAAGACTAGACTTCTCAGGTAAATTCTAGAAATTTTACATGAGCGTTTAAAAAAGGTTATTTCATTTTTCTTAATTTCTCCTTTTTATTATCTTGTGGGATATCGTTAAGAGAACAGTCCAAACTAGCTTTGGGTTGTA
This sequence comes from Convolutriloba macropyga, assembly GCF_964194025.1. Classification (NCBI taxonomy): domain Eukaryota; kingdom Metazoa; phylum Xenacoelomorpha; order Acoela; family Convolutidae; genus Convolutriloba; species Convolutriloba macropyga. Next base: position 53,866,630 of record NC_134471.1, on the reverse strand, counting down.
ATTTGTGCCACGCTTATCAAGTGCTCTTTCCAAACAAAGCGACAAGTCAAATTTTGAAGAGCAGATTCAACCCCTATAATTGTTAACAGTGCTGAACAAAAAAACAGAGCAGACAGATTGCCAGAAAGAAGCTACCATTGCTTCGTGGATGTTGTCTCGAAGAAGATAAGGAAAAACAAACAGACCGAAAAAGAAACTTTTCACTTTTATTAACTGCTATTATATACATTCTGATTAAGAAACCACCTGATTAAGAAACTTATTGCTTCTTCCATTAGCTGCTTTCAAATAACCTTATCTCTTTGAATTTATGTAAGGAAAAAACAATTTCGAGTGAGGAAATCATTTCTGAGAGTGAGGTAAGTCACGTGTGAGGTGAGTCACGGGCACCCAATTTAATCAAAAATGAATGAATGAATGCACAAAAAGCAGATTTGAAGTGAGCGTGTCATATGGTCGTGGCAGAAAAACTTGACGATTACTAAACAACTGACGATTACTAAAAAACTAAACACCTGGTAGTCAGCCTTATTCGAAGAACAACCTTTAAAAGTCAATATAACACATACCTAAAAGGGGCCCCTTTTGTAAAAAACAAATCAGAGTGAAAGTAGAACGGCATCAGCTAGCAAATTTGCAGATTCGAATTGAACCCAAATCTTTGAAAACAAGTGGCATAAAAAATACGTTACTTAAATTTCCCATGGTTAGATTATTAAACCAATGCTTATAGGATATAAAACTAAAGAATAAAAACATTTTTTGGATACGAACATAGAATATGTAGCAAAACTAAACACAAATGCAGTCAACAATAAAAAACCACTGACTAAACTCTTAACTTTCCTGTCATTACTGAGGCTAGAAAAAAGACAAAAACAAGAACAACCACCATGCAAAAATAAAACGTTACTTTTACCCTAACAAAATGGCGTCGAAGACGTTTAAGCTGTTTTAACTGCTGTAGTGAGAATAGTGATATATATGAAAAAAAATTTCAATCGAACTTGTTTTTCCTCATTAGAGCCGAGAAAACCAGTTATTTACGAAACTCTCAAAAATCACTGTTTTTTGAAAAGATAAAATTTGCTCACAACGTTCGATATGAATCGAAACCAGTGAATACTCTTTAAGTTTCACTAGAGAGGTAGTGAGGCACGCCCCTAATAAAATTGGGAATAAAACAGCAGATCTCCAAAAACAGACAGCGCACAAATACAATTCTAATTCTTTGGACTGTAAAAAAACTAAGAGAAGGCCACTAAAAGCCCGCATTCGCAGCTATTGATAAACAATTCATTGTAGGATAAATCGACAAGCTACTGAATTTTAGTAGCTAATTAATAGCAATAATTAGTAGTGATTTCTGCAACACAAAAGTAGCTGCTTTTGTTATCCTCTTCTTTTGATAACAAAATGACAAATTCAATTGAAAAGATCTGCTCAATGAGTTTCCGGGAACATTAAACTCCAGAGGAAGTCCCTAGGACCCTCGTGCCGGAAAAAATGGGAAACTCGAAAAATTTTCAAAAAAAACTTGAAATTGCGAATACTTCTAAAAAATGCTGATATTAAAACCTTGGAAAACATTACATCTAGAAGCTATGCAGTAACCTATAACTAAAACCTAGATGAGGCTTATGTGGCTCTTCAGGCTAGAGAAACCTAAAATATGAAAAACTTCAAAAAACTTGAAAAAATCTGAAAGTTACAAAGTGACAAAATTTGTGAAAATAAAAGTTTAAAACTAATCCATGGCCAAAAAACATTTTCCAGTACCTTATCAAGACCTATCGGAGATTTTCAATTAGGCTGAAAACTCTGAATAATGACAATGCCAAAAAAATTCAAGAAAAATTGCAAGTTTGGTAAAAAAAAAAAGTGCTAATAAAATTGGGAGTAAAACAGCAGATCTCCAAAAACAGACAGCGCACCAATACAATTCTAATTCTTTGGACTGTAAAAAAACTAAGAGAAGGCCACTAAAAGCCCGCATTCGCAGCTATTGATAAACAATTCATTGTAGGATAAATCGACAAGCTACTGAATTTTAGTAGCTAATTATTAGCAATAATTAGTAGTGATTTCTGCAACAGAAAAGCAGCTGTTTTTGTTATACTCTTTTGATGAAATGGCAAATTCAATTGAAAAGATCTGCTCGCTGAGTTTCCGGGAATATTAAACCCAGGAGAAGGTCCCTAAGACCCTCGTGCCCGAAAAATGAGAAAAAAACTCTTATTATCTTAAAAAATGTTAAAAAACTTGAAATTGCGAATACTTCTAAAAATTGCTGATATTAAAATCTTGGAAAACATTACATCTAGAAGCTATGCAGTAACCTATAATCAAAACCTAAAGGAGGGTTATGTGGCTCTGGAGGCCAGAGAAACCTAAAAAAATGAAAAAATCTTCAAAAAACGTGAAAAAATCTGAAAGTTGCATAAAAATGATAAAATTTGTGATTAGTTTGAAACTAATCCATGGCCAAAAAAGATTTTCCAGTAACTTCTCAAGACCTATCAGAGATTTTCAATTAGGCGCAAAATTCTGAATAATGACAATGCCAAAAAACTCAGAAAAATTGCAAGTTTTAAAAAAAAAATGCTGAAATTCGTGGTGTTGAGATCTTGAAAACATTCCATTAGATTTAGAAACTATACAGTAACCTACTGTCAAATCCTAAAGGAGGTTCGTCGGCTCTTGAGGCTGGAGAAACCTAATAATAGATGGAAAAAATAATAGAGGAAAAAATAATCGGGGGAGAGGGAGGGGAGCTTAAATGGGACTAAGAAGTTCAATAGTGGGCTTCAAATAACCACATTAGAGGTCAATATATACCACTATTAAGGTTTAAAGTAAACAATGGCACCAGTTTCGGCGCACTTTTCATTTGACTTTTAGTATTAAATTGCCGCCAATTGAGTTCAGCTGCCTGAAATTGTGATTGAGAGAGAATTTTAGATCACGCGAAACGCAAAAAGTCAAGGGCGCAAAAGTCACTCGAAAAGTCAAAATTGTCAAGCGAAAAATTTGCATTCAAAAAAGGCACACAGGTTCGTCGGTTCTTGTGGCTGGAGAAACCTAAAATCCGGCAAAAATTCTCAAAAACCTGAAAATACAAGTTTTATAAAAAAAAAATTGCTGAAATTAATCAAATTAAAAAATTAAAAATCTATTCCATGGCAAAATTTTTTTCATTTACTTATTAACAAACCCCTAAGGAAGTTTTCTATCCTCTGCGTCTCGAAAAACGTGAATAATGAAAAATAAATGTCAAAAAAATTGAAAGTATTTGTACAATTTGTCAAAAAAATGCTAAAATTCGTGATGTTAATATGTTGAAACCATTGCACTACCACTAGAAACTATGCAGTAACCTATTATTACAACCTAGAGGAGGTTAATTGACATCTATGGCTGAAAGAACACAAAAAAATTCAAAAAGCTTGGAAAAAATTGAATATTAAAAAAATTGCGTTTTTAGCGACTGGAGGGCTGATGGGGACGGAGGGGGGTGGGCAACAGTGGATGGGGGGCACAGCTAAGCGGTAGGGGTGGGGGCAGTAAAGGGGGTCAACACTGGGGGTGCCTTCAACCTCTAAGAACCGCTCTTCACACCATAAGTATAAGCCTCCGAAACAGTTTGAGCTGAAACAGAGCTGAAAGGCTCTACGAGCGCTTAATGCCCGCTGGGCGCTACCTGTTTATAGCGTTTTTGAGGACGAAAAGTCAAAAAACGTTAGACAGACGAAAACTCGGTCAAGCAAAAAATCGCATAAAAAGACCGACAGGACTAATATAATTGCTACAAAGTTCGTTTGAGAGCAATTAAAAAGATCCGTTAAACGAATAGGAATTTGGAAAAATTTTTGTTCAATATCCTGCTCAACTTCGAGAATCAGAAACACTGAAATGCAGTCAAAAATTAACACTTCACGCATTTTGGAAAAACCCAACATATAACCCATAAATCTCGAGCTAATCATTAAAAGTATAAAAGCCTTTCAAGCCTACCAAAGTACAATATTGCTTTCTAAGTAAATTCTACTTCCTTAGCAGCTTCGATGATCCGTACACTTGGAGCCTCTAAGAGAACGACATAGAGGCCTGGTGCACTCAGTCTATCTGTTAATCGAGTTCTCAGCAAAACCTAAAGCTTCAAGCGAGCGAAAACATTCTAGAACAAACATGGAGCAAAAAATGGCCGTTGCATTAGAAAAGACGACTACGATATTTTCTTGAATCTCCGTTCAAGAGGAATTGATACAACTTGCAATATATAAAAACAACTCTTTTATTTTCAATAGTGGGCACGTTCTAACCCACTAATTCATTTTCCAGATTATTCCTTGCTCCATGGGCTCTGAAAATCCGTTCTGAAGTTTTTTCAGGACAGTTTCCAAATATCTAAATTGGGTTGAATTTCGGTGTATTGAATTAATTTTTTAGATAAGTTTTATGCACCAGAATAACGCTTTATTTTATATATTATTATTATTTGAGGCGATAAAATCAAACAATACTCTAATTTTTAAACAATGATTTTATTTGGAAAAAAATAGTAAGCAAGCAGATAAGTTTTACTAAGTATCTACCAAAATTACTGATAAAGCTTTTGTGATTTTTGTAACTCTCTTGTTTATGACCAAAGTAATATCCATTTGACAAGGACAACAAATTGATCATTTTACAGAACTTTTGTTTTAAAAAAGGCGCAATTAATATTCAAAAATTCCAAAAAACAATTTTCGAATCTCAAAAGCACTGAAATTATCCTGAATCCTAAAGAGCTTCTCATGCTTGTTAGTGCACAAACAATAATTGATAGATTTTACTAGTCTCACTAGTGCGTCCGATATTTTATCTTATTAACCCGCATATTTTCTACAATTAAGATGGAGTAATTTTTTTTTACAATTTTTGGTCCTAGTCAGAATTCGGAACAACTAAAATTGCAACATAAAAGTAAATTGTTATTATAAGTTTGCCACATGTTATAAGTCAAAAGGAGTCATCCAAAATTTGACCCATTTTTTTCTGTCTTCAGTAAAACGTAAAACTCGCGCGCACATAACTCTATTTATATTTTTCAATTTGAAATTTTTTCTCTAACAATTCCTGGTCAAAATTTCAAAAAACCTTGAAGGGAAAACAAAAGGAGGAGCAATAAATTTTCAGAACAACCAAAATTTAAAATTATCAATATCAATAAGTTCGGCATCAATTAGTAAACTCTTTACAAAATTAATTTGAAACTACGAAAATAAGGTCTGACAGAAGCAGGAAAAATCACAGGAAATTGCATTGATATAATAAGACAAATAAGAAAACGTTTTCTTATAGCTGAATAAAATATTGATACTAAACAATATAAACTAGCTTTTTCAAGCACTTCAATGCGTCATTTTTTCCTGAATATTTCGAACATCCACACTAATTTTCAGATTTGAATTGACGTTTTATTAATACTTGAAATTCAATCAGAAATAATATTCGGACCTTTAATGAGAAAAACTGACGACTCGTAATCGAGATTGTTTTCGATAGCACAATATTTAGCACAATAAAATAAAAAAGCGATAATTTGGGCAAACGACTATGTAGGATAAAAATAGCTTCATCAAACGGTATATTTTATTCCGAAAACTCCCATTAAAACAAAACAGCACTTTGGATTAACGTAAAACACATCAAAATGACAACTATAAATAAATTGAAAATAGTCATTGCATTACTATAATGAACTTTGTATAAATGTAGAAAAAAAACCAGAATAAATTTATTAAAATTTCGTGGTTACAGAACGATAAAAAAAAGGTTTTTAACACATATTGAGCATATAGATGGAAGGCCTTGGTCCTCTATTAGGTAAGTACCTACTTGACAGCAAAAACAGTTAAACTAAATTATCCCAAACACGTGTAAGCAGATGGCAATTTGTGGGTTTTTGAAGTCGCATTTTGTTTTCTACGTAGTATTGGAGATACTTCTTAGATTCTACAAACACTGTTGAGCTTAGTTCACAATCGGTCAGTGGCCGAGTCATAGTCTCAGTTCTACTCCACATTGCAATCCACGTAACATCAGCATAACCCTCCATTAATAGACCCATATAAGTGTCCTCTAAGGGAAGACAAGGAACCCGAAAATGTGATGAATTAAGATGTTTGATGGAGTCCATTGTTAAAATGGTTGAGCCCCCAAAAACGAACGGAGGGAACAGTTTACCCGGATACACTTTGGGTGAAATGTAGAATTTATTCCGTTCATTTCTTCTAGGCAATCGGTTTGCATTAGACATACCCATGTACATTCGTTCTCTTGGGCTTTCCCTGAGTAGCGCAATTAAATTGACTGGATTATAAAACGTATCATCATCCAACTTTAGCACATAATGAGCGTTTTGGCAAAATTCATAGGCATATAAAATTCCGAACATCATTTTCAAAGTTAAATTGCGATAGCTGTCTTTGAAGTCACCAATTAAAACGTCGCCAAATTGTATAAATTCTTTTTCAATTGCGGAAAGGTAGTCGTGACTTGTGCGACCAAGGACAAATTGATGCCTAAGTGACAATTTTATATTCATATCTTTAGCAACAAGTTCAGTTTCCCGGAATAAGCGTCTGAGATTGTCTCGGGCCGAAAATTCCTTGGGCGTGCTATGTATACTAACGTAAATATTCAAAGCGTCTTTGTCAGATGGAAAATCCTTACATGGTCGCAAAGATCCAAGCAAAACTGATCGCTTTCCAAAAAACACATTACATTTCGGCACGTTCCAGCTGAGATCAGTGTTCATAGATATATCGTTGTTAAGCTGGAGGGGGTTGTCGGTTAGCATATGATAAATTGATACTATAATACAGAACATTACAGTAAGAAATGCAATCAGAAACCGCATCAAGAGACTCTGCCTCAAGATGCGGCCAGCGATGTGACAAACAAACCATCTTCGTTTATTTGCTCCTATGCATCTTGTCACAACGTGAAAAGCTGATGACATTAAACTGAAAACGAAAGAACATTTTGATAAACAGTTCTTCTCAGAGTATTTTTAACTAATCTCTCCACAGCCAAACTTAACGTCATTACTAGCATATTGTTGCCAGACTGCTGGCAGCGAATAACGTCCAAGATTACATTTTCCTAATGTTAAAGTCACTTTAGAGGGAAAGGGTGTCAGGTGCAGGAAATGATAAAACTGATTTTAAAAAGCCAGTGCATTGACCGCTAACAATAGACCGAAAGAAAAGATGTATGTTTGTAAATGCGAGTAAGCTAGCAAAATGGATTATACAGAAAGAAAATTACTTTCTAAGATACGTAGCTGATTTAAGGAAAAAAATTAACGCTTTATATCAGAACTAGAGCTCACAATGGAATTTTGGGATCTATTCTGCCCCCCCCCCCCCCCAGAGTTTTTATGACCCCCCGTTACAAATTATATGTTGTTATATAGCACATTACTATGTAAGAGAATAGCACGGGCGTCTGGGGGTCATAAAAAATTTATGCTCACTAAGCTGGGGGCCGAAACAAAAAAGATCCGAAAATTGATGCAAGGGGAAATCTAGCTGATTCAGGCATTAATGTGGACCTGGGTAAAAGGTCTCAGGTAAGTGGCACCGAGGACCACTTGAAACTTGCATTATTTCTCTTGAAGACACTTAATCACGAGAATTAATGAGCATCAATAGAAAAATTCCCTAGTGAGACAAGATTTGGCTGTGCGATGGCTCGAAAGACTCCTTCAAATACAGAGCTATAGACACTTATTTTGTAGATACGATTGTAGATATGTAAAATATCTGACAAATATTTTGTAGATACGATTGTAGATATGTAAAAATTCGTTTTAAATTTCCTTGAATGATTGATTTTAGTGATTCGCACTTTATTTTCTGGCTTTTCATTCAGCATTCTGTATTGTTTAAAACCTGACGATGAACTCAGAGTTCGAAAACGTTCGTAAGTTTTAAATTGACAATCTTTTTTTTAAAAACAGAGCCATAGATCAATGCCATGAAGCAGAAACACTCATGACACTGGAAGCCGTGCGTAGAAGTCTGTGCAAGCCAAACAAGCGCGAAAAAAACAAAAGCTGAGAATTACCACTTAAATACTAGAACAATTAGCAAGGTGCATCAAACAAATTAACAATCGTGCCCATTTGGGAAACGTACTTCATGTTTATCCAAATTTAAAAAAAAACGACCGACAAAGTTCGGGCTAATTGCTCTCAAACGACCGGTTGGCTTCGCCAGTAGCTAGCCATGGTTTAGGGAAGCTAGCTTTAGCTTGATTCGACCCTGCAAATTTTAGTTTTCCAGCCTTGTTAGTAAAAAATCAAATAAGAAAAACTGATAAAATCTGATAAAAAAATTTTCAAAACATTGCAAAATTTTAAAAAGTATGCAGATTTTTGTAGTCAAAAAAGGTTCAAAACCATTTTCTGTTGCTGGAGTTTTGTCATGTCACCCATCTGCAAGACAAAAAAAGTTTCATCGACCAGGAATGATCGTAAAACTCACAAAAATATGCAAAAATTTTGAAAACAATTGCAAACTATAACAAAATATTGCTAAACCTCAAGATATTAATATCTTCAAAACCGTTACATTGAATCAAGAGACTATCCAGTATCCCTAATTCAAGCTTTAGAGAGTTTCAATGGTCCATTGAGATCCATAAACTTGGAAAAAGATAATAATTTTCAGAAACAATTCTAAGTTAGGCGAGGACGGAGTGAAACGGTTAAACGCCTATCAAGATAAATTTGCGTCACAATGGCTAAATGTTATACCTTGCAGAAAAATTAATCTTAAGTTGTCAAATCAAAAGTAGAGAATCTTTGTAGGGCTTCGCTTGGGTGCAAAACTTTGCGAGCCTCACTTATGTGTTTGTGGTAATAAAATTGGAGGCCTTGTTGAAAAAAGTTATTTATCAGCCTTTAGCGTTTGAAATTCAAGGTTCTTCGGGGCCGTCCACGGGGGAGTTTTTGAAAGATCTGTGCAAACTCCTTTGTATTATGAACAATGAGCCTATAGCTGGTAGTTTTTTGAAACAGAGAATCCCCCTTGCAATCCAAACAGCTAATGCCGCTTGTGAATTGGGTACTGCTAACAACAAAACGACATTAGACGAAATTTTTTGTTTGTAATCTTTTTCTGCAAATGTGTTTGCAGCTGATGTATGTCCTGCAGATGTTTTTTTTTAATTTTATTTGGCTTTTCTCCTGTCGCTCCATCTGTCTTTGTTATCGATGAATTCCTTCTCTGTTTTTGAACATTTTCTTTAGAACTGTTGAGCATGCCCGGGTTTTTATGATGACAGGCCGTTTTGACTGACTGGAGTGCCTGGCAGTCCTTATAATACTTTCTAGACAGTCTGATTTGAAAAAAACAGCTTATCATCAAACCTTTGAGAAGGTCCCTAGGAGCCTGTTAAAAAGATTCAATATATGTTTTTGCAAAAAATATTTAAAATTTTCTGATATTAAAATCTTGCAATATATTCCATTACATCTAGAAGCTATGCAGTAACCAATAATCAAACCCTACAGGAGGTTACGTGGCACTTGAGGATTAATAAACCTAAAAACTGATTAAAAAACTTCCGAAAAATTTGAACAAGTTGCAAATTGTATAAAAAATTGCTAAAATTTGTATTATAAAAATGAAAGCTATTGCATGGGAAATGAATTTTTTTTTCATTTAATTATTAAACTCTTCAGTACTTATCAAGAAATTTCTAAAGCTGGAGTCATCAAATTAATGATATCCATTCCATTAACTCTAGAAACTATGCAGTAGCTTATAATCAAAACTAAAATGAGATCCTATGGCAATGCTGCCGAAAAATAAAAATCAATAAAAGTTTAAAATAATTGAAACTAAACTATTTGTTTTACAAAACTGCTTAAATTTGTGATTTTACAATCGTGAAAAGCCTTCCACTACATCTAGATACTATGCAGTAAATTATTATCAAACACTAGAATAGGTTTTGTGTCTCCTCAGTCTGAAGAAACGTAAATAATGACAAAAATTTTCGAAGAAGTTGAAAACTGCAAATTTTATAAAAATTATTCATTTTTTTTTTAAAAAAATCAAAAAGTATCCCATGGCCCATAAAAAAAATTTCGGTCACTTGACATCCATTCATCAAAGAGTTTTATATGATCCATGAGGCTGAAATAACCTAAATAATCACAAAAAGTTTTGAAAAATTGAACAAAAAAGTTTTAAAACATAATCACAAAAAAAAGTTTAAAAAAATGAACCTTATAAGGATTCAATAAACTGTTGAAACCTTAAAAACATTCAATAAACTTTTTGCGAGTATTATATAATATTTGCTGATAATAAAATTATGTAACACATTCCTCTACATCTAGAAGCTATGCAGTAACCTATAATCAAGACCTAGAGGAGGTTACGTGGCTCTTGAGGCTTGAGAAAACTAAAAAAACTGATAAAAACATCAAAAAATTTTGAACAAGTTGAGAGTTGTAAAACAAATTGCTAAAAATTGTCATATTATAAAACTGAAAGCTATTCCATGGGGAATATTTTTTTTGCAGTAAGTTATTATCAAACCTTTCAGTACTTATCAAAATTTTTCTGAGGCTGGAGTCATAAAAATAATGATATCAATTCCATTAACTCCAGGGACTATGCAGTAGCTTATAATCAAAATTTGGAGGAGGTCCCTATGACACTGGTGCCAGAAAAAAATTTTAAGATTAAAAAGTTCAGAAATTTGAAAATTGAAACATTTTTATAAAAAACTGCTTAATTTCGTGATATTACAATCTTCAAAAACCTTCAACTACATCTAGAAACTATGCAGTAACTTATTATCAAAACAGAATAGGTTTTGTGTCTCCTCAGTCTGAAGAAACATAAAAAATGACAAAAAGTTTCGAAGAAGTTGAAAACTGCAAATTTTATCAAAAAAATTATAAAATCCTTTTGAAAAAAATCAAAAACTATCCCATGGCCCATAAAAAAAATTTCGGTCACTGGACATCCGTTTCCCAAAGACGTTATCTGATCCATGAGGATGAAACAACTTGAATAACCACAAAAAAGTTTTAAGAAAATGAGAAAACTGAACCTAATAAAGATTCAATAAACTGTTGCAACCTTAAAAAGATTCAATAAACATTTAGCAAATATTATACAAAATTTGCTGATATTAAAATCCTGTAATACATTCCTTTACATCTAGAACCTTTGCAGTAACCTATAATCAAGCCCTAGAAGAGGGTACGTGGCTCTTGAGGCTTGAGAAAAATAAAAACTGATAAAAAAAACCAAAAAATTTTGAACAAGTTGCAAGTTGCAAGTAAAAAAAAATTGCAAAAAATTGTGTTATAAAGCGTAGACTGAAGGTTTGTCACAGCAGCAAATTCTCAGAACTGTTCTTTCAAGCGAAGGCAATCGAAATGAGAATGAACTCAAGGAACAAAAAGCTCTGTTCTCAAGATGATCAACGATTTCATGTCTCGTGTTAAGATCAGTGTTGCTATTCGCGTTCTTTCGGATGAGCATAAAGGCGGCGTGCTTGCACCTACCAATCTCATAGAGGATAGACCGGTTCTCGAGATTTTACGCGTCAAACATCCTGAAGGGCAGCCCTTGAATCCCAACTGAATTCAGAGCGAACATCCACGCACGCTTCTCTACCACCCCACTGTTTTCGACAAAATCAGTGCCAGGCTCGTCCGAAAGTATGTAATGAAGACTCATGACATTGCCTGGCCGTCAGGTCTCGATGCCGATGACTGGCGTAGACTACTTTCTGCTTATGGGCAAACCTCTACGAACCTGTGCAATCATGTTGCCAAGTTTGCTAAGAGGCTGACCACGTCCATAGCACCAGCAGATGATTTGATTGCATACAATAGTTGTCAACTAGCGACTTTGGATAAACGTCCAGGTGTAAGACCTATTGGTAGTGGTGAAGTACTGAGTCTCATCACAGAACGCATAATCGTTGAATGCATCAGGCGAGATCTAACATCCCTTTGTGGAAACATGCAGCTGTTCCTGTGCCAGAAATGCAGCATAAAACATGCCATACATTCTTTTAGCCACACTTTTGATGATCCCGAAAACGAAGCAATTCTACTAATTAATGCCAAAAACGCATTAAACGTACTCAATGGACAAACAGCATTAGAGAACGTGAAAACATTATGCCCTTAACATCGGCTTCCCGCAAGATCTTCATTAAAATCTTGAGCAACCAATGGAACTCTCAAATCCATTGGCGTCATTCAAAAATGATTCATTCAAAATTCAACAATGTGAATAGAACAAACCAAGATAAGTCTCAGACAGAAAACAGACATGCATCGTGAACTCATCTTGAGAAAATCCAGAATTGAAAACAATCTACCAGAAATGAAGTATGCCAACCAGCTGGCCTTGGAAAAAGGAGCATCTAGCTAGCTTAACGCGCTTCCGTTATCAAAACATGGTTTTGACCTCACGAAGATTGAATTCCGTGATGGAATAGCACTTCGCTACACCTGGGAAGATAAGAAAACGCCAACCATATTCCCATGCGTGAAAGATTTTAGCCACACCCATGGCCTACATTGCGCCCAAGTCCGGTATAGGCACTCAGGACACAACGAAATTAGAGACGTGTTTGCAAACCTGATGGATGGTGTTTGCCACGTTGTCCAAATAGAAAAATTCCACCAATACTGTTGATGACGCTCGACTGGACATCAAAGCAAACGGTCTGAGGGGCTCCTGTTTTAGTCGCATGATGTGAAGATTTTCAACCCTCACGCGAAGAGCTGCCATAAGATCATAAGAAATGCAAACAAATATCACGAGAGCATAAAGCGAAATATGTAATATGAGCGAATCCGCAAAACCAAACACAGCAGCTTCAACGCACTGTTTTTTTTTGCTTGCTCGGACCTTGCTGGGCCATCAGCATCGCGCGTTATGAAACAACTCGCAACCAAGATCAGCGAAAAACGCGGAGAGCCGTACGCCGACACTATAAGCTACATCTGAACAAAAATCAGCTTTGCACTTCTGTGGAACGGTGATATCTGCTTCAGGGGATGTCGCGCCCTCAAACCTCGTGTTCTCAGTGAGACTTCGGTTAGCGCCGTTGGGGAGGAGGGAAAGCTGTACTGAGTGTTTGGCTGCTTAACTTTATTCCTTTGCTTATTCCTTGATATTCCATTTTTATTTTAATACTTCCATACCATTTTCCTATGTCTTCATTACATATATATATATATATATATATATATATATATATATGTAATGAAGACTCATGACATGGCCGTCAGGTCTCGATGCCGATGACTGGCGTAGACTACTTTCTGCTTTCGGGCAAACCTCCACGAACCTCTGCAAACATGTTGCCAGGTTTGCTAAGAGGCTGGCCACATCCACAATACCAGCAGATGATTTGATTGCATACAATAGTTGTCGACTAGCGACTCTGGATAAACGTCCAGGTGTAAGACCTATTGGTATTGGTGAAGTACTGAGTCTCATCACAGAACGCATAATCGTTGAATGCATCAGGCGAGATCTAACATCCCTTTGTGGAAACATGCAGCTGTTCCTGTGCCAGAAATGCAGCATAGAACATGCCATACACTCGCTTAGCCACAATTTTGATGGTCCCGAAAACGAAGCAATTCTACTAATTGATGCCAAAAACGCATTATACATAATCTCAGTGAGACTTCGGTTAGCGCCGTTGGGAAGGAGGGAAGGCTGTACTGAGTGTTTGGCTGCTTAACTTTATTCCTTTGCTTATTCCTTGATATTCCATTTTATTTTAATCCTTCCATACCATTTCCCTATGTGTACTATATTTATATATATATATATAAATAAATATGTATATATATATAAATATAAATATATATATGTATATATATACACACACACATATATATATATATATATATATATATATATATATATGTATATATATATATATATATATATATATATATATATATATATACATATATATACATATATATATATATATATATAATTATATATATATATATATATGTATATATCCTTATAGGTGCTTTCTCCACTTGTTAGTTAATTTTTTGACTGGGCCGTCTTTACACTGACTGGAGAGGAACAGCTTGAAGTGTGGCCTCCGTCTAAATGCTACTCATCATCCCTTATTTTCTGACCTACATTCATCGTTGCCGGAGGTGTACACGGTCCTTTTTATAAATTTGCCGTATAATGAGAGAAGAATGGAGATAAAGGGAAAGCAAAAGCATTTATACCATACATTCAGTTTAGAAAATTGTCCACTTTTCTCTGCAGTTATGGTAGTCGCATGCAGGCTGCTAGGTGCAGATGTTTTCGTTGAATTTCGACTCCACGAATTTACAGAGGAAAGGTATAAATCGTTTCTTGAGTCCAGCCTCTGAGCTGAAATCAATCAAGTGGTTTACTTAGTTGGCAAGTTGAGATGTGCGGAAGACAAATTCTTTTCACATTTTTCTGTCCTAGTGATTGGCAATTTGAACAAATCATTCGATCGTGATGACAAATCCTGTGTATGTAGTAGCTCGATGCTGTTTTGCGGTTCGTTTGAGAGTTTTGAAGTTAGCAACAAGTTTAGCGACTGTATATACATCGGTAGGGGGAGTAAATTCGGGTCTTTCCCATTACAGTCCAACCACCTTAGTGTTCAGATAACCTGTAGCTCCCTCCCCCTAATCTTGGTAAGTATACCATAATGTGGTGGCTATTATTTCATGGGGGTTCTATAATGGGAAAGACCCGTATATTCAGCGTTGTGATCTGTTGAATGTATGAGCCAGTTCCAGAGATCCAATTCACTGCTTTTGAAACGTTTCCAAGCTCGAAAGGTTCGACTTTGTAAAATATATGCATTGGATGCCATAAAGTAGAATTGGCAGTTGTTGTTGTTGTTGTTGGGGATTTTCTTTACAGAAGGGATTTCTCCCGATCAAAACAATTATAGAAAATTAGTCCATGTCTCTCTGCAGTGTTGACAGTCACAACAGATCTGCCACGTGCATACGTTTTCTGGTTTGTACCGCATCATGATATCATTCCACATTTGCTTTAGAATTCTGTGCTTTAGGCCGTGTTGATTTCCGAAGTCAATGCTGTGATGAAGTCTGTTGGCTATCCTTTGGGTGCGAAAAAAGAGTTCGCCGCGAGATTTTTCGAGTCTTTTTTTCGTATCAGCGGTTTGTAGAGGCAAGTTTTGACTCTCATGCTCACATTGTAGGCGATGTTTCTTAGAAGTGAATAAAGGACGCTGTTTGCTTTGGCTATCCGTTTGTTGATGTGAGTGTTCCAGGTTAGGTCTGAGGTCACTAGGATTCCTAAATCTCTAATTTTGTGTTCACTATTCAGCAGTACACCGAAGAGAGTGAAGGAGTGAGCATCACCACGGAACTATTTATCAAAACATGAAACTATTTAATACACGAAACTATTTCATACATGAAACTATTAATTATTTCTATCTTACACAGGAAATATAAAATCTAAGAAGAAAAGAAACAGCTGTATGAGAATATTTGACCAAAAACATAGTTCTAAATGTCCTAAAACACCCATTAAAACAAACAATAATGAAGGGTTGTTAAGCACACGTCAAAACGAGCTAATAACAATTAATAAAACAAGAACAAGGAAGGCTGATGAAAACTTTGGAAAAGAACCAGTTATTTACTAAATATAATACGAAAAGTAGGGAACGTCGATCTCGATCAAATTGATAAGAAATATTTAACAAAAATATACTGGAACTACTTCAAAAGTTATTCGGAAGTCAACTTATGTTCCTGGGCTTTCAACTGCAGCTGTGGACATTGTAACCCGGTGCAGAAGCTCAGCTCAGTCGTTATATGAAGGGTGCAAACCCATGTGGAAAGACCCACAGAAGCCTAAACTCTCTCTCTCTCTCTCTCTCTCTCTCTCTCTCTCTCTCTCTCTCTCTCTCTTAGAAAAGAAAACTGAAAAGAATTTTGTTGGAGTTTTCTTTACGAAAGGGTTACACATCTAGCTGTTCCTGGACTTTTCTGTGTCATCGTGAAAAACCCTCTATCGAGTTTTAAATCGAGTTTTAAATTTCAATCGAGTTTTAAATTTCATGTGGAAGTTTGTAAACGAGCGATTCGACGAAAATAACATCTGTAGCTGGCATCTATGCTGTGACTGTCAGATCTGCAGAAATAATAGGACAATTTTCTAAGACGACGACTGGGACGAAAATCCCCTCAGTGAAAACTGTAAATCCCCAACAACAACAACAATATCATATCAATAAAAGGGTGATATCCATATCACCAATGGATAGAACAGTGAACCACCACTATGAAACTATACATATTTACCACTTGTAAATTTGTCATGTGGGAGCTGCAATTGGTATCTGAAACTCCGATCTGGCAGTGAATCAATGGCGCAGACACCGTGCAAAGAACACGAAGGATTGTACTACTACTATTGCACAGGGGCCCTCAAATAGGTTGAGAAACTGTCTGGGAGAACCCAGGTTAAATACCTGGTTCGTGATTCGGAAATATATACTTCACAGCAACTTTTTTTAGGTTATCATGACTGTGCTTGAGGATATTCTAGCAAAGGGGGAAGTTGAAGAGGAATTGCTGGTAGAACTGTCGGATGAACAGAAAGTTGTTTTGTTTTACAAAATAAGACAGGAACAAATCAAGAGATGGGACAAGCACTACAACGATATTTCAGATGAAAGCAAACAAATAAGTAAGTATTCCAGTAACCTTTTCTCCAATAAAAAGAAGACATTTGAATTCAACCGTTTAAAAACTACGCCTCTAGTTGTTAAGTTTTTCAGTTTGAAAATGTTTTCAAATTACAATGTATAAAAAAGTCCTCTGAGTTAAAGCCATTAGTTCAAGCTAGCTCAGATCAAAATAAGTATTAGAAACAAATTGACGCCATATTCTACTCTCATATTATATGAGAGCGTTAGGTTCAATAGTCAATGTCGCCGTTCTTTTCTTTGTTTTGGACTTTTTGAGTCGCGGTAATCTGATGCGTTCGTTCCAAAATAACTGATGTGAGTTGTTTTAACCCGTTGTTTTAACAACCAAAAATATTCCCAAAACCACACTGCATGGATTTAACCCCCATGAGTCAAAACTGAATCCTCCCTTCTCATGAAAGTTAAATCTACCCTAAAAAGAAAAACAAAAATCCGAACCTCAGCAAAAAGCAGCAAATAAGTTGCGAGATCAGCTAAAACAAGATCAAGCAGACTTTGAAAAATTTTTTTGATGTCGGGGATTCTCTGAGCTACAAAAATACCTGAAATCGGTCTTCAAATGTAATAGATATCGGGAAGCACTGTCTTACCAGAATAACAAAACAAGTGAAGAGAGATTGAGGTGCAAATACTTTAGTGATTTTTTCTCCAGTGCGTTTCGAAAAGGTTATACAATCACGATGAAAACGTGTTGCGAAAAATTAAAATATAGCGAAGTGATGAAAAAAAGTCAGTGATACTGGCCAAACGCGACCAATAAAGCTTGTGGACCTGAAAAATTGGTAATAAGGTCTTAAAAAACCTGACGGCTTTCAAAATCACTGCTTATGGTATTCCAAGCCGCTTTAACAAAAGGTATTTCCCCTCATTTCTCAAAGACGAAAACCGAGCAATGACTGAGAACTACAGAGCAAGCAGCTGACTTTGTAAAGTCTCAAAGGTTTTAGAGAAGTTAGTTTTCATTAAATTCTACGAAATCGTTAAGTCATCTCTCGATAACTCGCAGCATGGCTTTAGGAGATACAGGTCGTTGGTGACACAGCTACTGCTTTTCCTTGATCTTTCATACAAATAACTTATGAAAAAATGAATTATTTGTGCTATACTTACATTTCAAAAAGCGCTCGACGGTGTGCCACACGATAAATTTCTCGCAAAAGTTGAGAAGCTGCGTATCAGTGGTAACTTTCTGAAAGTAATCAAAAGCTGCCTCATCGAAAGAAAACAATAAGTTTAAGTAAATGAATGAAAATCAGAAATTGTCCCAGTTAGCAGTGGTTCCGCAATGCTCACTATTGGGTCCTCTGTTTTTCATTATATATGTGAACGATTTACCAAAGCGAGTGAAAGTGTGCAAAGCTTTTGGATATGCTGATAACCTTAAGTTAGTGACAACACAGCCAGCAAATATCCAATCGGGTCATGAAGCCATAAAATGCTGGGGCGAGGAAAACAAATTGTAATGGAAAGAAATTCTGTATTTTGCCAGTAAAACAACAACAGACCGGCCAGCATCATTTTAAATTAAATTCAAAATCCGCGAGAGCAAAAATGAGCAGAAATATCTGGACTTGATAATGTCTACCAAACTCTCCTGGAAAGCAAATAGCCAAACGCGTTCTACTTTCTTATACGCAAAGTTTCTGTTTTAGCGAACTTGAGAGCAAAACTTAATGCTTATGTGGAATGTCATACCAGTTATAAGCTGTACCTCAATGGTTGCCTTTGTAAGTGAAACTTAAATCAAAGAGATAGAACGTATAAAAAAGAAAACCACTGCTTGCATTTTAAGTGGTTGGGAAGTGAATTACAAGAAGAGGCTATCAGAACTCAAATTTCTGCCGTTGTCGTACTACTTTGAACTCCATGACCTACTAACGCTTATAACCCTATTGCAGCGCAGTAACAACATCGAATTACCAAATAAGTTATGTGAAAATGCAATGAATTGGCTCATAGCAACCGATAAATCTCGCACGAAAAAGACCGATTAGAATTTTTGGGTGAGATCCAGCAGACTACTAAATATTATCAGAAAATGCACAAATATTGAAGTAAAGGACATTGATAAACAGTTTACAACAAACATTACTGGAATTGCTTCGAAAGTTGCTACTCAAGTTGCTACCTGTTCCTGGACCCTGCTCTGCAATTGAGGCAACTGCAATACATTTCAGTAAGTGATCCACTCTTCAATTATGGGTGCAAAACCTTGTGAATGACAGAGAAGCCTAAACTCTCTCTCGCTCTCTCTCTCTCTCACTAAACGGAATCCGTTTTCGTGGAACTGGATAGTTTCTTGAGATTTATTTTTAGGTTTTGTCTCAATTGTTTTTGATAATTCAAAATCAATAATGATTAATAGTTCCTTGACCAATAAATTGCAGAATGATTTTTTATCCATCAAGTTATTGCAAATAACTACTCCATTGATCCTTGTCAATTCCTTCTCACATGCTATAAAAGTAGTAGTAGAGTACTAGAAGTAAAAGACATCCTTAGAGCTCATTTGCAGAGCTCTAAGGATAAAATGATGATGGACAAAAACACTAAGATCTACAGTACTTACAATGACATTTAATGTAAAAACATAACGAATCTTGCATTTTGAAACTTAGCAGTTTACTATATATAATAATCAAATAGGAATTTTAAAACGCGTCATAGGCATAATGAAATCGATTATACCATGACGTATGAGATAGTTGACTGACCTCTACGTTTTTTTTGCAATAAATTGTTCATCTGTTTGCACTTTATCCGTCAACCTCTCAGGGAGTATTATTCAGGCGCTCTCCTTTTAGCAATCCAAAGATTTGGATTGTATTTGTGCGCTGTCTACGACAGGATGAGGATTTATGGCAATGTCGATGGTGTTATTGTGCTTTATGGTAACGAATCTGATGGACTCACGGCTAGTTGTAACAAGTCGCCAGGTGCGAAAAAATGAACAAGCTTTGGTAATAAAGACTCATAACGAACTTAATCATTTCTGTTATTTTAACTTTATAATGCTCTAAAAATAGTGATTTAAGTTGTACTATACTGTGAAGCCTTGAAACAGTTTTATTTATTAGCTGGTTTGTTCATTAACCGCAACCATGTTCAAGTATACTAAGAGCAATAAGACACTTTATTTGAATCCTCTTTCTAATGTTAAGTTCATTTATTGTTTTTTAAATTACTTTGGATAATCGGGCATGCAATATCGGCAGCTCTGATTGCCATATCGTTTTTACTATTACATCGACCTTTTATTTTGACCTTCATAATTTTTCGAAAAGCTAAGTTCTATGCTTCGCAGATTCTTTTTTGTCTCCATGCGATATCCGTAGGAAAATAAGTTTTCTGTGTTGCACTAAGGTAACAGAACATTTATTTCCAAAAAGCATGCAATAGTCATAGCTTTTTGGAACAAGTGGAAACAAATATGACCTATTATTATTATTTTTTACAGCACCCTTTTTCACTTTTTCTCAAACAACAGTTTACTGTTCCAGTTGTGTTTGTTAAAACGGCTCGCTCGTTCCGAAATTCTGCAAAGCTTTCAGGAAGTTGCAGGGTAAAGGTAAAAAACTCCATTGATTTTATTCTAAACCAAAAATAACAGCTCAACATTGTTTTTCAAAACAGATTTTCATCTTCAAAAATCTTATCTTCAAAACTCTTATCAAGATCTTGAGCAAAAATTTCATTCTTTTGAAAAACAGTAGATCAATTACAACAAGAAACTTTGACGCATTTAATTTATTAATAGATGGTTCAGCCACTTAGTCATCAATAATTTGTCTTACATGGCTAGCTGACGATGGAGATACTGACTGCTACCAATTACCCAGTGATCAAAAATTGAAACTTTTTGACAGAAGAACAGAGTGAGGGGATATGTCATTTTTTGTTAAAAACAATATATAAGATGGCACCTTATTTCCATGTTTAGCGACAGTCACTGTCAAGCGTTGACGGTTTGTTTAAGTTGAATGATATTAGCGTATTAGTCACAACTATTTTTTTAAAAACCGAACACCTCAATTATGAACCTTTCGGAGAACATACAAGACTTTAGACATTATCCAACCCAGATCCAAAGATTGCCATTATCTCTGTGGAGATCTCAATATTGATCATAGCAAACCCAATAACAGAGAAAAAGCTCTAAAAAATGAACTTGAGGCTTTTGACTTGTTCTTTTGCAAGCAATTTGGTTATACCAGGGAGACTTCAAAGAGTTTGAGTTGCATCGATGTCGGCGATCGCAGTCATGTTGAAATTCAATTCTTTGAACAACCACCAGTGACCATTATGCAATTCTACATGACTTGAAAATAGACAGTAAACTGACAAAGAAGTTGAATCAGTCTTTCAAATCAAATTATGGAAAAATCTTGATGACCTGTTTATTGCATCAAAATTGGATTTCAAATCAAGTCCAAGTTTATTGAAAAGCGAAACAAAAACAATATCAATTGTAATTTTTTAGAGTTTCACCCATAGTGAACTAGATAATTAACGACTTCATTCCCGCAAAAATTGTCCATCACAAAAAACGTGATAAATGGGTTGACAATGAAGTTATAAACTTGGCTGTACTCAAAAATTCTCTATCATAAGTTTTTGCGAGAAAAAACTGAAATAAAAAAAAATTAGAATTGGACTGAAGAAATTAATTGAAAAAAAAACGCCCTTTCTATCAAAAGCAATTTGATTTTAGCGCTAATTGGAATACAAACTTTTATTCCAAGCAGTACGATATAGAAGAAAAATGAAGCTACAACTAATGTCGATGAAAACTCTGTTGAAAGCTTTAATTAGTTTTTGCATCTCGGGAGCCCAGCCTGCCTCTTGTTGCGCTCTTGCATATCTAAACTTAAAGACCAATGGATCCAAATTCTCATTGGTTTTAAGTTACGTAAAGGAAACAACAGCGGGGAGAATAATAAGTTCTATGCCCAATAAAAAATCAGAAGTTGAGTTTAGTTTAAGCAAGCAATGCACTTTTCAAAAAACTATCATTTTCTCTTGCTCCTGACCTAACTAAACTTTTTAATGACTGTATCGAAAAGCGCATTTTTTCCGAGTGTCTAAAACATGCCACGGCTGTTCCAATTCATAAACGTGGTGATACAGAAAACTCCAGTAACCTCAGAACTACTTCGCTTCTCTAAACCAAAAACGGGGAATTTCTCTAAACCAAAACCTATTCACTTCGGAGTACCAGAAGGCTCAGTACTGGGTCCTTTTTTTCTTTACCTCAATGTTTTAACAAATTCTTCAAGGCAATTAGATTTGATGATGTTTGCTGACGATACGGTACTTATTCAAAACCAATCTACTGACCAAAGTGACTTCTGAATTGTGTTAATGACGTTGTTGCGTGGTTGAACAACAGAAAATTGTCGATCAATTGCAACGAAACTTTTCAAGTTCTTTTAAGCAAAAACAAAAACGTTGATTGCTCTTTTTCCAGAACCTTTTTCCAAAAACAACTATTGAACGAAAAAGAGAAGTCAAATATCTTGGCATAGTTCTTGACAGAGAATAAAAATTCACTGAACACTTTTCATACTTAATCAACAAAATGAATTCTTTCATAAGCTCTTTTTACTGACTGAGGAAGATACTGACTGGCCAACAATCACTCTTATGTGGCAAAAGTTATGTAAAGCCAATTATTCAATACGATGTTTTAATATACGGCACTGCTGGTAAAACTGTTTGGACCTGCTTGATTTAAAATTGAAGCATTTGCTGAGAATTTTGTTTGGATGGAAAAGGTATAATTCTGTTAGTAATCTAAGAGAAAATTTTTTTTTCTAACAGTGAAAGAGCTTCATTGAAAGGAAGTTTTGAAACTACTAGTAAAGATCTTCAGACGTGAAAGTCATTTAAAAGAATTAAATTTATTAATCATGCCTGCTGAAACTCAGCTTCTGTCTAAAATGAGAAATAACGCTAAATCAATAAAACATTCTAATAACAAAACTGGAAATAGCGCTAGATCAATAAGTGTCCGGTTCAGGAAGTTTTTAAATGCAATGCTAAAACTTGAACCTAATTACGCACAAAACAAATAGAGATTAAAAAATTCCAGAATAAACTGTTTTTTTTTCAGCGTTAAAAATTAGGTATAAGGTAATGCTGACTTGCTTTCGAATTTCTATTTGGTTACCCATAGTTTTTCGTCATACTGTCTCGTTATATGTGGGTTGTATATTTTTTTTCTATGATTCGTTTCGACTAGAATTTTTTCTTAACTGCTTGTAACAGGTCACTAATAATTGCTGATGAAAACTGATTCAAGATATCACTCGACTGGGCTACATACGTTTTCTGATCTCTAAAATCTAAGTGATTTGTTTGTATTAATAGCAATAACATGTCCATGTCCTTAGATTTGAAAATAGAATTTATAATGTTTTTTAAATGCTGCCAGTGTTTAAACTTTGATTTTCGTTTGATGTGGAACGATATTGAAGAGCGAAGAGAAGAGAGAGGTGGCTTTGTTCGTACCGTTGCTCGAAAGATGAGCGGGAAAGTAGATGTGTAAAATTGCTCCATTGAAGCGATTTTTTTGATCAGAATTTTTGATCTCATCGCAACGCTAATGCTTTCGAACATTGGAAGTAAATATTACATGCATTTTTGCTATTTTTGTTATTTTGCCGTTTTAGGCACTTTAGTTTTTTATTACAGTTAATTGCTATCAATTTTGATTTGTTTTTGGTAAAGAAAAGTGGAATCTTGGCTTTTTTAAGTTTCTTATTACAGTTTATTATTGTTGTTTTTGCCTAATATATAGCTTTTTGTTTTTGTTTTTTTGCCGTTTTAGACACTCTAGTTTCTTATTACAACTAATTGCTATCAATTCAATTTTGATTTGTTTTTGGTAAACAAAAATCAAATCTTTGCTTTTTTTCATTTTTTGCCTAAATATCTGGTTTTTATGCTTTCTGGAAATACTTTTTGGGTTGTATTATTTGTCTTCTGCTTATTTGGAACTCTTCTATGGGCTCTATTGATTTTTGGTTTTTGACCCTTCTGGCTGTTGTGATGTTAAATAGGTGTGTAGGTAGTCAATGATTGAACAAGTGGTAATAGCGCTATAATCTTTGGGATATCACAACTTGTACAGTGTTTTAAGCAAAAAATTGTAATCAGGTATCGGATTTATTAGTTCTCTTTTGCATTCCTTTTCCAGTTTTTTAGGTTAGCATTGATAATTTCGATCTCCTATTATTCATCATGTGATCACATACAGAGACTAATAAGAGATTGTTGAGAACAAGTAGTTTGGATTTGCATTTGGGGAAGAGTTTTTGGAAAAAGTTGTCAGATTGTGCTCTTTGTTTTTAACTGCCACAAAGTGATAGCTGGGGCTATCATTTGAATTTTAGTTTTTTATTTTGTCAAGATTTTTGTTAAAAGCAGAAGGCCTCACAATCAATTTACGTTCATGCAATTCAAACGAAATTGCGTACGTGACGTAATCTTTCACTCTTAGTGGAGAGAGTTTTTTTGTTCATTCGCATGAATCAGTTTTTGGTCACACTTGACTTACCTCGCTCTAAAAAATAATTTTCCACTCTGAAATTGTCTTCTCTTTGCTTTACTTCAAAAAGGCAGTCAAGTAGATGTGTGTCATTTAATTAAATTTTATTGAGAGCAGCAGCTCTAAGAAACAGATTCTCAATCAAAATTTAACATCTCAATATTTAGTTGGCTCTTTTAGACTGCAGATCTACAAATATTTCTGGCAAATTCAGCTAAGTTATTTTTTCAGTTTTTCTTTTTAAAAAATTGCTAATACGAAAAATTAATAAAAATAAATTTAGTGGTTGGCGAGGAGGTTTTAATTGGTGTTAAGCCAAATATAATTAATTTTAATTGGTTTAACTTGACTAATGTAATTTTTAGAGTTTTTGCTTTTTTCTAATTTTTAGCTTTTTAAGATTTTTTTTCACTTTTTTTGACGTTTTAGTGTCAATGTGTGTTAAACTCTCTCTCTCTCTCTCTCTCTCTCTCTCTTTCTCTTGTCTCTCTCTAATGCTGTTATGACGCGCCTAATGCTGTTCTGACCTTGAAGCCATTTGTTGTCAAAATTGTTAGTAAATTTTTTTTATTTCTGGCCGTATTTTTATTTTTAATTGCTCTTGAACGAAGTTTGAATCTATTACTGTAAACATTCATCCTTTTTGTGAACAAGTAGTTTGGATTTGCATTTGGGGAAGAGTTTTTGGAAAAAGTTGTCAGATTGTGCTCTTTGTTTTTAACTGCCACAAAGTGATAGCTGGGGCTATCATTTGAATTTTAGTTTTTTATTTTGTCAAGATTTTTGTTAAAAGCAGAAGGCCTCACAATCAATTTACGTTCATGCAATTCAAACGAAATTGCGTACGTGACGTAATCTTTCACTCTTAGTGGAGAGAGTTTTTTTGTTCATTCGCATGAATCAGTTTTTGGTCACACTTGACTTACCTCGCTCTAAAAAATAATTTTCCACTCTGAAATTGTCTTCTCTTTGCTTTACTTCAAAAAGGCAGTCAAGTAGATGTGTGTCATTTAATTAAATTTTATTGAGAGCAGCAGCTCTAAGAAACAGATTCTCAATCAAAATTTAACATCTCAATATTTAGTTGGCTCTTTTAGACTGCAGATCTACAAATATTTCTGGCAAATTCAGCTAAGTTATTTTTTCAGTTTTTCTTTTTAAAAAATTGCTAATACGAAAAATTAATAAAAATAAATTTAGTGGTTGGCGAGGAGGTTTTAATTGGTGTTAAGCCAAATATAATTAATTTTAATTGGTTTAACTTGACTAATGTAATTTTTAGAGTTTTTGCTTTTTTCTAATTTTTAGCTTTTTAAGATTTTTTTTCACTTTTTTTGACGTTTTAGTGTCAATGTGTGTTAAACTCTCTCTCTCTCTCTCTCTCTCTCTCTTTCTCTTGTCTCTCTCTAATGCTGTTATGACGCGCCTAATGCTGTTCTGACCTTGAAGCCATTTGTTGTCAAAATTGTTAGTAAATTTTTTTTATTTCTGGCCGTATTTTTATTTTTAATTGCTCTTGAACGAAGTTTGAATCTATTACTGTAAACATTCATCCTTTTTGTGAACAAGTAGTTTGGATTTGCATTTGGGGAAGAGTTTTTGGAAAAAGTTGTCAGATTGTGCTCTTTGTTTTTAACTGCCACAAAGTGATAGCTGGGGCTATCATTTGAATTTTAGTTTTTTATTTTGTCAAGATTTTTGTTAAGAGCAGAAGGCCTCACAATCAATTTACGTTCATGCAATTCAAACGAAATTGCGTACGTGACGTAATCTTTCACTCTTAGTGGAGAGAGTTTTTTTGTTCATTCGCATGAATCAGTTTTTGGTCACACTTGACTTACCTCGCTCTAAAAAATAATTTTCCACTCTGAAATTGTCTTCTCTTTGCTTTACTTCAAAAAGGCAGTCAAGTAGATGTGTGTCATTAAATTAAATTTTATTGAGAGCAGCAGCTCTAAGAAACAGATTCTCAATCAAAATTTAACATCTCAATATTTAGTTGGCTCTTTTAGACTGCAGATCTACAAATATTTCTGGCAAATTCAGCTAAGTTATTTTTTCAGTTTTTCTTTTTAAAAAATTGCTAATACGAAAAATTAATAAAAATAAATTTAGTGGTTGGCGAGGAGGTTTTAATTGGTGTTAAGCCAAATATAATTAATTTTAATTGGTTTAACTTGACTAATGTAATTTTTAGAGTTTTTGCTTTTTTCTAATTTTTAGCTTTTTAAGATTTTTTTTCACTTTTTTTGACGTTTTAGTGTCAATGTGTGTTAAACTCTCTCTCTCTCTCTCTCTCTCTCTCTCTCTTTCTCTTGTCTCTCTCTAATGCTGTTATGACGCGCCTAATGCTGTTCTGACCTTGAAGCCATTTGTTGTCAAAATTGTTAGTAATTTTTTTTTATTTCTGGCCGTATTTTTATTTTTAATTGCTCTTGAACGAAGTTTGAATCTATTACTGTAAACATTCATCCTTTTTGTGAACAAGTAGTTTGGATTTGCATTTGGGGAAGAGTTTTTGGAAAAAGTTGTCAGATTGTGCTCTTTGTTTTTAACTGCCACAAAGTGATAGCTGGGGCTATCATTTGAATTTTAGTTTTTTATTTTGTCAAGATTTTTGTTAAGAGCAGAAGGCCTCACAATCAATTTACGTTCATGCAATTCAAACGAAATTGCGTACGTGACGTAATCTTTCACTCTTAGTGGAGAGAGTTTTTTTGTTCATTCGCATGAATCAGTTTTTGGTCACACTTGACTTACCTCGCTCTAAAAAATAATTTTCCACTCTGAAATTGTCTTCTCTTTGCTTTACTTCAAAAAGGCAGTCAAGTAGATGTGTGTCATTAAATTAAATTTTATTGAGAGCAGCAGCTCTAAGAAACAGATTCTCAATCAAAATTTAACATCTCAATATTTAGTTGGCTCTTTTAGACTGCAGATCTACAAATATTTCTGGCAAATTCAGCTAAGTTATTTTTTCAGTTTTTCTTTTTAAAAAATTGCTAATACGAAAAATTAATAAAAATAAATTTAGTGGTTGGCGAGGAGGTTTTAATTGGTGCTAAGCCAAATATAATTAATTTTAATTGGTTTAACTTGACTAATGTAATTTTTAGAGTTTTTGCTTTTTTCTAATTTTTAGCTTTTTAAGATTTTTTTTTTTCACTTTTTTTGACGTTTTAGTGTCAATGTGTGTTAAACTCTCTCTCTCTCTCTCTCTCTCTCTCTCTCTCTTTCTCTTGTCTCTCTCTAATGCTGTTATGACGCGCCTAATGCTGTTCTGACCTTGAAGCCATTTGTTGTCAAAATTGTTAGTAAATTTTTTTTATTTCTGGCCGTATTTTTATTTTTAATTGCTCTTGAACGAAGTTTGAATCTATTACTGTAAACATTCATCCTTTTTGTGTAATTTTTTTGTTATAGCGTTTTTGTGTTTTTGTTCTCAAACAATATTCCCATGTGAATTTTTTTTAGTTCGTATTCTTTGTGACCTTAGTTGGTCTCGATCTGAAAGCTCGTTTGTAGACTCGATTGTGAGCGAAAGGAAATCAAAGCCGTTCTACCTGAATGCATAACATGTCGGAATGCCAACCTGCAGGTCAGTGACTCTCTGGGTTTGTATTCTTAATACAGTTTTTTTGCTTGCACCGACAATATGTTTCTAATTTACACTCCTTTAGATTAAACTGACCTCCCGTCGTCGAGGGCAATTCATTCTACGTTAGTCGGTTTGTTTTCGCCTGTATTATCATTTAAAATTATTGACAGGTCTCATTTCTTAGTCATGAATATAAAAAAATCTAATAAGTGGTTTGATTCCACAGTTAGTTTTTTTCTTTGATTTCAATACTGTCTTATTCCTCTTTCGGTCGATCTTTTTCACGATTATTGTTTTTGTGCCGATGTGATTTCTGATTTTAGTGTCTCTTTAGGGCTGATAATATCGTACAAATGTTTTTTTTCCACCTATTTGTACTTGCTTGAATTCGTCAACAGACATTTGCTGCTTCTTGACTTTGATACTATTTGATCTGAAATAGTAATTATTTGCTTTTCACCCATCTTTTCATAATCGTTTCGTTGTGTTATCACTTAGTATCATTAATGAGACGCCTCATTAGTTGCTAATGCGGCTTAAGTTAACCTCATTGATGATTTGAATGTTTGGCCAGTAGTTTTCATGACTTTGACACTTTGTACTCTATTTTACATGAATTTTTTGATATTTGCTAGTATTTGTTTCACTGTTTTTTTAATGATTTTATCTAATCAGGGACAGGTCTAATAGGTTGCTAATAGGCGTTGTTTTAGCTGGTTACAGTGCTTTAGTTCATTGCTGGTTCTCTCTCTAAACTTTGAAACTAAATATTTTCAAGAATTTTTTATTGCATTGTTGAGGTTTACGAGTTTGTGCTCTTATTGTTGTTTTGTCTGTTAGTTTTATTGATGAAGGGCCTGATGCTTCCAACAATTCTTTATTAATTTGATCAATCGTTTTTAATAGCCGTGAAGCGATAGCTGAGGCTATTATTGGCCTTCTCATGGGTTTTTTGTCAAGATTTGTGTACGATCATATGACTTCACAATTACTTCAAATTTGCTTTTTGTTCATTTGTTCATGCAGATTAAACTCAATTGCATGCGTGACGTCACTTTCACTTTGTAGAGCGAGTTTTTTTCAGGCTTTTTTCTGGCTGACTGGCAGCTATGTTTTTTTCAGTTTTTAATGAAATCTGGTTATACGAAAAATTTATAAAAATACATTTAGTGTTTGGCGAGTAAGGTTTAATTGCTGCTAAGCCAAATAGAATTATTTTTTTGTTTATCTCGACTAATGTAGTTTTTTAGCTTTGAGTTGATTCCGGAGATTCGTTCTTTTAAGATTTTCACTTTTTTTTTACTTTTAATGTCTGTTTTTTAAACTCTCTCTCTCTCTCTCAAGCTGTGTGATAGTTTGGTTTGTGAACAAATTTTCTGCTTTTGAGTGATTTTTTCCAAGCTCGACAAATCCCTGTGTTTTTCTTCGATTGCTTTTAACGTGTTACACATGTACACTAAGTCAGCTTCTTCGCAATCGCCCATAAACCCGCGCCTAATGCTGTTGAAACCATTTGTTTAAATTGTTAGTAAATTTTTTGATTTCCGGTCGTATTTTTTTTAAATTGCTCTTGAACGGAGTTTGAATCTATTACTGTAAACATTCATCCTTTTTGTGTAATTTTTTTGTTATAGCGTTTTTGTGTTTTTGTTCTCAAACAATATTCCCATGTGAATTTTTTTTAGTTCGTATTCTTTGTGACCTTAGTTGGTCTCGATCTGAAAGCTCGTTTGTAGACTCGATTGTGAGCGAAAGGAAATCAAAGCCGTTCTACCTGAATGCATAACATGTCGGAATGCCAACCTGCAGGTCAGTGACTCTCTGGGTTTGTATTCTTAATACAGTTTTTTTGCTTGCACCGACAATATGTTTCTAATTTACACTCCTTTAGATTAAACTGACCTCCCGTCGTCGAGGGCAATTCATTCTACGTTAGTTGGTTTGTTTTCGCCTGTATTATCATTTAAAATTATTGACAGGTCTCATTTCTTAGTCATGAATATAAAAGAATCTAATAAGTGGTTTGATTCCACAGTTAGTTTTTTTCTTTGATTTCAATACTGTCTTATTCCTCTTTCGGTCGATCTTTTTCACGATTATTGTTTTTGTGCCGATGTGATTTCTGATTTTAGTGTCTCTTTAGGGCTGATAATATCGTACAAATGTTTTTTTTTCCACCTATTTGTACTTGCTTGAATTCGTCAACAGACATTTGCTGCTTCTTGACTTTGATACTATTTGATCTGAAATAGTAATTATTTGCTTTTCACCCATCTTTTCATAATCGTTTCGTTGTGTTATCACTTAGTATCATTAATGAGAGGCCTCATTAGTTGCTAATGCGGCTTAAGTTAACCTCATTGATGATTTGAATATTTGGCCAGTAGTTTTCATGACTTTGACACTTTGTACTCTATTTTACATGAATTTTTTGCTATTTGCTAGTATTTGTTTCACTGTTTTTTTAATGATTTTATCTAATCAGGGACAGGTCTAATAGGTTGCTAATAGGCGTTGTTTTAGCTGGTTACAGTGCTTTAGTTCATTGCTGGTTCTCTCTCTAAACTTTGAAACTAAATATTTTCAAGAATTTTTTATTGCATTGTTGAGGTTTACGAGTTTGTGCTCATATTGTTGTTTTGTCTGTTAGTTTTATTGATGAAGGGCCTGATGCTTCCAACGATTCTTTATAAATTTGATCAATCGTTTTTAATAGCCGTGAAGCGATAGCTGAGGCTATTATTGGCCTTCTCATGGGTTTTTTGTCAAGATTTGTGTACGATCATATGACTTCACAATTACTTCAAATTTGCTTTTTGTTCATTTGTTCATGCAGTTTAAACTCAATTGCATGCGTGACGTCACTTTCACTTTGTAGAGCGAGTTTTTTTCGGGCTTTTTTCTGGCTGACTGTCAGCTATGTTTTTTTCAGTTTTTAATGAAATCTGGTTATACGAAAAATTTATAAAAATACATTTAGTGTTTGGCGAGTAAGGTTTAATTGCTGCCAAGCCAAATATAATTATTTTTTTGTTTATCTCGACTAATGTAGTTTTTTAGCTTTGAGTTGATTCCGGAGATTCGTTTTTTTAAGATTTTTTCACACTTTTTTTTTACTTTTAATGTCTGTTTTTTAAACTCTCTCTCTCTCTCTCTCAAGCTGTGTGATAGTTTGGTGTGTGAACAAATTTTCTGCTTTTGAGTGATTTTTTCCAAGCTCGACAAATCCCTGTGTTTTTCTTCCATTGCTTTTAACGTGTTACACATGTACACTAAGTCAGCTTCTTCGCAATCGCCCATAAACCCGTGCCTAATGCTGTTGAAACCATTTGTTTAACTTGTTAGTAAATTTTTTGATTTCCGGTCGTATTTTTTTTAAATTGCTCTTGAACGGAGTTTGAATCTATTACTGTAAACATTCATCCTTTTTGTGTAATTTTTTTATAGCGTTTTTGTGTTTTTGTTCTCAAACAATATTCCCATGTGAATTTTTTTTAGTTCGTATTCTTTGTGACCTTAGTTGGTCTCGATCTGAAAGCTCGTTTGTAGACTCGATTGTGAGCGAAAGGAAATCAAAGCCGTTCTACCTGAATGCATAACATGTCGGAATGCCAACCTGCAGGTCAGTGACTCTCTGGGTTTGTATTCTTAATACAGTTTTTTTGCTTGCACCGACAATATGTTTCTAATTTACACTCCTTTAGATTAAACTGACCTCCCGTCGTCGAGGGCAATTCATTCTACGTTAGTTGGTTTGTTTTCGCCTGTATTATTATTTAAAATTATTGACAGGTCTCATTTCTTAGTCATGAATATAAAAGAATCTAATAAGTGGTTTGATTCCACAGTTAGTTTTTTTCTTTGATTTCAATACTGTCTTATTCCTCTTTCGGTCGATCTTTTTCACGATTATTGTTTTTGTGCCGATGTGATTTCTGATTTTAGTGTCTCTTTAGGGCTGATAATATCGTACAAATGTTTTTTTTCCACCTATTTGTACTTGCTTGAATTCGTCAACAGACATTTGCTGCTTCTTGACTTTGATACTATTTGATCTGAAATAGTAATTATTTGCTTTTCACCCATCTTTTCATAATCGTTTCGTTGTGTTATCACTTAGTATCATTAATGAGAGGCCTCATTAGTTGCTAATGCGGCTTAAGTTAACCTCATTGATGATTTGAATATTTGGCCAGTAGTTTTCATGACTTTGACACTTTGTACTCTATTTTACATGAATTTTTTGCTATTTGCTAGTATTTGTTTCACTGTTTTTTTAATGATTTTATCTAATCAGGGACAGGTCTAATAGGTTGCTAATAGGCGTTGTTTTAGCTGGTTACAGTGCTTTAGTTCATTGCTGGTTCTCTCTCTAAACTTTGAAACTAAATATTTTCAAGAATTTTTTATTGCATTGTTGAGGTTTACGAGTTTGTGCTCATATTGTTGTTTTGTCTGTTAGTTTTATTGATGAAGGGCCTGATGCTTCCAACGATTCTTTATTAATTTGATCAATCGTTTTTAATAGCCGTGAAGCGATAGCTGAGGCTATTATTGGCCTTCTCATGGGTTTTTTGTCAAGATTTGTGTACGATCATATGACTTCACAATTACTTCAAATTTGCTTTTTGTTCATTTGTTCATGCAGTTTAAACTCAATTGCATGCGTGACGTCACTTTCACTTTGTAGAGCGAGTTTTTTTCGGGCTTTTTTCTGGCTGACTGTCAGCTATGTTTTTTTCAGTTTTTAATGAAATCTGGTTATACGAAAAATTTATAAAAATACATTTAGTGTTTGGCGAGTAAGGTTTAATTGCTGCCAAGCCAAATATAATTATTTTTTTGTTTATCTCGACTAATGTAGTTTTTTAGCTTTGAGTTGATTCCGGAGATTCGTTTTTTTAAGATTTTTTCACACTTTTTTTTTACTTTTAATGTCTGTTTTTTAAACTCTCTCTCTCTCTCTCTCTCTCAAGCTGTGTGATAGTTTGGTGTGTGAACAAATTTTCTGCTTTTGAGTGATTTTTTTCCAAGCGCGACAAATCCCTGTGTTTTTCTTCGATTGCTTTTAACTTGTTACACATGTACACTAAGTGGGCTTCTTCGCAATCGCCCATAAACCCGCGCCTAATGATGTTTTGACTTTGAAACCATTTGTTAAAATTGTTAGTAATTTTTTTGATTTCTGGTCGTATTTTTTTAAAAATTGCTCTTGAACGGAGTTTGAATCTATTACTGTAAGCGTTCGTCTTTTTTTGGCTAATTTTTGGCGGCTTTCTTTTTAGTTCGTAGTTTTTCGTGATCGTAGTTGCTTTCGATCTGAAAGCTCGTTTGTAGACTCGCTTGTGAGCGAAAGGAAATCAAAGCCGTTCTAACTGAATGCATAAGATTTCGGGCTGCCATTCTGCAGGTCAGTGACTCTCCGGATTTTTACCCTTAATACAGTTTTTTTGCACCCACAATAAGTTTCTAAGCTACACTCCTAGATTAAACGGACCTCCCGTCGTCGAGGGCACTTCATCCTACGTTATTCGGTTTGTTTTCAGTTTTATTATTTTTTACTACTTATTGACAGGTTTCGTTTCTTAGTGATGAGTATATAAAAGAAGCTAATTAATAGTTTGATTCCACAGTTATTTTTTTGTTTGATTTCAATACTATCTTATATCGAAGTTTTGAGATTTCCTCTTTTGGTCGATCATTTTCACGAATATTGGTTTTGTGGCAATGTGACTGCTGATTTCAGTGTCTCTTGAGGTCTAATAATATCGTACATGTGTTCTTGTCCACGTTTCTGTACTTGCTTGAATTCATCAACAAGCAGCTGTTACTTTTCATGACTTTGACACTATTTGTACCCACTATTTTAAATGAATTTTTTGATATTTGCTAGTTTTTATTTCATTGTTTTTTATCTGATTGATTTTATCTAATCAGGGACAGGTCTAATAGGTTGCTAATAGGCGTTGTTTTATTCGGTTACATTGTTTCAGTTCACAGCTCATTTTCTCTTTAAACTTTGAAACTAATTGTTTTCAATAATTTATTATCGGATTGTTGAGGTTTACGAGTTTTTGCTCATTTTCTTGTCTTATGTTAGTTTCATTGATGACAAACCTCATGTTTTTAACGATTCCTTAATTAATCGGATCAATCGCTTTAATAGCTTCGAGTGATAGCTGAGACTATTTTTGGCCTTCTCCTGTTTTGTATTATATTGTTTTTTACGACCATATTACGTCACAATCACTTGAAATTTGATTTTTGTTGATTGGTTTATTCAATTTCGACTCAATTAAATGCGTGACGTCATTTATCACTCATAGTGGTGCAAGTTTTGAGGCTATTTTCTAGCAAATTGCTAGCTTTGTTATTTTTTCACTGTTTTCCTTCATGAAATTTGTTAATACGAAAAATTTATAAAAAATACATTTAGTGTTGGGCGAGTAAGGTTTAATTGGTGTTAAGCCAAATATAATTATTTTCATTTGGTTTAACGTGACTAATATATTTTTTAGATTTTTAAAAAGATTTGTTTGCACTCGTTTTTTCACATTTAGTGTCAATGTTTTTTTTAAACTCTCTCTCTCTCTCTCTCTCTCTCTCTCTCTAATGATGTTATGACGCGCCTAATGCTGTTATGACCTTGAAACCCTTTGTTGTCAAAATTGTTTGTAAATTTTTTATGGCCGTGTTTTTATTTTTAATTGCTCTTGAACGGAGTTTGAATCGATTACTGTAAAAGGTCGTCGTTTTTGGGTAGTTTTTTGTTGTGACGTTTTTTGTGTTTTTGTTCTAAAACAATTTTGCCTTGTGACTTTCTTTTTAGTTTGTAATTTTGTAGTTGCTCTTGATCTTCACGCTTGTTTGTAGACGCGATTGTGAGGGAAAGGAAATCAAAGCCATTCTACCTGAATGCATAAGATGTCAGACTGCCAACCTGCAGGTCAGTGGCTCTCCGGGTTTGTACACTTAATACAGTTTTTTTTGCACCCACATTACATTTCTAAGCTACACTCCTAAATTAAACTGCCCTCCCGTCGTTCGAGGGCAATCCATCCTACGTTAGTCGGTTGGTTTTCACTTGTACTAATTTTTTTTACTTATTGACCCGTCTCATTTCTTAGTGATGAGTATAAAAGAATCTAATTAATGTTTTTGTACCACAGTTTTTTTACTTCGATACTGCCTTATATCGAAACTTTGAGATTTCCTCTTTTGGTCGATCATTTTTACGATTATTGGTTTTGTGGCAATGTGACTTCTGCTTTCAGTGTCTCTTGAGGGCTAATAATATCGTACATGTGTTCTTTTCCACGTTTTTGTACTTGCTTGAATTCATCAACAGGCGGCTGCTGATTTTTATTACTTTGACACTATTTGATATAAAATACTAGTTATTATTTGCTTTTCACCCATCTTTTCATAATCTTTTCGTTGTGTTATCACTTAGTATCATTAATGAGCGGCCTCATTAGTTGCTAATGCGGCTTAAGTAAACCTCATTGATGATTTGAATATTTGGCTAGTAGTTTTCATGACTTTGACACTTTGTACTATTTTACATGAATTTTTTGATATTTGCTAGTATTTGTTTCACTGTTTTTTTAATGATTTTATCTAATCAGGGACAGGTCTAATAGGTTGCTAATAGGCGTTGTTTCAGCTGGTTACATTGCTTTAGTTCATTGCTGGTTCTCTCTCTAAACATTGAAACTAAATATTTTCAAGAATTTTTTATTGCATTGTTGAGGTTTACGAGTTTGTGCTCATTTTGTTGTTTTATCTGTTAGTTTCATTGATGAAGGGCCTGATGCTTCTAACGATTCTTTATTAATTTGATCAATCGTTTTTAATAGCCGCGAAGCGATAGCTGAGGCTATTATTGGCCTTCTCATGGGTTTTTTTTTCGTCGAGATTTGTTTACGACCAAATGACTTCAAAATTACTTCAAAATTTGCTTTTTTGTTCATTCGTTCATGCAGTTTAAACTCAATTGCATGTGTGACGTCATTTTCACTTTGTGGAGCGAGTTTTTTTCGGTTTGGGTTTTTTTCTGGCTGACTGTCAGCTTTGTTTTTTTTTCAGTTTTTAATGAAATCTGTTTATACGAAATATTTATAAATATACATTTGGTGTCGGGCGAGTAAGGTTTAATTGCTGCTCAGTCAAATATAATTATTTCTTTGTTTATCTCGACTAATGTAGTTTTTAGCTTTGAGTTGATTCCGGAGATTCGTTTTTTCTAAGATTTTTTCACACTTGTTTTTGACTTGTAATGTCAATGTGTTTTTTAAACTCTCTCTCTCTCTCTCTCTCTCTCTCTCGCTCTCTCTCTCTCACTCTCTCTCTCTCTCTCTCTCTCTCTCTCTAAAGCTGTGTGATAGTTTGGTGTGTGAACAAATTTTTGGCTTTTGAGTGATTTTCCACATGCGAAAAGCCCCTGAGTTTTTCTCCGATTGCTTTTAACGTGTTACACTTGTACACTAAGTCAGCTTCTTCGCAATTGCCCATAAACCCGCGCCTAATGCTGTTTTGACTTTGAAACCATTTGTTTAAATTGTTAGTAAATTTTTTGATTTCCGGTCGTATTTTTTTAAATTGCTCTTGAACTGAGTTTGAATCTATTACTGTAAACGTTCGTCCCTTTTGGGTAATTTTTTTGTTGTAGCGTTTGTGTTTTTGTTCTAAAACAGTATTCCCCTGCGACTTTCTTAGTTCGTAGTTTTTTGTGATCGTAGTTGCTTTCGATCTGAAAGCTCGTTTGTAGACTCGATTGTGAGCGAAAGGAAATCAAAGCCGTTCTACCTGAATGCTTAAGATGGCGGACTGCCAACCTGCAGGTCAGTGACCCTCCGGGTTTGTACCCTAAATACAGTGGTTTTGCTCCACAATAAGTTTCTAAGCTACACTCCTAGATTAAACGGACCTCCCGTCGTCGAGGGCAATTCATCCTACGTTAGTCGGTTTGTTTTCGCTTGTATTATTGTTTTTTTAACTTATTGACTTGTCTCATTTCTTAGTCATGAGTATAAAATATCTAACTAATGGTTTGATTCCAGAGTTAGTTTTTCTTGCTTGACTTCGCTTCTTCCTTATATCGAAATTTTGAGATTTCCTCTTTTGGTGGATCATTTTCACGAATATTGTTTTTGTGACAATTTGACTTCTGATTTCAGCGTGTCGTGTGGGCTAATAATATCGTACATGTGTTCTTTTCCACGTTTTTGTACTTGCTTGACTTCATCAACAAGCGGCTGCTGATTTTTATGACTTTGACACTATTTGATATAAAATGGTTTCCACCCATTTTTTATCGCTTTGTGTTATCACTTATTGTCATTAATGAGAGGCCTCATTGATTGTTAATGCGGCTTAAGTTAACCTTATTAATAGTTTGAATACTTGGCTAGTGATTTTCATGACTTTGACATTATTTGTACTCTATTTTACATGAATTTTTTGATATTTGCTAGTATTTGTTTCACTTATTGTAATGGTTTTGTCTAATCAGTGAAAGGTCTAATTTTTTATCGCATTGTCGAGGTTTACGAGTTTGTGCTCTTTTTGTTGTCTTATCTGTTAGTTTCCTTGATGACAAGCCTGATGTTTCTAACGATTCTTTATTAATCGAATCAATTGTTTTCAATAGCGGCGAAGCGGTAGCTGAGGCTGTTATTGGTCTTCTCTCGGATTTTTTTATTTCGCCGTCAAGATTTTTTACGACCATGTGACGTCACAATCATTCCAATTTTGGTGCTAAGTCAAATATAATTAATTTTTTTTGTTTAACTTGACTAATGTAGTTTTTAGCTTTCAGTTGATTCCGGAGATTCAGTGACTCTTTAAGGCTAATAAACCTATTTCTACTTACTTGAATTCTTCAACATGCATTTGTTGCTTCTTGACTTTGACACTATTTGATCTCAAATAGTAGTTATTATTTGCTTTTCACCCATCTTTTAATAATAGTTTCGTTGTGTTATCACTTAGTATCATTAATGAGAGGCCTCATTAGTTGCTAATGCGGCTTAAGTTAATCTCATTGATGATTTGATACTTGGCTAGTGATTTTCATGACTTTGACATTATTTGTACTCTATTTTACATGAATTTTTTGATATTTGCTAGTATTTGTTTCACTTATTGTAATGATTTTATCTAATCAGTGAAAGGTCTAAATTTTTATCGCATTGTCGAGGTTTACGAGTTTGTGCTCTTTTTGTTGTCTTATCTGTAAGTTCCATTGATGACAAGCCTGATGCTTCTAACGATTCTTTATTAATCGAATCAATCGTTTTTAATAGCCGTGAAGCGATAGCTGAGGCTATTATTGGCCTCCTCATGGTTTTTTTTATTTCGTTCATGCAGTTTAAACTCAATTGCATGCGTGACGTCACTTTCACTTTGTGGAGCGAGGTTTTTTTTGGTTTGGGTTTTTTTTCTGGCTGACTGTCAGCTTTATTTTTTTTCAGTTTTTAATGAAATCTGTTTATACGAAAAATTTATAAAAATACATTTAGTGTCGGGCGAGAAGGTTTAATTGCTGCTCAGCCAAATATAATTGTTTCTTTGTTTATCTCGACTAATGTAAAATTTAGCTTTGAGTTGATTCAGGAGATTCGTTTTCTAAGATTTTTTCACACTTGTTTTTGACTTGTAATGTCAATGTGTTTTTTAAACTCTCTCTCTCTCTCTCTCTCTCTCTCTCTCGCTCTCTCGCTCTCTCTCTCTCTCTCTCTCTCTCTCTCTCTAAAGCTGTGTGATAGTTTGATGTGTGAACAAATTTTTGGCTTTTGAGTGATTTTCTACATGCGACAAGTCCCTGAGTTTTTCTCCGATTGCTTTTAACGTGTTACACATGTACACTAAGTGAGCTTCTTCGCAATCGCCCATAAACCCGCGCCTAATGCTGTTGAAACCATTTGTTTAAATTGTTAGTAAATTTTTTGATTTCCGGTCGTATTTTTTTTAAATTGCTCTTGAACGGAGTTTGAATCTATTACTGGAAACGTTTGTCCCTTTTGGGTAATTTTCTTGTTGTAGCCTTTGTGTTTTTGTTCTAAAACAGTATTCCCCTGTGACTTTCTTAGTTCGTAGTTTTTTTTGATCGTAGTTGCTTTCGATCTGAAAGCTCGTTTGTTGACTCGATTGTGAGCGAAAGGAAATCAAAGCCGTTCTACCTGAATGCTTAAGATGGCGGACTGCCAACCTGCAGGTCAGTGACCCTCCGGGTTTGTGCCCTAAATACAGTGTTTTTGCTCCACAATAAGTTTCTAAGCTACACTCCTAGATTAAACGGACCTCCCGTCGTCGAGGGCAATTCATCCTACGTTAGTCGGGTTGTTTTCGCTTGTATTATTGTTTTTTAACTTATTGACTTGTCTCATTTCTTAGTCATGAGTATAAAAGTATCTAACTAATGGTTTGATTCTAAAGTTGGTTTTTCTTGCTTGACTTCGATACTACCTTATATCGAAATTTTGAGATTTCCTCTTGGTGGATCATTTTCACGAATATTGTTTTTGTGGCAATGTGACTTCTGATTTCAGCGTGTCTTTTGGGCTAATAATATCGTACATGTGTTCTTTTCCACGTTTTTGTACTTGCTTGAATTCATCAACTAGCGGCTGCTGATTTTTATGACTTTGACACTATTTGATATAAAATAGTAGTGATTATTTGGTTTCCACCCATTTTTTATCGCTTTTTTGTGTTATCACTTATTGTCATTAATGAGAGGCCTCATTGATTGCTAATGCGGCTTAAGCTAACCTCATTGATAATTTGAATACTTGGCTAGTGGTTTTCGTGACTTTGACACTATTTGTATTCTATTTTAAATGAATTTTTTGATATTTGCTAGTATTTGTTTCACTTATTGTAATGATTTTATCTAATCAGTGAAAGGTCTATATTTTTATCGCATTGTCGAGGTTTACGAGTTTGTGATCTTTTTGTTGTCTTATCTGTTAGTTTCATTGATGACAAGCCTGATGTTTCTAACGATTCTTTTTTAATCGAATCAATTGTTTTCAATAGCGGCGAAGCGGTAGCTGAGGCTGTTATTGGCCTTCTCTCGGATTTTTTAAATTCGCCGTCAAAATTTTTTACGACTATATGACGTCACTATCATTCCAATTTTGGTGCTAAGTCAAATATAATTAATTTTTTTTGTTTAACTTGACTAATGTAGTTTTTAGCTTTCAGTTGATTCCGGAGATTCAGTGACTCTTTAAGGCTAATAATATCGTACATATGTTCTTTCCAACCTATTTCTACTTGCTTGAATTCTTCAACAGGCATTTGTTGCTTCTTGACTTTGACACTATTTGATCTCAAATAGTAGTTATTATTTGCTTTTCACCCATCTTTTAATAATAGTTTCGTTGTGTTATCACTTAGTATCATTAATGAGAGGCCTCATTAGTTGCTAATGCGGCTTAAGTTAACCTCATTGATGATTTGAATATTTGGCCAGTAGTTTTCATGACTTTGACACTTTGTACTCTATTTTACATGAATTGTTTGATATTTGGTAATATTTGTTTCAGTTTTTTTAATGATTTTATCTAATCGGGGACAGGTCTAATAGGTTGCTAATAGGTAGTGTTTTAGCTGGTTACATTGCTTAAGTTCATTGCCCGGTTCACTCTCTAAACTTTGAAACTAAATATTTTCAAGAATTTTTTATTGCATTGTCGAGGTTTACGAGTTTGTGCTCTTTTTGTTGTCTTATCTGTTAGTTTCATTGATGACAAGTCTGATGTTTCTAACGAGTCTTTATTAATCGAATCAATTGTTTTTAATAGCGGCGAAGCGATATTTGAGGCTGTTATTGGTCTTCTCTTGGATTTTTTTTTATTTCGCCGTCAATATTTTTTACGACCATATGACGTCACAATCATTCCATATTTGGTTTTTATTCATTCGTTTATGCAATTTCGAATTAATTGCAAAGTGAGACGTCCTTTTTCACTCTTTGCGGAGCAATTTTTTGGGGGGCTGTTTGCTGGCAATTTGCCAGCTATGTTTTTCTTTTCATTTGTTAACCAAATTTGTTAATACGAAAAATTTATAAACATACATTTAGTGTTTGGCTAGTAAGGTTTAATTAGTGCACAGCCAAATATAATTAATTTTTTTTGGTTTGACTTGACCAATGTAATTTTTAGCTTTGAGTTGATTGCGGAGATTCGGCTTTTCTACGACTTTTTCACACTTGTTTTGTTACTTTTTAATGTCAATGTGTTTTTTAAACTCTCTCTCTCTCTCTCTCTCTCTCTCTCAAGCTGTGTGATAGTTTGGTGTGTGAACAAATTTTTGGTTTTTGAATGATTTTTTCCCAAGTGCGACAAATCCCTGTGCTTTTTTTCGATTGCTTTTATCGTGTTACACATGTACACTAAGTGGGCTTCTTCGCAATCGCCCATAAACCCGCACCTAATGCTGTTTTGACTTTGAAGCCATTTGTTAAAATTGTTAGTAAATTTTTTGATTTCTGGCCGTATTTTTTTAAATTGCTCTTGAACGGAGTTTGAATCTATTACTGCAAACGTTCGTCCTTTTTGGGTATTTTTTTTGTTGTAGCGTTTTTGTGTTTTTGTTCTAAAACAGTATTGCCCTGTGACTTTCATAGTTCGTAGTTTTTTGTGATCGTAGTTGCTTTCGATCTGACAG
Source organism: Convolutriloba macropyga (assembly GCF_964194025.1). Lineage (NCBI taxonomy): Eukaryota > Metazoa > Xenacoelomorpha > Acoela > Convolutidae > Convolutriloba > Convolutriloba macropyga. Next base: position 53,824,994 of record NC_134471.1, on the reverse strand, counting down.
CTCGTTTGTAGACTCGATTGTGAGCGAAAGGAAATCAAAGCCGTTCTACCTGAATGCATAAGATGTCGGACTGCCAACCGGCAGGTCAGTGAATCTCCGGGTTTGTATTCTTATTACAGTTTTTTGCACCCAAAGTTTCTATGCTACACTCCTAGATTAAACGGACCTCCCGTCGTTGAGGGCAATTCATCCTACGTTAGTCGGTTTGTTTTCGCTTGTTTTATCGTTTTTTTAACTTATTGACTTGTCTCATTTCTTAGTCATGAGTATAAAAGTATCTAGCTAATGGTTTGATTCCAGAGTTAGTTTTTCTTGCTTGACTTCGATTCTTCCTTATATCGAAATTTTGAGATTTCCTCTTTTGGTCGATCATTTTCACGAATATTGTTTTTGTGGCAATGTGACTTCTGCTTTCAGCGTGTCTTTTGGGCTAATAATATCGTACATGTGTTCTTTTCCACGTTTTTGTACTTGCTTGAATTCATCAACTAGCGGCTGCTGATTTTTATGACTTTGACACTATTTGATATAAAATGGTTTCCACCCATTTTTTATCGCTTTGTGTTATCATTTATTGTCATTAATGAGAGGCCTCATTGATTGTTAATGCGGCTTAAGTTAACCTTATTAATAGTTTGAATACCTGGCTAGTGATTTTCATGACTTTGACACTATTTGTACCCTATTTTAAATGAAGTTTTTGATATTTGCTAGTTTTCGTTTCACTTATTGTAATGATTTTATTTAACCAGTGAAATGTCTAATAGGTTGCTAATAGGCGGTGTTTTAGTCAGTTACATTGTTTTAGTTCATAGCTTGTTCACTCTCTAAACTTTGAAACTAATTGTTTTCAAGAATTTTTTATCGCATTGTCGAGGTTTACGAGTTTGTGCTCTTTTTGTTGTCTTATCTGTTAGTTTCATTGATGACAAGTCTGATGTTTCTAACGAGTCTTTATTAATCGAATCAATTGTTTTTAATAGCGGCGAAGCGATATTTGAGGCTGTTATTGGTCTTCTCTTGGATTTTTTTTTTATTTCGCCGTCAATTTTTTTTACGACCATATGACGTCACAATCATTCCAAATTTGCTTTTTATTCATTCGTTTATGCAATTTCGATTTAATTGCAAAGTGAGACGTCATTTTTCACTCTTTGCGGAGCAATTTTTGGGGGGCTGTTTTCTGGCAATTTGCCAGCTATGTTTTTTTTTTCGTTTTTTAACCAAATTTATTAATACGAAAAAATTATAAACATACATTTAGTGTTTGGCTAGTAAGGTTTAATTAGTGCACAGCCAAATATAATTAATTTTTTTTGGTTTGACTTGACCAATGTAATTTTTAGCTTTGAGTTGATTGCGGAGATTCGGCTTTTCTAAGACTTTTTCACATTTTTTTATTACTTTTTAATGTCTATGTTTTTTAAACTCTCTCTCTCTCGCTCTCTCTCTCTCTCTCTCTCTAAAGCTGTGTGATAGTTTGGTGTGTGAACTAATTTTTGGCTATTGAGTGATTTTCCACATGCGACAAGTCCCTGAGTTCTTCTCCGATTGCTTTTAACGTGTTACACATGTACACTAAGTGAGCTTCTTCGCAATCGCCCATAAACCCGCGCCTAATGCTGTTTTGACTTTGAAACCATTTGTTTAAATTGTTAGTAAATTTTTGATTTCTGGTTTTGATTTCCGTAATTTCTAAATTGCTCTTGAACGGAATTTGAATCTATTACTGTAAACGTTCGTCCCTTTTGGGTAATTTTTTTTATGCAGTGTTTGTGTTTTTGTTCTAAAACAGTATTCCCCTGTGACTTTCTTATTTCGTAGTTTTTTGTGATCGTAGTTGCTTTCGATCTGAATGCTCGTTTCTAGACTCTATTGTGAGCGAAAGGAAATCAAAGCCGTTCTACCTGAATGCGTAAGATGGCTGACTGCCAACCTGCAGGTCAGTGACCCTCCGGGTTTGTACCCTAAATACAGTGTTTTTGCTCCCACAATAAGTTTCTAAGCTACACTCCCAGATTAAACGGACCTCCCGTCGTCGAGGGCAATTCATCCTACGTTAGTCGGTTTGTTTTCGCTTGTATCATTGTTTTTTTTACTTATTGACAAGTCTAATTTCTTAGTCATGAGTATAAAAGTATCTAACTAATGGTTTGATTCCAGAGTTAGTTTTTCTTGCTTGACTTCAATACTACCTTTTATCGAAATTTTGAGATTTCCTCTTTTGGTCGATCATTATCACGAATATTGTTTTTGTGGCAATGTGACTTCTGATTTCAGTGTCTCTTGAGGGCTAATGATATCGTACATGTGTTCTTTTCCACGATCTTCTACTCGCTTGAATTCATCAACAGGCAGCTGCTGATTTTTATGAGTTTGACACTATTTGATATAAAATACTATTGACTATTTGGTTGCCACCCATTTTTTATCGTTTTGTTGTGTTATCACTTATTATCATTAATGAGAGGCCTCATTGATTGCTAATGAGGCTTAGGTTAACCTCATTGATAATTTGAATACTTGGCTAGTGGTTTTCATGACTTTGACACTACTTGTACTCTATTTTAAATGAATTTTTTAATATTTGGTAGTATTTGTTTCACTTATTGTATTGATTTTATCTAATCAGTGAAAGGTCTAATAGGTTGCTAATAGGCGTTGTTTTAGTCAGTTACATTGTTTTAGTTCATAGCTTGTTCACTCTCTAAACTTTGAAATTAATTGTTCTCAAGATTTTTTCATCGCATTGTCGAGGTTTGAGTTTGTGCTTTTTGTTGTCTTATCTGTTAGTTTCATTGATGACAAGCCTGATGTTTTTAACGAGTCTTTAATAATCGAATCAATTGTTTTTAATAGCGGCTGAGCGATAGCTGAGACTGTTATTGGTCTTCTCTTGGATTTTTTTTAAAATTTCGCCGTCAAGATTTTTTACGACGATATGACGTCACAATCATTCCGAATTTGCTTTTTATACATTCGTTTATGCAATTTCCAATCAGTTGCATTCGTGACGTCCTTTTTCACTCTTTGAGGAGCGATTTTTTGGCGGCTATTTTCTGGCAATTTGCCAGCTATGTTTTTTTCAGTTTTTAACCAAATTTGTGAAAACGAAAAATTTATAAACATACATTTAGTGTTTGGCTAGTAAGGTTTAATTAGTGCACAGGCAAATAGAATTAATTTTTTTTTGTTTGACTTGACCAATGTATTTTTTTAGCTTTGAGTTGATTGCGGAGATTCGGCTTTTCTAAGACTTTTTCACGCTTGTTTTATTACTTTTTAATGTCAATGTGTTTTTTAAGCTCTCTCTCTCTCTCTCTCCAGCTGTGTGATAGTTTGGTGTGTGAACAAATTTTTGGCTTTTGAGTGATTTTTTTCCAAGTATGACAAGTCCCTGTGTTTTTCTTCGATTGCTTTTAACGTGTTACACATGTACACTAAGTGGGCTTCTTCGCAATCGCCCATAAACCCGCGCCTAATGCTGTTTTGACTTTGAACCCATTTGCTAAGATTGTAAAATTTTTGATTTCTGGCCGTATTTTTAATTGTTCTTGAACGGAGTTTGAATCTATTACTGTAAACGTTCGTCCTTTTTGGGGAATTTTTTGTTGTAGCGTTTTTGTATTTTTGTTCTAAAACAATATTCCCTTGTGACTTTCTTTTTAGTTCGTATTTTTTTTGTGATCGTATTTGCTCTCGATCTGAGAGCTCGTTTGTAGACTCGATTGTGAGCTCCGGGTTTCTAAGTCTTGAGTATAAAAGAATCTAATTAATGGTTTGATTTCACAGTTAGTTTTTTCGCTTGACTTTGATACTGTCATATATCGAAGTTTTGAGATTTCCTCTTTTTGTCGATGATTTTCACGAATATTGTTTTTGTGGCAATGTGACTTGTTGTTTCAGTGTCTCTTGAGGGCTAATAATATCGTACATGTGTTTTTTCCACGTTTTTTTCTTGCTTGATTTCATGAACAGGCAGCTGTTGCTTTTTATGACTTTGACACTATTTGATATAAAATACTAGTTGTCATTTAGTTTCCACCCATTTTTTGTCGTTTTGTTGTGTTATCACTTAGTGTCATTAATGAGATGCCTCATTGATTGCTAATGCGGCCCAAGTTAACCTCATTGATGATTTGAAACCTGGCTAGTGGTTTTCATGACTTTGACACTATTTGTACTCTATTTTAAATGAATTTTTTAATATTTGGTAGTATTTGTTTCACTTATTGTATTGATTTTATCTAATCAGTGAAAGGTCTAATAGGTTGCTAATAGGCGTTGTTTTAGTCAGTTACATTGTTTTAATTCATAGCTTGTTCACTCTCTAAACTTTGAAATTAATTGTTCTCAAGATTTTTTCATCGCATTGTCGAGGTTTGAGTTTGTGCTTTTTGTTGTCTTATCTGTTAGTTTCATTGATGACAAGCCTGATGTTTTTAACGAGTCTTTAATAATCGAATCAATTGTTTTTAATAGCGGCTGAGCGATAGCTGAGACTGTTGTTGGTCTTCTCTTGGATTTTTTTTTAAAATTTCGCCGTCAAGATTTTTTACGACGATATGACGTCACAATCATTCCGAATTTGCTTTTTATACATTCGTTTATGCAATTTCCAATCAGTTGCATGCGTGACGTCCTTTTTCACTCTTTGAGGAGCGATTTTTTGGCGGCTATTTTCTGGCAATTTGCCAGCTATGTTTTTTTCAGTTTTTAACCAAATTTGTGAAAACGAAAAATTTATAAACATACATTTAGTGTTTGGCTAGTAAGGTTTAATTAGTGCACAGCCAAATAGAATTAATTTTTTTTGGTTTGACTTGACCAATGTTATTTTTAGCTTTGAGTTGATTGCGGAGATTCGGCTTTTCTAAGACTTTTTCACGCTTGTTTTATTACTTTTTAATGTCAATGTGTTTTTTAAGCTCTCTCTCTCTCTCTCCAGCTGTGTGATAGTTTGGTGTGTGAACAAATTTTTGGCTTTTGAGTGATTTTTTTCCAAGTATGACAAGTCCCTGTGTTTTTCTTCGATTGCTTTTAACGTGTTACACATGTACACTAAGTGGGCTTCTTCGCAATCGCCCATAAACCCGCGCCTAATGCTGTTTTGACTTTGAAACCATTTGCTAAGATTGTAAAATTTTTGATTTCTGGCCGTATTTTTAATTGTTCTTGAACGGAGTTTGAGTCTATTACTGTAAACGTTCGTCCTTTTTGGGGAATTTTTTGTTGTAGCGTTTTTGTGTTTTTGTTCTAAAACAAAATTCCCTTGTGACTTTCTTTTTAGTTCGTAATTTTTTTGTGATCGTATTTGCTCTCGATCTGAGAGCTCGTTTGTAGACTCGATTGTGAGCTCCGGGTTTCTAAGTCTTGAGTATAAAAGAATCTAATTAATGGTTTGATTTCACAGTTAGTTTTTTCGCTTGACTTTGATACTGTCATATATCGAAGTTTTGATATTTCCTCTTTTTGTCGATCATTTTCACGAATATTGTTTTTGTGGCAATTTGACTTCTGATTTCAGTGTCTCTTGAGGGCTAATAATATCGTACATGTGTTTTTTCCACGTTTTTTTTCTTGCTTGATTTCATCAACAGGCAGCTGTTGCTTTTTATGACTTTGACACTATTTGATATAAAATACTAGTTGTCATTTAGTTTCCACCCATTTTTTGTCGTTTTGTTGTGTTATCACTTAGTGTCATTAATGAGATGCCTCATTGATTGCTAATGCGGCCCAAGTTAACCTCATTGATGATTTGAAACCTGGCTAGTGGTTTTTCGTGACTTTGACACTATTTGTACTCTATTTTAAATGAATTTTTTAATATTTGGTAGTATTTGTTTCACTTATTGTATTGATTTTATCTAATCAGTGAAAGGTCTAATAGGTTGCTAATAGGCATTGTTTTAGTCAGTTACATTGTTTTAGTTCATAGCTTGTTCACTCTCTAAACTTTGAAATTAATTGTTCTCAAGATTTTTTCATCGCATTGTCGAGGTTTGAGTTTGTGCTTTTTGTTGTCTTATCTGTTAGTTTCATTGATGACAAGCCTGATGTTTTTAACGAGTCTTTAATAATCGAATCAATTGTTTTTAATAGCAGCTGAGCGATAGCTGAGACTGTTATTGGTCTTCTCTTGGATTTTTTTTTTAAATTTCGCCGTCAAGATTTTTTACGACGATATGACGTCACAATCATTCCGAATTTGCTTTTTATACATTCGTTTATGCAATTTCCAATCAGTTGCATGCGTGACGTCCTTTTTCACTCTTTGAGGAGCGATTTTTTGGCGGCTATTTTCTGGCAATTTGCCAGCTATGTTTTTTTCAGTTTTTAACCAAATTTGTGAAAACGAAAAATTTATAAACATACATTTAGTGTTTGGCTAGTAAGGTTTAATTAGTGCACAGCCAAATAGAATTAATTTTTTTTGGTTTGACTTGACCAATGTAATTTTTAGCTTTGAGTTGATTGCGGAGATTCGGCTTTTCTAAGACTTTTTCACGCTTGTTTTATTACTTTTTAATGTCAATGTGTTTTTTAAGCTCTCTCTCTCTCTCTCCAGCTGTGTGATAGTTTGGTGTGTGAACAAATTTTTGGCTTTTGAGTGATTTTTTTCCAAGTATGACAAGTCCCTGTGTTTTTCTTCGATTGCTTTTAACGTGTTACACATGTACACTAAGTGGGCTTCTTCGCAATCGCCCATAAACCCGCGCCTAATGCTGTTTTGACTTTGAAACCATTTGCTAAGATTGTAAAATTTTTGATTTCTGGCCGTATTTTTAATTGTTCTTGAACGGAGTTTGAATCTATTACTGTAAACGTTCGTCCTTTTTGGGGAGTTTTTTGTTGTAGCGTTTTTGTGTTTTTGTTCTAAAACAATATTCCCTTGTGACTTTCTTTTTAGTTCGTATTTTTTTTGTGATCGTATTTGCTCTCGATCTGAGAGCTCGTTTGTAGACTCGATTGTGAGCTCCGGGTTTCTAAGTCTTGAGTATAAAAGAATCTAATTAATGGTTTGATTTCACAGTTAGTTTTTTCGCTTGACTTTGATACTGTCTTATATCGAAGTTTTGAGATTTCCTCTTTTTGTCGATGATTTTCACGAATATTGTTTTTGTGGCAATGTGACTTGTTGTTTCAGTGTCTCTTGAGGGCTAATAATATCGTACATGTGTTTTTTCCACGTTTTTTTTCTTGCTTGATTTCATCAACAGGCAGCTGTTGCTTTTTATGACTTTGACACTATTTGATATAAAATACTAGTTGTCATTTAGTTTCCACCCATTTTTTGTCGTTTTGTTGTGTTATCACCTAGTGTCATTAATGAGATGCCTCATTGATTGCTAATGCGGCCCAAGTTAACCTCATTGATGATTTGAAACCTGGCTAGTGGTTTTCATGACTTTGACACTATTTGTACTCTATTTTAAATGAATTTTTTGATATTTGCTAGTCTTTTTTTCACTGTTTTTTATTGATTTTAGCTAATTAGGGACAGGTCTAATAGGTTGCTGATGGGCGTTGTTTTAGTCAGTTTTTTATCGCATTGTTGAGGTTCACGAGTTTGTGCTCTTTATGTTGTCTTATCTGTTATTTTCATTGATGACAAGCCTGATGCTTCTAACGATTCTTTATTAATCGAATCAATCGTTTTTAATAGCCGTGAAGCGATAGCTGAGGCTATTATTGGCCTCCTCATGGTTTTTTTATTTCGTTCATGCAGTTTAAACTCAATTGCATGCGTGACGTCATTTTTGACTTGGTGGAGCGAGTTTTTTTCGGGCTTTTTTCTGGCTGACTGTCAGCTGTATTTTATACGAAAAATTTATAAAAATACATTTAGTGTTTGGCGAGTAAGGTTTAATTGGTGCTAAGCCAAATGCAATTAATTTTATTTTGTTTTACTTAAGTAATGTAATTTCTTGCTTTGAGTTGATTCCGGAGATTCGGTTTTTTTTCTAAGATTTTTTCACACTTGTTTTTGACTTTTAAAGTCAACGTGTTTTTAAACTCTCTCTCTCTCTCTCTCTCTCTCTCTCTCTCTCTCTCTCTCTCTCTTCTCTCTCTCTCCAGCTGTGTGATAGTTTGGTGTGTGAACAAATTTTTGGCTTTTGAGTGATTTTTTTTCCAATTATGACAAATCCCTGTGTTTTTCTTCGATTGCTTTCAACGTGTTACACATGTGCACTAAGTGGGCTTCTTCGCAATCGCCCATAAACCCGCGCCTAATGCTGTTTTGACTTTGAAACCATTTGCTAATATTGTTAGTAAAATTTTTGATTTCTGGCCGTATTTTTAATTGCTCTTGAACGGAGTTTGAATCTATTACTGTAAACGTTCGTCCTTTTTGGGTTATTTTTTGTTGTAGCGTTTTTGTGTTTTTCTAAAACAATATTCCCTTGTGACTTTCTTTTTAGTTCGTATTTTTTTGTGATCGTATTTGCTCTCGATCTGGGAGATCGTTTGTAGACTCGGCTGTGAGCTCCGGGTTTCTTAGTCTTGAGTATAAAAGAATCTAATTAATGGTTTGATTTCACAGTTAATTTTTTCGCTTGACTTTGATACTGTCATATATCGAAGTTTTGATATTTCCTCTTTTTGTCGATCATTTTCACGAATATTGTTTTTGTGGCAATGTGACTTCTGATTTCAGTGTCTCTTGAGGGCTAATAATATCGTACATGTGTTTTTCCACGTTTTTGTTCTTGCTTGAATTCATCAACGGGCAGCTGTAGTTTTTTATGACTGACACTATTTGATATAAAATACTAGTTGTCATTTAGTTTCCACCCATTTTTTGTCGTTTTGTTGTGTTATCACTTAGTGTCATTAATGAGATGCCTCATTGATTGCTAATGCGGGCCAAGTTAACCTCATTGATGATTTGAAACCTGGCTAGTGGTTTTCATGACTTTGACACTATTTGTACTCTATTTTAAATGAATTTTTTTGATATTTGCTAGTATTTTTTTCATTGTTTTTTATTGATTTTAGCTAATTGGGGACGGGTCTAATAGGTTGCTAATAGGCGTTGTTTTAGTCGGTTTTTTATCGCATTGTTGAGGTTCACGAGTTTGTGCTCTTTATGTTGTCTTATCTGTTATTTTCATTGATGACAAGCCTGATGCTTTAACGATTCTTTATTAATCGAATCAATCGTTTTTAATAGCCGTGAAGCGATAGCTGAGGCTTTTTTTGGCCTTATCATGGTATTTTTCATTTCGTTCATGCTGTTTAAACTCAATTGCATGCGTGACGTCATTTTTGACTTTGTGGAACGAGTTTTTTTTTCGGGCTTTTTTCTGGCTGTCTGTCAGCTGTTTTTTTCAATTTTTGATGAAATCTGTTTATACGAACAATTTATAAAAATACATTTAGTGTTTGGCGAGTAAGGTTTAATTGGTGCTAAGCCAGATGTAATTAATTTTATTTAACTTAAGTAATGTGATTTTTAGCTTTGAGTTGATTCCGGAGATTCGGTTTTTTTAAAAGATTTATCACACTTGTTTTTGACTTGTAATGTCAATGTGTTTTTTAAACTCTCTCTCTCTCTCTCTCTCTCTCTCTCTCTCTCTCTCTCTCTCTCTCTCTCTCTCAAGCTGTGTGATAGTTTGGTGTGTGAACAAATTTTTGGTTTTTGAATGATTTTTTCCCAAGTGCGACAAGTCCCTGTGCTTTTTTCCGATTGCTTTTAACGTGTTACACATGTACACTAATTGAGCTTCTTCGCAATTGCCCATAAACCCGTGCCTAATGCTGTTTTGACTTTGAAACCATTTGTTTAAATTGTTAGTAAGTTTTTTGATTTTTCGGTCGTGTTTTTTTAAATTGCTCTTGAACTGAGTTTGAATCTATTACTGTAAACGTTCGTCCTTTTTGGGTAATTTTTTGTTTTCGCGTTTTTGTGTTTTGTTCTAAAAAAATATTCCCTTGTGACTTTGTTTTTAGTTTTTAATTTTTTTCGCAGTTGCTCTCGATCTGAGAGCTCGTTTGTAGACGCGATTGTGAGCGAAAGGAAATCAAAGCCATTCTACCTGAATGCATAAGGTGTCAGACTGCCAACCTGCAGGTCAGTGGCTCTCCGGGTTTGTTCCCTTAATGCAGATTTTTTGCAGCCACAATACATTTCTAAGCTACACTCCTAAATTAAACTGCCCACCCGTCGTGCGAGGGCAATTCATCCTACGTTATTTGGTTTGTTTTCCCTTTTATTATTATTTTTTACTACTTATTGACAGGTCTTTATTAATCGAATCAGTCGTTTTTAATAGCTGTGAAGCGATGGCTGAGGCTTTTGTTGGCCTTCTCATGGTTTTTTTTATTTCGTTCATGCAGTTTAAACTCAATTGCATGCGTGACGTTATTTTTGACTTTGTGGAGCGAGTTTTTTTCTGGCTTTTTTCTGGCTGTCTGTCAGCTGTCTTTCAATTTTTAATGAAATCTGTTTATACGAAAAGTTTATAAAAATACATTTAGTGTTTGACGAGTAAGGTTTAGTTGGTGCTAAGCCAAATGTAATTGATTTTATTTCTTTTAAGTAATGTGATTTTTAGCTTTGAGTTGATTCCGGAGATTCGGTTTTTTTTCTAAGATTTTTCACACTTGTTTTTGACTTGTAATGTCAATGTGTTTTTTAAACTCTCTCTCTCTCTCCCCTCTCTAAAGCTGTGTGATAGTTTGGTGTGTGAACAAATTTTTGGCTTTTGAGTGATTTTCCACATGCGACAATTCCCTGAGTTTTTCTCCGATTGCTTTTAACGTGTTACACATGTACACTAATTGAGCTTCTTCGCAATTGCCCATAAACCCGTGCCTAATGCTGTTTTGACTTTGAAACCATTTGTCAGAATTGTTTAAATTTTTTGATTTCTGGCCCTATTTTTTTTAATTGCTCTCGAACGAAGTTTGAAGCTATTACTATAGACGTTCTTGTCTTTTTGGGTATTTTTTTGTTGTAAGGTTTTTGTGTTTTTGTTCTACAACAATATTCCCTTGTGACGTTCTTTTTGTCGTATTTTTTTGTTGTAGTTGCTCTCGATTTGAGAGCTCGTTTGTAGACGCGATTGTGAGCGAAAGGAAATCAAAGCCATTCTACTTGAATGCATCTGGCTTTTTTCTGGCTGTCTGTCAGCTGTCTTTCAATTTTTAATGAAATCTGTTTATACGAAAAGTTTATAAAAATACATTTAGTGTTTGACGAGTAAGGTTTAGTTGGTGCTAAGCCAAATGTAATTAATTTTATTTCTTTTAAGTAATGTGATTTTTAGCTTTGAGTTGATTCCGGAGATTCGGTTTTTTTTCTAAGATTTTTCACACTTGTTTTTGACTTGTAATGTCAATGTGTTTTTTAAACTCTCTCTCTCTCTCTCTCTCTCTCTCTCTCTCTCTCCCCTCTCTAAAGCTGTGTGATAGTTTGGTGTGTGAACAAGTTTTTGGCTTTTGAGTGATTTTCCACATGCGACAATTCCCTGAGTTTTTCTCCGATTGCTTTTAACGTGTTACACATGTACACTAATTGAGCTTCTTCGCAATTGCCCATAAACCCGTGCCTAATGCTGTTTTGACTTTGAAACCTTTTGTCAGAATTGTTTAAATTTTTTGATTTCTGGCCCTATTTTTTTAATTGCTCTCGAACGAAGTTTGAAGCTATTACTATAAACGTTCTTGTCTTTTTGGGTATTTTTTTGTTGTAAGGTTTTTGTGTTTTTGTTCTACAACAATATTCCCTTGTGACTTTCTTTTTGTCGTATTTTTTTGTTGTAGTTGCTCTCGATTTGAGAGCTCGTTTGTAGACGCGATTGTGAGCGAAAGGAAATCAAAGCCATTCTACTTGAATGCATAAGGTGTCAGACTGCCAACCTGCAGGTCAGTGGCTCTCCGGGTTTGTACCCTTAATAGTTTTTTCGCACCCACAATACATTTCTAAGCTACACTTCTAAGTTAAACTGCCCACCCGTCGTGCGAGGGCAATTTATCCTACGTTATTCGGTTTGTTTTCGCTTTTATTATTACTATTTTTTACTACTTATTGACAGGTCTTTATTAATCGAATCAATCGTTTTTAATAGCCGCGAAGCGATAGCTGAGGCTTTTGTTGGCCTTCTCATGATTTTTTTTTATTATGTTCATGCAGTTTAAACTCAATTGCATGCGTGACGTCATTTTTGACTTTGTGGAGCAAGTTTTTTTTGGGCTTTTTTTGGCTGTCTGTCAGCTGTTTTTAATTCTTAATGAAATCTGTTTATACGAAAAATTTATAAAAATACATTTAGTGTTTGGCGAGTAAGGTTTAATTGGTGCTAAGCCAAATGTAATTAATTTTATTTATTTTAAGTAATGTGATTTTTAGCTTTGAGTTGATTCCGCAGATTCGGTTTTTTTTTCTAAGATGTTTCACACTTGTTTTTGACTTGTAATGTCAATGTGTTTTTTAAACTCTCTCTCTCTCTCTCTCTCTCTCTCTCTCTCTCTCTAAAGCTGTGTGATAGTTTGGTGTGTGGACAAGTTTTTGGCTTTTGAGTGATTTTCCACATGCGGCAAGTCCCTGAGTTTTTCTCCGATTGCTTTTAACGTGTTACATATGTACACTAATTGAGCTTCTTCGTAATTGCCCATAAACCCGTGCCTAATGCTGTTTTGATCCGATCATTTTCACGATTATTGTTTTTATGGCAATGTGACTTCTGATTTCAGTGACTCTTTAGGGCTAATAATATCGTACATATGTTCTTTCCAACCGATTTGTACTTGCTGGAATTCGTCAACAGGCATTTGTTGCTTCTTATGACTTTGACAGTATTCGTTTTGAAATGTTAGTGATTATTTGCTTTTCACCCATTTTTTCCTAATCGTTTGGTTGTGTTATCACTTATTGTCATTAATGAGAGGCCTCATTGATTGTTAATGCGGCTTAAGTTAATCTCATTGATGATTTGATACTTGGCTAGTGATTTTCATGACTTTGACATTATTTGTACTCTATTTTACATGAATTTTTTGATATTTGCTAGTATTTGTTTCACTTATTGTAATGATTTTATCTAATCAGTGAAAGGTCTAAATTTTTATCGCATTGTCGAGGTTTACGAGTTTGTGCTCTTTTTGTTGTCTTATCTGTAAGTTCCATTGATGACAAGCCTGATGTTTCTAACGATTCTTTATTAATCGAATCAATTGTTTTCAATAGCGGCGAAGCGGTAGCTGAGGCTGTTATTGGTCTTCTCTCGGATTTTTTATTTTCGCCGTTTGTACTCTTTTATAAACGAGTTTGTGCTCAATTTGTTGTTTTATCTGTTAGTTTCATTGATGAAGAGCCTGATGTTTCTAACAATTACCTAATTAATCGAATCAATCGTTTTTAATAGCCGCGAAGCGATAGCTGAGGGTGGCCTTTTCTTGGATTTTTTTTAATTCGTCAAGATATTTTTACGACTATTTGCTTTTTGTTCATTCGTTCATGCAATTTCAACTCAATTGCATGCGTGACGTCGTTTTTCAGTCTTAGTGGAGCGAGTTTCTTGGGTCTATTTTCTGTCAAAGCTATGTTTTTTTCAGTTTTTTTGATAAATTTTGTTAATACGAAAAATTTTTAAAAGTACAGTGTGTGGTAAGGTTCATTTGGTGTTAGGCCAAATATGATTATTTTCTTTTTGTTTATTTTGACTAATGTAAGTTTTAGCTTGAGTTTATTCCGGAGATTCGGCTTTTTTGTAAGATTTTTTCACATTTGTTTTTTGACTTTTTAATATCAATGTGTTTTTTAACTCTCGCTCTCTCTCTCTCTCTCTCTCTCTCTCTCTCTCTCTCCCTAAAGCTGTGATTGTTTGTGTCAACATGTTTTTGGCTTTTTGAGCGATTTTTTTCCACGTGCGTTAAATCCCTGAGTTTTTCTCCGATTCCTTTTAACGTGTTACACAGGTACACTAGGTGGGTTTTTTCGCAATCGCTCATAGCCCCGCGCCTAATGCTGTTATGACTTTGAAACCATTTGTTGTCAAATTATTTAGTAATTTTTTTGATTTCTGGCCGTATTTTTTTAAATTGCTCTTGAACGAAGTTTGAAGCTATTACTATAAACGTTCTTGTCTTTTTGGGTTTTTTTGTTGTAAGGTTTTTGTGTTTTTGTTCTAGAACAATATTCCCTTGTGACTTTCTCTTTGTCGTATTTTTTTGTTGTAGTTGCTCTCGATCTGAAAGCTCGTTTGTAGACGCGTTTGTAAGCGAAAGGCAATCAAAGCCATTCTACCTAAATGCATAAGATGTTAGACTGCCAACCTGCAGGTCAGTGGCTCTCCGGGTTTGTACCATTAATACAGTTTTTGCACCCACAATACATTTCTTAGCTACACTCCTAAATTAAACTACCCTGCCGTCGTTCGATTGCAATTCATCCTACGTTATTCGGTTTGTTTTCGCTTTTATTATTTTTACTACTTATTGACAGGTCTCGTTTCTTAGTGATGAGTATATAAAAGAAGCTAATTAATGGTTTGATTCCACAGTTAGTTTTTTTGTTTGATTTCAATACTGTCTTATATCGGACTTTTGAGATTTCCTCTTTTGGTCGATCATTTTCACGATTATTGCTTTTGTGCCGATGTGATTTCTGATTTCAGTGTTTCTTTAAGGCTAATAATATTGTGCAAATGTTCTTTTCCACCTAATTGTGTTTGCTTGAATTCATCAACAGGCAGCTGTTGCTTTTCATGACTTGACGCTATTTGTACTCACTATTTTAATTGATTTCTTGATATTTGCTAGTATTTATTTCACTGTTTTTTTTGATGATTTTATTTTTTTCTATTCAGGGACAGGTCTAATAGGTTGCTAATAGGCGTTGTTTTATTCGGTTACATTGTTTTAGTTCATAGCTCGTTCTCTTTCTAAACTTTGAAACTAATTGTTTTCAAGAATTTTTTATCGGATTGTTGAGTTTTACGAGTTTTTGCTCATTTTGTCTTATGTTAGTTTCATTGATGACAAACTTGATGTTTTTAACGATTCCTTAATTAATCGGATCAATCGTTTTTAATAGCCGCGAAGCGGTAGCTGAGGCTATTATTGGCCTTCTCTTGTATTTTTTTATATCGTCAGGTTTTTTACGACCATATGACGTCAGTCACTTCAAATTTGCTTTTTTGTCCATTCGTTCATGCATTTTCAACTCAATTGCATGCGTAACGTCATTTTTCACTCTCAGTGGAGCGAGTTTTTGTTCATTCGCGTTATTAAGTTTTTGGTCATACGTGACACCTCTCTCAAAATTGACTTCCTCACTCTGAAATTCAGTTTTCTTATTCCAAAGAGATAAGGTCAAGTGAGTGTATATCCCTCTAATGGAAGGTTGTTTTGAGAGCAGCTAATAGAAACATCAAAAAGTTAAATAGATGTTTAATCAAAATTTAACACCTAGCCCTTAATGAAAAGGATAAGTTTCTTTTTGGTCTGTCTTTTACTCTCTTTTTGAGACGGCAGATCTACGAAGATTTTTGGGCTATTTGCTGGCAATCTGGCAGCTATGTTTGTCATTAGCTATTGTTTTTGATGACATATAGGCTTTTATTTAAATATGGTTTTTGACTTTGTCTAGTACTTTTAACCCATTGCTTTATCCCTTATTCACGACAGATTGTATCGGTTGATAATGGTTATGATGTGTAAAGAAATATTTTTTCCGTCCGTAGCTAATGCTTTCTGTGACTTATACATTCTTCATTTCGAAAACTTTAACGAATTTTTGAGTTTTTGCAAGTATTGGGTTTTTTGTTGTCTTACTACTCAATCTTATTAATCACAGGTTTCGCTGGTTGCACAAACATTGAGATAAGTGAATATAAGTAGTTGCATGGGTTCATAGCAATCATTTATGATTTCGGCTGATTCTTTTCAAAAAAATAACAATTGTTTTTGAGTCCTTTGTTTTGTTTAAATTTCTTGTGGTCTTATCGCTTAGTCTCAAAACTAATACTTCTTATTGACTATCTATTGAGGTAAAGTTTTGGTGAGTTTGTTGATTCCAACTGTTAGCTTACGTTTTCGTTAGCGTTTGTCAGATACCGTTTGTTTTCGAAATTCCGATGTGATTGTGAGTGTTGCCTGCATTTGAAATTCTGTTGTTCCTTTTCATGCCCTTAGAAATGCTAAAGGTTATTTGTCGACTTCTCAAATTGTATTGTATGCTTTGGTTAAAAATTTCGGCATATAGTTTGTACGGTTTTTTTACTGCGATGCCACTGACAAAAATGTTCAATTTTTTCCAATTTGTTCACTTTTTCCCTCCTTGACAAATGAGGAACATCCTGACACTTAACCGAGGAACATCAGACGTTACCGGAGTTTTCGAAGAGTTGAATCATCAAATTTTACACATACATCACTCCGTTAAATAAGAAGAAAAACGCTTAAAATTTTTCTTCAAAATCAAGTTTAATGATAATATGATAGAGTACTGAATCCAAGGCGGTCGTCA
The DNA here is from genome assembly GCF_964194025.1 of Convolutriloba macropyga. Classification (NCBI taxonomy): domain Eukaryota; kingdom Metazoa; phylum Xenacoelomorpha; order Acoela; family Convolutidae; genus Convolutriloba; species Convolutriloba macropyga. The sequence continues at coordinate 53,808,517 of NC_134471.1, read as the reverse complement.
CATTGAAAAAATTTGTAACCCTATTGGATTCATTAGAGTATTCGGGGGTCATAATGTTTGAATTATTTGCGCATTTTTATAAACAATGAAATTAGTTTTTGTTTTTAGAAACAAGTAATTTTTCGTTAATTTACTGAATCTTTTTGCATTTGTTATTGTAATTTCTGCTGTTCAGCACTTGTAATATATTGAGTGTTCTTCAGAAAATGTTGTTATAGCTTTTTCTTCTGAATGACTGAGTAGCTAGCTTTGAGTAAATAACTGCTGCTATTTTTGATGCTTAAAGTGACTTCTAAATAATTCATCGAGCTTTTTGGCGTTCTTCACCTGAGATGGAAAAAACATAATAAGTTACCGTTTTCGGAAACACGTTTGGCGAACACCTTAGCAATTAAATAGTTTATATGAATAAATGCTCTAAGTGATTTTTTTATTGTTTACTTCAATTTTATGAAAATGAGAGTCCTAAAGTTTTCGTCCTCTAACTAATAAGATCGTTAAATATTTTAAATAGCAGCTAAGTTCCCAGTAGTCTTTAAACATTCCATACGATAGCACCCAAAATTTTATGTTGTATGGTACTAAACTTTTTTCCAGGAAAGACTAACTTCCTGAAAGGGAGAGATGGCAATGAGTGGGTTTGGGTGATGGGAGATGCGCCTGGCGATGAGAATTATGATCAAATTTGGGTGAAGTATGCGCTTCAATATGCTGAGATGGAAGTTGCAAGACAGCAAAAACAAAGACAGCAGTTCCTCGCCGCAGTCGGCCCAACTCAACCTGAAGTGGCGATTCCCGATAATGCGGCTCCTGCACAACAGGAAAGTGAACAGAGTACAGAGCCGAGTGTGAACAAGGGCAGGTAAGCAAAGATAGAGTAATTTCAAAGTTAAATTTGATGTCACCTTCTCTCATAGCTAACCTCTTAACTTACATATACAAAAAACATCCGAGAATAATATTTCCAAATGAAACCTAAGTGATGCTGCCTTGAATGCTATCGTGGGATAAACAGCATTGGGTGATCAGTTTTTGTAATTAAAAAGCTTATAAAATCTGTTTAAAAAATATTTTAAAAAATAGCTTTTCTGGCTAACAGGTAGCACAAAACAGCTAAAAAAAAATAAATTTGTATCAAATTGAACAAACTATGTCTGTAAATCTGCTTAGTTGTACTTATGGGCTTATTTTGGAGATTATTTAAAATAGCTAACTTTAGCCGATTTTCCTGTAAAGATGACCAATAATAATTTGGATGTGTGGCAAAAAAGGAGAATTTGACGCACATTTTAATGAAAAAAGCAGTTTTTAAATTGAGCCTTTTTATTTAAGCAAAAGAAAATGACGAAATAATTCAGCAAACGTCTTTTTTAATAACCGCGAAGCGATAGCTGAGGCTATTATTGGCTTTCTCTTGGTTTTTTTTAATAGCCGCGCCAGCAATTCAAGGCGGCTATTATTGCGCTCCTAATTAAAATTCAAAGAATTTGAATTGTATTGGGGCGCTGTCTTTTTTTTAAGATCTGTTCACAAATTTTCATGATTTTTGAAGTCAAATTGGAGTAGTGATTTTGGTCACGCCGAAACAGGAAATGGACCGAAAAAGCGAGTGGTTTTGCGGCGTGAAATTTTTTTCGCTATAATTTTAAAGTAGAGTGAGAATAGGGTGTTTGAACAAAAATTCGCTTTATCGGTAGTGGTTTTTTGTTCACATGCGGCAATTTCACTTTGATTTTTACTTTTTTTCCGATTTTTGGATCAGATTTTTTTTTGAATGGTTTTTTCAATCCATTCATAGTCCGTTCTAGGTCTACTTTTCTGTTTAGTCAATGAAAATTCTTTGAATTGTGCGTCAGGACTTGTCCTGCTATGTTTTTTTGTTTCGTCTAACAGATTTTTGTTTCGTCTTACCCTGAGTGCTTGGAATTGACTTTTTCAATGATTTCAGTGACTTCTACTGCTTTGCAGTTGAAGTTTGTGTTCGTGACGTCATTTCTGCTTTTAGTTCAATTGCGTGACTTATCTCACTCAAAAAAATGACTTCTGAACTGGCTTATTGAACTTTAAATTTTATGAACATTTACTAATTAAAGGTCAATAGTGTGCATCTAAGTAGTGCCAACTTTATATGCCCTAATTCTTGAGTAATAGAGTCTTGAGTTTTAATATCGATTATTAATTTTGAAAAAGCTCCATTAGGGCTTTTTCCTTGTAGAGCAAATGTATCTTAGATTCGGACTGTCATTTTTATAAGACAAATTTGCTCTACAAGGAAAAAGCCCTAATGGAGCTTTTTCAAATTTTATAATTGATATTAAAACTCAGGACTCTATTACTCAAGAATTAGGGCATATAAAGTTGGCACTACTTAAAAGTCTAGTGGTCTATTAATAAGCTGGTGGTCGATCTGTCAATCTTTTTTCTATAGTTGTTTCCATTCATGGTAGGCCACAAGCCCGTACCGCTGCTATTTTCCGGCGATTGCGTGCGTGACGTCCTTTTTCACTCCTACCGGAGCGAGTTTTTTTTTCATTTGCGTGAAAAAAATTTTTGGTCACACGTGACTTACCTCAATCTCAAAAATGACTTCTGTACTCTAAAATTGACTTTTCTGAACTTTTGTTTTAAAGAGATAAGGTCAAGTGAGTGTGTGTCAATCTAATTTGAGAGTATTGAATAGAATCAGTAATAGAATAAGCAAATTTTTAATAAAAATATAACATCTCAGCTTTTAATAAAAAGGATTTTTTGGTCTGGGTGTTTTTGAGACTGCATATCTACGAAGCTGTTGCGGTTATTTTCTGGCAATCTGTCAGCTATGTTATTTTAATGGAGAAACTTAATTTTTGTTAATTAATAGACCCACAGCGATAGTTGGGGCTATTATTGGCTCTATTTTTTTTACAATTCAAAGAATTTGAATTGTATTTGGGCCCTGTTTTTTTAAGATCTGTTCACACATTTTCATGATTTTTGAAGTCAAATTGGAGTAGTGGTTTTGGTCACGACGAAACAGCAAAAGTGGAGCGAAAAAGCGAGTGGTTTTGTGGCGACATTACGTTCTAATTTTATAGTTGAGTGAGAAAACAGTGTTTGAACAAAAATTCGCTTTCTCGCTAGTGGTTTTTTTATTACATGCGGCGTTTTTGCTTTGATTTTTATTGTGTTTTAGTTTTTTGCCGGGATATTTGTCTGAACGGTATTCCTGATCAAGTAATAGTACATTCAATGTCTGGTTTTGTGTTTAGTTAATGAAAGTTCTTTGAATTATAGGTCAGGACATGTCCTTCTATGTTTTTTTTTAGTTCATCGGCAAGATTTTTGTTACGACGATATGATGTCACAACCATTGCTAATCTGCTATTTGTTCAATCGTTCATGCAATTTCAACTGAGCTAGTAGAGCGAGTTTTTTCTTTTGAGTGATTAATTTTTTGGTCACACATGGCTTACCTCACTCGTAAAAATGACTTCCTCGCTCTGAACCTGACTTTTCTTCACTTTAGTTCACAGAGATAAGTTCACTTTAGTTCACAGAGATAAGGTCACTTTAGTTCACAGAGATAAGGTCAAGTGAATGTGTCACTCTAAAGGAATGTTTTTTGAGAGCAGCTAATAGAGGCAGCAATAACTTATACAGATTCTTAATCAAAATATAACATCTCAGCCTTTAATGAAAAGAGTAATTTGCTGTCTCTTTTTTGCAGTTTTCGTTGAGACTGCAGATCTGCAAAGGTATTGCGGCTATTTTCTGGCAATCTGCCTGCTCTGTTTTGGAAATATTGCAACAAAATGTAGCAAAATTTGTGGGAAGAGTACGGAAAAAGTGAAATTTATTTATAATTAGCAGCCGGTTATTACCAAACTACAGAACTCCTAGAAGACGAAATTTTTTTAAGAAAATAGTTGAAATCTTTTGTGTACGTTGCCAAAAATAACATTGTCAACAAAAATTGCCCAAGAAGTAGGAGAAAACTATTGTGACAAGTGCCCATGTTCACAAAATTTTTCAGCTTGAATACTTCTCGAAGAAGACGGAATTCACAAAACCTTTATGTTGAAGAAATTTGCTACGCTCGAATTGATTTCTGGTACCACTCGTCAATTGTTTATACGTCAAATATATCGATCTGTGTGGGTCGGAAAAAGAAGTTTGTCCAGCTGATTTTTTCATAATTTGTTGTCATTTTTCTTGAGAATTTCGAAGTGAGTTAGGGCTAAACTATGCGCTCAACTGCTTTTTTGTTGTCAGTTTTGGGTGATCGATGTATTCATTGTAGAGAGTTGTGAGTGTTGAGTGAGTCAATAATTGCACTCAAACGTCTGTCTTTTTGTCAAGAAAGGTTAAACAGGTAAAACCTGGAAGGAAATAAGTCGCTGAGAAACTTTTGAGGAGGCAATTTCATTTTCTGGAAAGCAGTTCTTGGAAGTCTGTCACCCTCCATGTGAGATCAACATGCATAATCTTTTCGGCTAATTGTTTGTGATTTTGTTAGCTTCAACACTGTTTATAAATTGTTTGATTTTTATTGTGGCTTCACTCTTTGCTTTCGTTTTGTTGTCTAGTGACTTAGTCTCACTAATAACAGATGTCATTGGCTTCCTAAAGAGTTACACCTGAATCAGTTACACGAGTTACTCTTAAGTAGTTTTTAATTGAAATCTTATGCGTCTTATGATTTTTTGAAATTTTGTTGGTTTTGGTACAATAAAGTACAATGGAATTTTGAATTTGGTCCTTTGGTCTTTTTTATGTGACTTTGAGCTTGAACGATGTTTGTCTGGCCCTATTAACTTTATCCTCAAAAAGGGGGATAAACAGTCAGGTAAAGCACAAAGGGCATTAGGTGGCTGAGCAGCTTTCTGAGAGACTTACCCCTTATTAGTATCTGTTACCGAGTAAATAGCAAAATGAGCAACGCTCTGTTTAATGAAATGAACAGTCTACTCAGCGAGAAAGTTTTATTACGTAATCTCTTAACCATGTAAGCCTTATATCCGTTCCTTTATACGTAGAGAGCTCAGAAAAAGCTCGTTTAACATAGTTTTCGTTGAGCCTGTTAATAAACTAAATCGATTGCGCTCCTTTTAGGCCTAATATTTTTATGTTTCGAAAACGTATCGGTGACCGATCTGAGCCGAAAATCGACTCAAACAAAATACCTGCTATCAAATACACATAGATTTGCCGGGCCATTACGATATGCTTTTTTGCCTTGACAGTACGTAGAGCAGTTGTTCGATATCCGATATATTATTCCGATAGTCTGTTCATCAGCTATAGTATCTAAGTATGCGATTCACTGAAGCTGTTTTGAGGAGACAATTTCATTATGTGAAGGGTAGTTGTTAATCTTAACAATTTGACCACCCTCCCTCAGTCGCGCCCGCTCTAACCCCGATCCCTTGCCCAACATGCCGCCTCCCGTCCGTCCGTCCTCCAGCTGGCGATTTAAACCACCCTCGTCGTCTAGCCCTACCAACTTTAAACCCCCCCCCCCAAAAAAAAAAGCTTGACCCCCTCCACTCCACGCACTACCCCCGCCCCCTAGTATCTCTCAATCCCAACTGGCTACGACCGAAACCAAACTTTGTCTTTTGCTGTTTGTCTTTTTCGTAGTCTCACCGGCCCTCTAATGTGGAATTATTTAATGCATTTACTGGCATTATTTAATACAATGAGATTATAACGATTTTTTTAAACGCGGTATTTTTGAGCGGTATGAAAGTTTCCTATCTTGAAAGTTTCCTATCTTTTCCCCATTTGTTAATTAAATCAGTCAGTTAAAAATGTGGATGAGCAGTGTCGAAACATATGCAAACGCACATTACCGAGCCTCCTTCTTAACTATAAAATTATGCTGCCGCCATTGTTAAACATGTTGCTTAAAATTTTTATGAAGATCCTGTTTGTTATAGATTGAAATTGATTGTGAGTCTGCATAAAACGTACCTTTTTCGATGATTAATAAGCACACTAAATTTGAGCGCCTTTTCTGTTTAGCATTGAAAAGGGTCTTGAAGAAACAACAGCTCCTTCGAAGGAAACAGATATGAGAAATTTGGATATAGTGCCTGTTGACGAGCAAGCTTCCATCCCAGTACATTCTGAGGCAGAAAAAGGAGTCGAAGAACCGGTTCCAAGGGTACCCGACGTGATCGACCAAACCAGCGTATCTGCTGCAATGGTTCCAGAGGTCTTGCCTCTAGACTCAACTATTTCAATTTCAACGCTTTCTGAACAAGATGCCAATCATTCATCAGGACAAAGTGTCGACATAACACTTGACTCTGAAAGTCGGTTAACTCCTACTTTGGAAAACGAAGCCAATCAAATTGAAGAAAAGGATGACTTCAATTTTGTTGACGATGACGACGAGGAAGATGAAGATGGGAAGTTTCCTGTTGATCGGGATGATAATCTGGAAATGTTGGAATCGGTCAGTAATCAAAATGTCTCAGATTCCAGTGACGAGAACATGCCTTTCCCAGTTGCTCAACTGGACTCTGAAGTCCAGAGTGACGTCACAGCATCATCTGATGTCATTGAACCCAGCTCTGGTTCTCAAGCAAGTTCTGAAGCTGTCGTTTCCGAAAATTTGGGCTCCGTTCAAGAGCGAATGCGCATGTTTGGCCCTTCCGCTAAGTTCCAGCCCAAAAGTCGTAATGTACAACAAGCTCCAGCTATTCCTCTATACAGGCCTATGTTGCCACTAACTGGAAACCGTGATTCTGCATCGGATGAGTTCAACTTCCCAATGGTCACTGATACGCGCGCAACTACTATTGAAACGCCGAGGTACAATGTAACGAGCCCGAATCAAGTAAACAACCCTCAAATGAACTTTGAGGCTAATTTCGGAAGGTTTAACGCCTACAACAAACCGGCACCGGTTCAACCTCCCATGTATAGACCAACATACAATGGAAACAACCCTACGAGACCTTACTATGCACCACCTCGCGATAATTTAGCAAACAACGAACGTCAGCAGAGGGCTTCTGGAGGATATCGTCAATCGCCTGACCTGGTTGTCAGCTCAAACATGTCCAACAACCTGACGCCTCTTCCGAGGAACTACTTGTCGCCTTCCAACAGCTCGCAAAATGGCTCGAGCGGCGGCAACTCCACCTTTGACTTCAACCAGACGGGATCTTCAAACCCAGGAAGCAATTTCTCATCCTTGAACCGGACCGCTAACAGTTCAACTGGGCAAATTAAAACAAACCCGTACGCTCGACCGCCCCATAACTCGGTTCCCGTGGTGCCGCATCCAAATGGAAAGCCGATTGTGCCTCCGAGGAACATGAAATCGTATCCACACCTGAACCCACCAAACTATTCGCCCAACAGTCCTGGAAGCGAAACACCTCCTCTGACCTCCATCAACCTGGATGCTAGTGTATCCCAACTGGTAAGGTTTTAGCACTTTTGAATCTGTTTTTCTGTGTTCAGTTCATTATGTGGAAATATCGGTAAAAATGAGTGGAAATTACAATCTTCTGAAATTGTTTTACACCTAGTTTGTTGAATCACAAAAGGTACCATTTATGCATGACAAATTTCAATTGAAAAATTCCTCATTTCGTGGAATTTTCTGGCATTATCATTTGTCGTTTGAGATAATACAGATCTGTATAGCGAACAAGAAATTAACGGACGAGATCATTGTCTGAGGTGAATTTCTTTGTTTAGATTGCGAAGCAGAACGTGATGGTGCAACGGTTTCTGCGTCAGTCGATTATCAGAGACGAAGAACAAGCCAACAAACTTCAGGCAGATTGGGAAGAAAGCGGTGAGTGAAACACTTTTTTTGGAGGTACTTAATGTTTATATGGTAGTCGAGTTCTCCAATTTTGCGGATTAAAATATTTATGAGTGAACGGTGTGAAGCTGGTAGTGGGATAAACAGGTAGTGATAAACAGGTAGTGATATGGGATAAGCAGGTAGTGCTCGTAGGGCATTAAGTGACCGAGCAGCTCTCTTAAAGCCTTACTAGTCTCTAAGTATGCGATTCACCGAAACTGGTTTGATGAGACAATTTCATGGAGTGAGGAGGCGGTTCTTAGTCTTAAAAGTTTGACCACCCCCGCAGTCTAGCTTAGCGATAACTTAGTGCATAATTTTGGCTCGGGTATCAATGACATATTGAGATGTTTTTTTTCTACTTAACTCAACTAAGTGCTCTTTAGCCGCGTCAATGATTTACTCGGCTATCATTGCAAGGGTTTTTAAATCTTATATTTTGTTACGAAGAATTTTTTCGCGTTTGATAAATAATGCTTAAATGTTTAGAAATAGAGTAGTCTTTATACTCCAATAAAAAGCAGATGCGCTAACACATCTGAGGAACGCACTGAAGCGGAAAGGGCCCGACTAAACTCACACACATGCAAACTATCTTGACCCTCTCCCAAATTTTCTTGCCCCTCCCCCCGCTTCCAAACCTGAGGTTATCATAGCTGCGAAGCTCTAAACTGAGTGGAGCTGTATTGTGATGCTCTTGGTTTTTTCAATCCAAGGTATTTTGGATTGTATTGGTGTTCTGTCTTTTTTGAGGATCTATTCACACTTCTTTCGGCGTTTTCACTTCAGTGAGAAGTCAATTTAGAGTGGTGAGTTTAGTCGGGCCCTTTCCGCTTCAGTGCGTTCTGTGCTTTCCAACTTCAGTGCGTTCCTCAGATGTGTTAGCGAAGCTGCTTTTTATTGGAGTATAAAGACTACTCGTACTCTACTTCTAAACATTTCAAGCATTATTTATAAAACGCGAAAAAATTTTGTTTCACGAAATATACATTTTCTAGACAAGTATTAAAAACCTTTGCAGTGATAGCCGTGTAAATCATTGACGTGGCTAAAAAACCCTTTGAGTTAAATTGAAAACTACAGCTCAAAGTGTCACACCTTGACCCCCGGTTCCAAACCTGAAGTTATTATAGCTGAAAAGCTATAAGCTGAGTGGAGCTATATTGCGGTGCCCTTGGTTTTTTATTATTCAAAGTATTTTTTGTATTGGTGTGCTGTCCTTTTTTAAAGATCTGTCCATGCTTTTTTTGGCTTTTTCACGTCAGTGAGAATTCAAGTTAGAGTAGTGATTGTAGTCACGCTGAAGTAGTAAAGTTAGCGAAAAATTGAGTAGGTTTAAGTTTTGATTTTTCTCTCAACTATCTTTCAAGTGAAGTGAGAAATTGGTGTTTAAACAAACTTTCGATTTTTGAGAGGGAATTTTTTTCACGTGCGTCAATTTCACTCCTTTTTTCAGCCTTTCTTTTCCTTGAGCGGTTTTAATATGATACATGCATGTTCTAATTGCGCCTATTTGTATTTGCTTGAATTAATCAAAAGGCAGCTAAAACTTGTTCTGATTTTGGCTTTGCCCACTTTTAAAAAATTGAATAAATTGCTTAAAAGGCATAAAGGAACCTAATTACTGTTTAGAGTTCATAGCTCTAATTTTTCATGACTTTGTCATAACTTTTTATCCAAAATTTGGAGCGGTTTTTTTCAGTTTTGGGAGTGTGTTTTTTGTTTTCCTATCTTTTAATCTTGTTAGGAACAGGTCTCATTGATTAATACTAGCGGTTAGTTTTATCAGTTTGTTTTTGCAAATCTTAAGCTCTCTATGATCTCGATACTAATTGTACTCCAGAAATGTTGCCGAATTTTTGAGGTATGTTTGTTTTTTTTGTCAACTTTGGGGTCTTATCGCTCAGTATCATTATTGGCAGGTCTCTATGTTTGCTGAGAATATTTCAATTAATGCAAATAGTCTTCGGTTCATAGATTTTGCTTTCTATGACTTATACTTTGTTAAGTCACAAAGTTAAATCACGTTTTCGTTTTTAAAAAATTTAAGTGAATTTTTGAGTTTTGCGGGTATCTGTTGTACTTATTGCTGTCTTATTCCTCAATCTCAATAATTGCACGTCTCGTCGGTTGACAATGAGGATTCAGTTACTCAAAGTTATTCTCTCAATTTGTAGATTTTGCCTTTGCAGACTTCTTCAAAAAGTTTCAGCAAATTTATTTGCAGAAATTCGTTCTTATTTGTGGTATCATGAATATCATTGGTGACAGGTTTCAATAACATTTAATGACAGGTGGATAATGAGAATTAAGGGACCCCGTCTTGATTGATTTTTTGTCTTGATTGTTTTGTTGATCTTGAAGATTTGTTTCTTACCCTCAATATCAAAACTAACAGTTCTTATTGGACTTCTAATAGGTTGAAATTAATTGTCAGATCATAAGTTAATGTACTTCTTTGTATTGTATTTCAAGAGTTTTCCGGTTATGTTTTTTGTTTCGTCGTCTGACGTTTTTTTCGTTTTACATTTCTAGAATATTCTTTTTGGTCACGCTTGATTGTTGCTTTTTGCGTGACCTATATTGCATGCTTTTATATTTTTGTCTGTTGCTAAAATAAAATCGAATACAAGATGAATTGTAACAAGGGAACTGTTAGCCTATTGGTTAATGCTTTTGATTCTTACGTTAGGATTGGGGTGCGAGAACATCTGCGTTGCACCTCAAAATGTTCTCAGTGATAGAGTTAGAGATTTGAATTAGTTTTTTGGGTTGCGGCAATAGCTTTTTTTTCATCTTCTGTATCTGTTGCTATCTATTTTATGGCACGCCAGTTTGTTTCGCAACTGTACTGGATGTCTGCTGGCTATGTTTTGCTAAATCTAGCGACTACCGTAGTAAACCACTCGCCAGTCGTTCGAGAGCATTTCGCCCAACCTAAGTTGGTTGTGTTTTTGAGATCTGTGAACCTATTGAGAACATATTTTAATTATTAATAGCCGCCCTCATCTTCTCAGCCGGCTATTATAGCGCTCCTATTTTTTTTTTTACTTCGTCGAATAAAAAAATGTTTCGCTTTACCTCATTTTGCCGCCTTTTCAAAATTTTGCGTGAAATCTTTTTGACTTCTCTAGGCTAGTTTCTCTCTTCTCTCATTCTGCTAAAAGTGATTTTGAACATCAGTTGCTCAGCAAAGCAATTCAAAATGAACAGTCAGTATAAAAAATTCAAGTCACAAATAGAAACGGGATAAACCCATAAAGCCCAATTTTAGATGCCCGCTATTTGAACGTCGGTCCTATAAGTATTAGTTACCTCTCTCTAATGCTGATTGTTATTGATAGTAGCCCCTGTAGCCTCTCTCTAAGAAACAGAAGTATGTTCAACTACGAAATGCCATCAAAATAAATCGGACTTAAAAAAATGTTTTTGTACGAAAATCTTTTTTTTTCAATATCTTCTGTTATTTCAATCCCAGTCATGCTTATTGGAATCAACGGCGGCTATTTTCCGGCAATCTGCCGGGTATGTTTATTAATTGAGTGCTGGTTGTGATCTCGCGGAATCAGGAAGTTGGGCGTGAAAGTAATATGTTTTGCGGTGTGAAATTTTTGATCAAGAATCCTTTTGTTTTTGCTGATTTTTTATTCACGTGCGGCAATTTGACATATTTATCCAGTTGTTTTCCAGTTTGTTGATCAAAGTTTTTTAGTCATTCAGAGGGCTTTTTGTTTGCTCCATGAAAATTCTTTGAATTTGTTCGGAACGTATTCTGGTGCTTTGCTTTTTTTTCGTCACCTGACTCATATTTGTTAAACAATTTTTACGCCGTTCTGTCAATGCTCTTTTTGCTTTTATCGGCGTGAGATCATTTCTCGAACTAATTGACCGTGAGTTTTAGGGACCACAAGTGACTTCTTCACTCTAAATGAATTTTCAACTCTAATATTGTGACTACTCTATATCTCTCAAGATTATTTAAGATATTGTATATAATGGAGGTTGTTAATGAGAAAGTATAGCGAACAAAGTGAAAAAGCTATGTATTTTGTAAAAAAAAAGTTTGGTATATGTTGTAAAAGCAATTCCATCAACTCAATTCTTTGTTTGCTTCTATCTATATAAGTTAGTCTACTTCGCAACAATTTCGGTTATCTGCTGGTTATGTTTCTATAATGTTTCCTAGGAAACTATGGCTCTGGCACCGCTCATCTTCAAGGAGTTAGCTCGTCTTTGACTTTGTGTCGGTTATTGTAAAATTTTTCTGATTTCATTTTAGAGCGAAAAGCTAAACAGCAAGATGAAAAGCTGAAACGGGAGAATGAACGCTATCGGGAAATGGCAAGACGTGTGATCAATGAACAACTGTAAGTTCAAAACCCAACCATCGGTCTCATTTTTATTCTTAACTCTATCAATGTCAATGTCTTCTAATCATGCCCTTTTGCTTCTTGACTTTCTAATACTGTTATGCTTTTCTGAGTGATTGTATTTTGTGTACAGCTTTTATTGGGCTTACATTTTGAAAAAAAATAACTTCTGAAGTTTCGAATTCTATGCTTACATGGTAACCCAAAATAAGTTATTCTTAACAAAGGGTATGTTCGAGTTTTTCTATTATCTTGTGAAGCAATGCCGCGCTGAGAGTAGGTTCAGTTAGGGGGGTCTCAGAGTTATCTGTAAATATGTGGTTTGGCTTCTCATATTTGGTAATAACTGAGATCTAAGAATTATCTTCGAACTACAGCTGAGCGCTTTAAATGGATTTCAAGCAAGATGGCTTTCTACATTAAGCTAACAGCAACCCTTACCTGACTCGAAACTAATAAATTTGAAACTTTGCAGTCTATGTGCAAATTGAAAATTACATTTACTGTCGAACGAGTCTTTAAGGTTAATAAAAGCTTAGAAGTGGAAAGAAGCTGACGGTTAAATTTACACAGCGTTTAACGGAAGTTTTTCTTATGATTAGGAAAACTGATAGCTTTCTCGTTCTCGACTCACCTGATATCTGATTTTAACCAATTTAAACCCTGATTTCAACTAACCGATTCTCATGTCGTGTTTGTGTGTTTATTTTAGAGCTACTTCAAATCCTGTCTTCAAACTGATTATTTGCCCTCAAAGCAGTTGTCGCCTCAGATGATATCAACTCCATTTTATTTTAACTATCGTTCTATTGTAACTGGCTTAAACATCGCTAGTCTGTTTTAACCTTCTGATCGTTAACATACATCGAGTTGACTCGACGCGTTGATGTTGATAGTTAACCATTTATGTAACTGCCCGTATTACAAGATTTATTCACCGCTTTACTTCTGGTTGACTAACATCGGAACCTTCGGGAGGATTTCGATATGACGTTGCTTGCGACAACTGAAGACTTGTCAGGGAGAGCTTGCAAAGTTTACAGCTACTAACGAGTGGTATTTTAATCTTTTCTATATCTTTTGCTAACTTCTTACTGACCAGTTTCTTGGCAACTAACGCTTGAAAGTAAATTATCTGAAATTTTGGCATACGTGAGAGATAATGGTTCAACTGTTTTTATCACGATACATTTTAATTAAAGCCTTCGAAAAGCTGGCTTGTCAGAACTGAGTTTAATCTTAGAGTCAAGGAAAAAAGGTTGATAAAATAATTGAAAACAAAATTACCAGATACTGGTAACTACTTTTCAATGTCTGTCGAGATAAATCGAGCAAAATTTGTAGTCAACGTAAACGTCACCGTACAATATGACGGATAATGGAAAAGCACAATTGTAAACAGCTTCCTAATTTTTACAGGCCCGTTCCCCTGAGTCGTGCCTTCCTGCTCTCCTCGGACAAGAGTGACGAGGCGACAGGGCCGCAGAACAGGCAGGAGGTGATCCAATGGTTCCAGAGAGAGGAACTGGACCAGAGAGCGGGATGTGACCCAGAGTCAGGTGCTATTTGTCTCTGGTTCCATGGTTAGTGTTTTTATCTCGATTCGCAAGGTAGGCGGGCTACTAGGTAGGTGGGCTACTATCTTATTGGAGATGTGATGGAGATTTTTACGACTCGAAGAGGAGTATAGGCAAAGCGTCTTTTTTAAATCGCCACGAACCTATAGCAAGGATATTATTAGTCTAAGCAAATTTTTTTTAAAAAAATCTGAAGAGTGGTTTTTAATTTTCCTCAAACGAAGTTTAGCAATTATAGTCTTGTGGTCTTTATGCGATTTTTCTCTTGCCCGATTTTTCATCTGACCCATTTGACTTTTCGTCCTCAAAAGCGGGATAAACAGGTAACTTGCGGAGGGCGTAAAGATCTCTTAGAGCCTTCCGCACTGGTCTCTAAGAATGCGATTCACCAAAACTTTTTTAGGAGACAATTTCATGGTGTGAAGGGCGGTTTTTAATCCTAAAAGTTTGGCCCCCACCTCAGTAACCCAACCCCTGTCACTCAGTCCACCTGGCCAGTCCACCCTCCACCTGGCAGTTTGCCCCCCCCCCCCCCCCCCCCAGCGCTCCCATCGGGTGAACCCCCCCCCCCCCAATGCAAGCATCTCTAGGCCCCAGCTGGGTACTACCGAAGCCAACCGCTCGCCGGTTGTTTGAGAGCAATTTGCCCTACGTTAGTTGGCTATTTTCTCACTGCTCCAGCTTTCGACATTTTAATGTCAGTGAGAAATTAAATTGAGTTGATATAAGTCACGGCGGAGCAGTAAAGCGAGAATTCGAGTAGGTATGAAGTCTCTGCTCTTTAAAGTCTATTTATTGATTAATAGCCGCACAGCGATAGCTGGGGCTATTATTGGCCTTCTCTTGGTTTTTTTTATTTCGTCGTCATGATTTTTGTTACGACCATATGACGTCACAGCCACTTTTTGTTCATTCGTTCATGTAATTTCAACTGAATTGCATGTGTGACGTCATTTTTCGCTCTTAGTGGAGCGAGTTTTTTGTTCATGCGCGTGATTAAATTTTTGGTCACACTTGACTTACCTCACTCTCAAAAATGACTTCCTCACTTTGAAATTGACTTTTATTTACTTTAATTCAAAGAGATAAGGTCAAATGGGTGTGTGTAACTCTAAATGAAGGTTATTTGAGATCAGCTAATAGAGGCAGCAATAACTTATACCGATTTTTAATCAAAATATAACAGATCAGCCTTCAATGAAAAGACGAATTTTTTTGGTCTGTCTTTTTACTGTTTTTTTTTAGACTGCCGGTCTACGAATCTATTGCGGCTATTTTCTGGCAATCTGCCAGCTATGTTTTCTTTTTATTTTTTTTTATTAATAGCCGCCGTCAGCCTCTCAATGGCTATTATTTAGGCGCTCTCCTTTTTACAATTCAAAAATATTTGAATTGTATATGGGCGCTGTCTTGTTTTTAAGATCTGTTCACACATTTTTATGATTTTTGAAGTCAAATTGGAGTAGTGATTTTGGTCACGCCGAAACAGGAAGTGGAGCGAAAAAGCGAGTGGTTTTGCGGTGTAAAATTTTTTTCGCTCTAATTTCAAAGTAGAGTGAGAAAACGGTGTTTGAACAAAAATTCGCTTTCTCGATACTTGTTTTTTGTTCACATGCGGCAATTTCACTTTGATTTTCAATTTTTTGGATTGAATTTTTTCTAAATTGTTTTCCCAATCCATTCACAGTCCGTGCTTGGTCTATTTTTTGTCATTAAGTCATAGTGCATTGGGTTATTAATAGCCGCCTCAGCTCCTCAGCTGGCTATTATAGCGCTCCCATTTTTTTTGCTTCGTCGAAATCGAAATCAAAATAGAAAAGGGTAAACCCATAGATTTTATTTTTAGATGCCTTTTATTCGAACTGGGTTCTGTTAAGTTTTAGTTACCATCTCTAATGCTTATTGGTATTGATACTAGCTCCTGTATCGTCTCAATATGAAACAGTAGTATGTTCAACTACAAAATGACATTAAAATAGTTCTCATTTTAATATTGTTTTTCTACAAAAATGTCATTTTTTTCATTATTTTTTTCTCTGCTTTCAATCCTAAGCGTTGTTATGGGACTCAACGGCGCATATTTTCCGGAAATCTGCCGGGAATGTTTTAATTTCCTTCGCTAGCTAGCATTAGTTTTAAGCTAAAGTGAATTAAGTATAGTTTGAGAATCCAACTTAAAATTAAAACACACCAACTGAGAACTTTTTTTGAGACTAGGAAACAAATAATGTCGTATTCGTGGTCATAAGTTATTAGTGAATTATTGAGTTATCACCTTTTTTGTAATTGTATTTGTTATCTTATCATTAATCGTGTAAAACAAAGGTCTCATCAGTTGCTAATAAGTGAATCTAAATAATTCTTTGAGTTAATAGCTAATGGTTTGTTTGACTTCGACATTATTTGTTTTTTTTGTATTTTTATATAATTATTACCCTTTGTTCTTTTTGCTGTTTTAGTAGCTAGTCCTGTTAATGAAGAGTCCTAGTGGCTTTATAATGAGGCATTGTGTCAGCTAATTTTTTGTCTTTAGCTGATAGCTCGCTCCTCCTTTATATTACCTTGAGGCCATGTGTTGTCGTAAAGGTGCATGTATAGGTTTTGCGCATATTTGTTTGTGTCTGTTTTTTCACTTATTCTGATCAGTGACAAGTCTCGTTGGTTTTAATGTTCAGGTCGTTAGTTCAATTCTTTGGATTTCAATTCAGGACATGTCCTGCTGCATTTTTGATTTGTTGTGCTCGTTTTTTTGTTACGACCATTTGGTCACTCGCCAAGAAGTAAAAGTACCACTTATTTCGGTGACTTCTACTACTCTGCAGTTCAATTTCTGTGCGTGACGTCATTTTTTAATGCATTCTGAATAGGTTTATAGGCCAAAGATGTATAAAACATTTTGAGCTGAGCCTAGCGTACATGACCTACCTCACTCAATAAAATGACTCGGTTTTAAAATCTAAATTAAGAATGAAAACTAAGTTAAATTGAATAGGGGGTCATCCAAGGGTTATAATGCAAGGCTAAATTAATTGAAAGACCTTAGCGTTTAAAATTTAATTTCAAAAGATGAAGTTTTGGATAAATTAAAAACAGAATATCTTTCGCTTATAGTGCCGCAAGTCTTTTTTGAGGCTAATGTCCGGCAATCTGCCGACTGTGTTTGATAATATTGGTAGAGTGGTTTTGAAACGGGAATTGGACGTTGAATTTAATTGTTTACAGTAAATTGTTGAGGAAAATTTAAAAACAGAAGAGTTAATGATATTCTATTCATGCCTCTGTTTTGAGAGAGAGCAAGACAATGAGATGTGAAAAGTTTTTTACTCAGTGAGCAAAGTTTATTAGTCATGTGAAATCCTGAAAGCAGTGATTTTTGATTTTTTTAAACCATTTGAGCTGTCAGTAGAAGTTTTATTATAATTTTCTGTTTTATACCGTGTTATTTTTTTCCTGCATTTAAAGGAATTGGTTATCAAGCCTTTTCTGATGGTTTTGGCTTCATGAGCATAAATTCATCGAAGATTCGATTTAAAAAGGCTTGATTTTGACAGATTTTTATAGGATAATTCCACGTTCTTATTATATAGCAGTCTTTTCCTTTAGTTAAAACATTTTCTTTTAATTACTCTCGAGAAAATTTTGGAACTTTTAATTGTAAAAATTTGTGTTTTTTATGAGAAATTTTGCTATTTTATCTCGTCCTTTGTGGCGGCTGAGCTTACTAATTCAATCACCAAATTGAATAGCGCTTCAAGGTCATTTCGAGCATTAAAGCTAGAATAGCGTGACAAGCGAAATTTAATGCTACATTCTACTGAAGCCATACAGATTTGTTCAATTTCTTCAACATTTATATTTAGCAACTTTTATTAGTACACAATCGTCATTCATGAAGTCAAACGATAACTCAAACTCGAACTACCTCAACAACCAGCTAAACAATACTACGACTTAAGAGTATTGCATCAGATTCTTTGCGATTGGATTGCGAATCAACCTGTTATTGATACAGAATATTCGACAAAACTTCTACATGGTTAACAAATTTCCCATGACATCAAATTTACACTGAAAAGTGACGTTATGGAAAAGTTTTCACATTCTGTCGACCTTATTATCTACAACCAATCAACAGTTGAATTTGACATGTAAATCCACGTGACTAGCAGCATAAAAGGAGCTTGAAAAACTACCAAAAATCAGTTGAAATTTGCAATTTTGGTCATATTAAACTGACATACAGTGCGTATTGAAGCACACTTTTTTGATCGGTAAATTACTTGTTATCGTGTCTTTTTTCTGTAGATCATATTAGTGATTGTACAGTTTTAAATTTACTTTGACTTGTGAAAAGAGTCTCAAACTTTCTGAGGAACGAAGTTCCTAAGTAAGAGAAATTTTGTGCAAAGCATAAAGTCAGTTTCTCTTACCGGCTTTAACGGAGCCTAGTGTAGTTCACTGATTGCGTTATTGAGCAATCGAGTGCGCTGAAAAGCACAAAGTGCGAACTTGGTTACTTTTGTAAAAATTTGATTATCGGGAAAAACTCTCCGAAAACATTAAGGAATCGGAGACAGAAATTATTTGCCCTAACCAGTAGCTAGGACAGTTACATAGAGCTGAACATAGGGGATTCTGCAATTTCGGATTATAACTTGAGTTATTAACCAAAATTCGAGCAAAAATCGATTGTTTCAATTTGAATATATTTGTTATCCTGAGAGAAACAAGTTTGTTATACAGCAAAGCTGAGCAATTAGTTATCAGGAGTAATAGAGCAACAAGTAATGCAACGGTATTGTACAGTATAGCGGATAATACAGTTCACAAAAGTTAACTGCAAAAACACAATATCCGGACAGATTTGAAACCGCTGAAACGAACTGGGCGGTGCAAAGTTTTCCTTGACTTTGATAGGAGAGCAGCCGTTACATCCTTCTTTCCTCGTTTGAGTGGCTTGAGTTTGTCAAAAGAAACGGGATTAACAGGTGAAACTTTCTCTAAATGCAGAATTAACCCCAGCTGCTGACGGAGTGGAACTTCATTGTATGAAGGAAAATTTTGTACTTACGAAGGGTAATTTTGGACCCCACACTTTTCTACTATATTCAATTAATTTAGGTTTTCGTATATTCAACTCAAGTCATTAATCGCTATTTTATAATAGCCGCCATCAGCCTCTCAACGGCTATTATTTAGGCGCTCTCCTTTTTAAAAAATGCTTTGCCTTTTGATCACGTTTTTAACTTTACATAATTCACGGTTTTCACGTTTGACTTTTGACTCACTTCACTCATTGTTTCAAACGAACGGATTTTAAATTCTTTCACTCATTCAATTACGCGATGTGGTGAATACTGTCAAAGTCAAAAATCAAAAGACAGGATAAACCGATAAAGCCCGGTCATTAAGTCATTGAGAATGAGGTTATCAAAGTTCATTAGAGTGTTTGCTAGCTGACATTGGTATTAAGCTTATTAGCTTTCAGTTTAGAAGCTGAGTTATGTACAGTTTGGAATCCTACTGAAACTGCACGCCAAAGTAGAACTCTTTTTGTCACTGAAAAAAAAACCAGTTAAAAAATTTGACACAGAAAAAAACAGACGGTCAGATGTCTTTTTTCTTTTTTTTCTGTTTCAATCCCGATGGGAAGCAAGCGCGTCAACGGCAGCTATTTTCCGGCAATCTGCCGGCTATGTTGATATGTTCAGTTGCTGAGGACAAATCTCTCACAAAATTGGTTGGTTTCGCATTTTGTCTGCAAGTTTCTTCACGTTTCCGCAGTTTTAGTTTATTTAAACGTCTTGTAATTGTTTTACTTTATAGTGCTCGTAAGTTTTTACGTCAGACAATTTTTTTCTTTGCATTAGTTTATAGCTTAAAAATTATGCGTTAAATTTTTTCTGACTTATCTGTGCTAGTTTCACTCTTCTATCATTCTGCTCAAAGTGCTTGTGAACAGAAAATGCTCAGCAAAACAAACTTTATTCAACAGAGTCAGCGTCTAAAAATAAAATTAAAATTAGAAACAAGATAAATCCATTAAGCACAATTTTAGACGCCCGGTTACCGAAACCTCGTTTTTATTAGCCTTAGTTTTTATCTCTTATTGTTTATCCTAAGTTTATTTGCATTCATATCAGCCCCTATATCCTCTCATTGCGAAACAGTATGTCTAACAATGAGAAATGAACTAAAAGTAGTTCGCACTTTAGAAATATTTTTGGACAACAATCGATTCATAATGGTCTTGACACTTATTGTGTTGACTAAGAAACTGGGCTTCGCAATTGAGTAAGCGCTGTAAACTTACTTATTGTGCCACAATTTTTTGTTTCAGTAGTTGTTTTTCTCGTTCTGTAAATAAGAGCTGCGCAATTTGACCAATATAATTAGAAAACGAAGGGTATTTAGGCAATCACAAGAGATGGATAGTTGAGTGATTAATACTTCAGTCGAGTACTCAGGTCGAGGGTTCGAATCCCTCCACTAGGTAAAGTTTCGTGCAATCGTAAAAACAGTTTTATCTAAGCTACTGACCTTGAATTAAATTGAATCGCGTGTCGTTTGATAGGAATTTGCCGGACATTAGTCGGTTCTTCTTCAAACGAAAATTAGTATTGCTTGATGTTGTTTCACAGCTCGCTCAAATTTCTGGGTACAATTTTTGACATCTCCAGGCTGGTTTTCGAGCAGAATGGATCATTCTGCTCAAAATGCTTTTGAGCGGCAGTTGCTTAGCAACGTAGTCTTAAAGTAACGGATTGAATATCGAAAAACGAAATCAAAAATAGAACCGGGATAAATGCTAAAATCTCAGATTTAGATGTCCCTAATTTGTAGTTTGTTGTTATTACTTTTAGTTGCCACTTATGATAATTGGTATTCATACTTTTCCCTGTATCCTCTCTTTTAAGAATTAGAGCGCATAACTACAAAATCAATCAAAATATCACTCAATTTTTTATAGCTATGAAGTTGTAAGCAAAGCGGATCTATATTACGATGCTCTTGGTTTTTTGTTTCGTCGTCTGACGCTCTTCAATTTACATTTGCTCACACAGCAAAGCTTAGTTTTTAGTTCATTTTTAGTACATTTTAGTTCATTTGTGTGATAAGATTTTGATCTTACCTCACTCAAAAAACTGACTTTGGCACTTTAAAACTTAAGTTTAATTTGATATAGTTCAAGTTCAAAGGAATTCATATTTGTAATTAAGGCTCCTATTGAAAAGGAAAAGGCTTCTGCGCAACCATTTTCAACAAGCTTTTTTGTTTTGATTTTTACATTGTTTTTTGAGCGGCCTCGATAACTTTTTCAACTTACATCGGTATCTGTTTCTATATCTATTATACGACACGCTCGTCTATTTCGCAGCTATTCGGGCAATCTGCTGGCTATGTTTAAATATATCAGTTTTTTGTTCTTGTTTCGAAACTTATCGGGGTCAATGCCAGCTATTTTCCGGAAATCTGCCTGGTTTTATTCTGTATCTGACTATTTTGTACAACATTACTCCTTGCTATTGTTGGATGAGTTTTTTTTTGGATGCTTTGGAAAAAGTTTTGGTTGGATGAATTTTTCAATGTGTTAGTTTGATCTTTGACTTCTTGGCAATAGATTGAAACTATCATGTAGACTGAGATGTTCTTTGCAATTAAGTATGAGCTAGAAATGTTTTGTTTTTTTTTAACCATAGAAAAGTTTTGTACCATCAATAGCCGCCGTCAGGCTCAAAGGCTATTATTTAAGTAAGAGCTCTCCTTTTATACAATTTATTCATATTGAATTGGTATGCTGCCTTTTTTTCCGATCTGTTCTTCTTTTATCGACTTTTCGTGTCATTGAGAAGTCAAATTAGAGTGGTGATTTTAATCACGCAGAAGTAGTAAAGGGTTCCAAAAGCGAGTAGGTTTGCGGCGTGATTTCTTCACTTGCTCAATTTGACTTTTCTTTTCCGTTTTTTCTGCTCATTCTTTTAGACCAATTATTTCAAAAGTTCATTCATGTGCTCTTTTAATGCATAGTTGTATTTTTTCAATCATCAAAGGGCAGTGAATGGTTTACATGACTAAGAGAGTAATAAATTTTCGGTGAATTTTTTGTTTTGTCCTATTTTGTATTTTTTGCAACGTTTCCTAGTCTAATTAATGACTCGTCTGATTAGCTCTCCAATGAGGCGTTATGGAAGCTATGTAACAGTATCAATTGATATGCTAAATTTTTAACTACGTTGTCATTTGTTTTCAAAATTATCTGTTCCCAAATTTATTTTTTAGTCTTGATCAATTTTTGTTGTTTCTATTGTGTTATCACTGAGTCTCATTAATAGAAGTTCTCATCTTTTGCTAATGAGGCAATAATAAGCGGCCTGAATTCATGTTCGTCTTTTTCATCACCTTGGCTTTTTTGTTTCATAAACTATTTGCAAATTTTGCTGGTGAGTTTTGTAGTTTTTTATATCTTCCAATCTGATTAATCATTGAATCAATCATCAGTTGCTAAAGAAGACTGAATAATTGAATCAATTGTTCATAATCGAATCAGTTCATAGCTAATGCTTTCTATGACGTTTTGAGTGTTCTATGTTTTTGAGTCTTCCAATTTTTTTTTAGTCTTTTCTATTATTCACATTGACAATTGCATGGATTAGATAATTGCACATAATTGACAATTGCATGCAAATGAGTCTATAAATGAATCTAATTAATGCCTTGAGTTCATGGCAGCGGCTTTTATAACATCAAACTGTTTTTTTTTTTTCAAAATAATTAGTTGATTTTTGGGTTTTTGTTGCTTTTATTGTGGCCTTGTTTAAACTCAAAAACAAATGTTCTCATGGGCTTTCTAGTCGGTGTAACTGTCGTCGACGAATCGGGATCAACTTTTGGCTGTTGTTGTTATTTAGTTATTAATAGCCGCCCTCATCTTCTCAGCCGGCTATTATAGCGCTCCTATTTTTTTTTACTTTGTCGAACTTTTTTTCGCTTTACCATTTTGCCGCTTTTTCGACATTTGGCGTGAAATCTTTTTGACTTCTCTAAGCTAGTTTTTCTTTTCTATCATTCTGCTAGAAGTGAATTTGAACATCAGTTGCTCAGCAAAGCAATTCAAAATGAACAGAGTCAGTATAAAAAATTGAAGTCAGAAATAGAAACGGGATGAACCCATAAAGCCCAATTTTAGATGCCCGCTATTTTAACGTCGTTCCTATGTCTTAGTTACCATCTCTAATGCTTATTGGTATTGATAGTAGCCCCTGTATCCTCTCTCTAAGAAACACAAGTATGTTCAATTACGAAATGCCATCAAAATAAATCGGACTTAAAAAAATGTTTTTGTACAAAAATCTTTTTTTTTCAATATCTATTTTTCCAATCCCATTCATGCTTATTGGAATCAACGGCGGCTATTTTCCGGCAATCTGCCGGCTATGTTTGTGTATACCGTTTTGAAATTTGTCTCGGTGAGTTTTTGAGTCTTGCCTTCATTTGGCGTCCTTTTTGTCCCTTTTTTACCAAACAAAACTGATAATGGTTGTTTTGTTAATACCAATGTTTTGCTGTTCTTAGGGATTGCAGGATGTAGTTTTATGCAAATAGTGTTAGGGTCAAAAAAGGAAATTAAGAGATTTGATAAACCAATTAAGCCCGGGCACTAAGATTCAATTTCCAAAGAGTTTATGAGTTGAGTTATCAAAGTTCATAACTGTTTACTTCTAACAAATATCTGTTTCAAGCTTATTGTTCTCCATTTTAAAAGGTGACGTCGCCCTATTTAGTGTAACGAAACTGCAGAAGAAACTGGAACGTTTTTAACACATAGAATAAAATTACTTTGTCCGTCAATTTTTCTCTTTTTCACATTGTTTTTTAAAGAAAAACAATTTTTTATCTAAAGGAAATATTGCGTTTGTTTTCATTTTTAGTACATGTGATATTGCACTCTCCAAATTAGTAACATTGGTATGTGTGAGTTCGGTATGTGTCAATTCAGCGTTCTACTGCAAGTTCTTCCGGCTTCTTTGCTGAACATTTTGTACTGGAAAGTTGTACATCTTAAACTGTTATATTTTTTTCATTTCTTAATATCTGTATTTTTGTCATTTCGAGTTTCTTGAAAGTGTTTTGTAGGCCTGTGACAACAGGAAACTTAAATTAAGAATAGGTGGTGCTATAATTTAGGTAATGGAGCATTGCAAGCAATGCTTCATTTAGCGGCCGTCAAATCAGGAATTTTAGTTAACGGAGAGTTCATGATATCAGTTGACTACTGAAACTCAAATGAAAATTGCGTAGAAATTGGTGGTATTGTTTTTTCACTTTTGTTAGTGGTTATAGTGGTATATATTAACCTCTACTGACGTCGTTTGAAGCCCCCTTGGTCAATATAGTTACTCCCTCTCCCCAACTGAAGCAGGCTGCAATAGCTTAATAGATTCGAGCTCCCACTAGTCGTTCGAGAGCAGCTATTCTGATGTTAGTCGGTCGTGTTTTCAATTGACAATCTTTCTGCCATATCTCAAGTGTCTTCGACCAGCTGTCGATCTTTTATTTTCATTCCACTTTTTTCGTCTGATTGCATTACTTTTTCGAACAATTATTTTCAACCAAAATTCTTACGGAAGAAGGCGAGTTCGAAGTTGCCAGTCATCCGCTATTAGCAGTAAATTAAGCTCGGCTTGAAAAATGTTTAACTTTATCATAAGCCTCTTGAAATAATAATGCAAATACTTACTTTAAAAGATGGCAAATTGAACTTTTTAACCTAGAACTCAATTTACTGCTACTTACTTTAGACTGCAAAACTTCTGTCTGGATTTTCTCTGTTTGTAGGTTCGTCACTTTTTCCTAATTTGAACCTATTAAACTTTGATACTGATGCGTCACTTGATATAAAACCAAAAAAAAACAACAGACTGGAACA
Source organism: Convolutriloba macropyga (assembly GCF_964194025.1). Taxonomy (NCBI): domain Eukaryota; kingdom Metazoa; phylum Xenacoelomorpha; order Acoela; family Convolutidae; genus Convolutriloba; species Convolutriloba macropyga. Next base: position 53,783,836 of record NC_134471.1, on the reverse strand, counting down.
TGTAGAATGCAATTTTAGTATTTACTTATTTTAACGAGTGTTTGCCAATTCACGAAGACGCATATTGAAACTACATGAGGTATCGTATTACTGTTGCGCTCTTCTAACCTTTTTGTTTTTTTGAAGAGTTTAAACATTGGAATCGGATTGGCTCTCTAAATTTTTAAAGAACTGCATTTCTGTTACTGTTTTTGTGATTTTTATATTCTTCAGATTAAAGCTGACTCAAAAACAAAACACTCAGTCCAATTTTGTTACCAATCTGAAGATGTTTTTAATTGATTAGCTTTTTATTAGAAATCGATTTGGAGAAGATAATGTTTCGTTTTCTTCGAAACTAAATTTCTTTGAATTTTTGTTCCTTGCAAACTGTTCGAAACTGGTTTCTTTTTTTGGGGATTGTCCGTTTTGGCCCTGCGCTGTCGAACGGAAGCTCAGCGAACGGAAGCTCAGCGAAAGTTTAAGGTGCTAAGTATTGTATTCATTAATTTCAAGATCAAAGGGCTGTTTTTAGTTCTTTTGTAATCGCATGACGTCTTTTGTTACTGTATTTTGTATGGCTTTTTAGGTCAATCGTGTGATGAGCATTTTTGAGCGAGGTTTTTTTGAGCATGCATGACTTTGCTTTGACCGCTACAATCTATTATTAATTCTTTAAATTGAGAATTTGATTTTCAATTTGCGTTCAATAGAGGTCATCCAAGCTAGATAGTTATTTGGCTATATGGCATGAAAGACAATAGTGTCTGAAATTGAATTTGGAACTAAGCGTAAAATTTGAACCAATTTTGCAGATTTTATCCAACTGGCTATGTTTTTGCATTGATAATCAGTTTTGTATGCAGGACTAAGTTCAAGTAGTGTTAGAGTTCTAGAACTATTATTTTGATTCAAAACCTCACTGAGGACTGCAATAGTAGGGTCTATGGCCCCAACTTCCCTCCGTTTGAGTGGAAATGCAGTTTTTTTTACGCCAATTAATTTTCGTATTTTGATTGCTCTTCTCGAATGAGATATTTTAATTCTGGTGCATTTCAGGTATCATCAACCGCAACAGAGCTGAACAGTTGCTTGCCAGCCTACCAGTCGGCTCTTTTCTAATCCGAGTGAGCGAGAAAATTTTTGGTTACACCCTCTCGTACAAATCCGATGGACGTTGCAAACATTTCCTTATCGACAAGCACGACGGTACCTATCAATTTTTTGGGCTAAACATGAAACGTCACAATTGCTTGTTTGACCTTGTTAATTACCACCGGACAAAACCAGTTTCGGCCAGCGGAAATGAGCTACTTTTGTACCCGGTCGGGCAAGTTAACGGACAACCTCTGGACTACGCGGAGCTGTTCCAGCGTAATTTGACTATAAGCAGTCATAACAGTAATCCTGTGTCCATACAAGGAGGGGGCTTTGGACACCCTAACCAGAGCAATGGTGGTTTTGGAATGCAAAATGCTAATAATACTTTTATGGTAGACAACAACAGATCGCAAACAAGTTCAGCGAATACCTTTTCATATCCCAATAGAAATTTAGCCCTGGCTACAAGATTTTGACTGGACAATTTATTGCTTCAGAGATCTGGATTAACTAACTGGTTTATAACTCTATCTCTCTTCTATTTGTGCTCTCTAGTTAATATTGACTGTTAATATGAGAAGTTTTAAGGTTATTGAGGAAAGAGTTCTAATGTAGTTTGATATCTTTTGCAAAGTACTAGTTTATGTTTAATATATTTAATAGAAAAGCATGTTTGTATAGTATAAATTGACTATTTTGATATCACTTTAATTCTTTCCACTGAATGCTGGGCAGTTTAAACCCACCTGGGTATTTATTCTAAGCTAAACATATCGCCCACTCTTTGTAGGAAGTTATCACTTTGCATATACTAATCAAATAACATGAAAGAGAAGTACTAAACTCAATTAAGCTTCAAAGTTCTCTAAGTGCCGAATGGAGCGCTGTTGTTAAAGGAGTTTAAAATAATTTGCAGAGTGAACAAATTAATGAATTAAGAGCCTTAGAGATTCGATGATGTTTGTGGTGTTTTTGCAACCGACTCGTGGCCAGTCTCGGCGTATCCTAATTTATGAAACTAGGCCCGATCTGAGTTTTTGGGGAAAATTAAAATGACTATAACATTTTATTAGTGAAGTATATATGGGTGCTGGTTTTGTCAGTGCGTTTATCTTTGTGTAGTTCGCAAGCTGCAGATTCAACCCTGGGATCTTTTCAGTTTGTGCCCCCCGCCTATCACAGCTTAGTCGGTGCATAATACTTGCACCCCCAAGACGCATATGCCTTATTTTTACATTATGATTTACTATCTGATGGCACATGATCTGTAACTGGGGCGTGCATAACGTACTGGGGGCAGAAACGGAAAAGATCCAATAGTGATTAATAGTCGAATTCATCTTCTGAGCCGCCTATTATGGTGCCTCTATTACAATGAAAGAATTTGGACTGTACTGGTGGAGAGACCACCGAAAAAGATCCGGGCCTCAAATTAAGGATAAAAGGCGAGTTTTAAGTTATCCCAACGCGATTTTTTGTTCGTTTTCTTACGAATGGGTCATTAACCGATCAGTTTGTAGTCGTTTTTCGCCACTACGAATTTCTTTTTAATAGCCGCGAAGCGATAGTGGCTATTATTGAGGACATCGTGGATTTTTTATGACTTGAAGAGGAGTACTGGTTTTCTATCGGTCTTTTGTTTGCTACAGGAAGTAGGGTTGTTCATGCGGCATTTTGACCTAAAAGCGAACGTCAGAAAGGCTTTCATGTTGAACAGATTTTTGCTGAGCGAGAAAAGTTTTTTGATCATGCGCTGCGTTCAATGAATGACTTTCAAAAATGTTTTTGATAGAACGGCGCATATAATATAGATAACAGATTTGAAACATGGTTTTCGTCCATTTGGCTGTTTTTTTAGTCTTAATTTGTTTTTTTGTAGAAATGGTTTTGGATCGATGCTGCACTAATATTTAACTTTCTGAAATTGATGCCAGAAAGTTTTGCAGAACCTATTATTCTTTTCAATTGGCAATTTTTTTAAAATTGGCAATTATTTCTCAATTAGTTGTTTTTTGGATTTTTTCCGTTAATTTTTTCATTTTTGAATCTTTGAGGGAACTGTTGCGAAAAATCAAAAAATATGGCAATGTTCGTTTGGCAATGCGTGCTTTAAACAATTCTTTTAAACGTGAGGATTTTGTTTTTATAAAATTGTAAAACACATACTAATCCGTTTTTTTTACAATTTTCGTCAAATTTTTCTTTGTTTTGTTGTTTTTTTGTTTTTCTTTTTTTAGTAGGAGAAGTCTTTATGTGCACAGCAAGTGCTTTAGTCTCGTTTAATTAAAAACTTATTTGTTTTTCGGCGTTTAATGTTTGAAACTTACATGTTTTCAGCCATTATTGCTAAATAAATATGCACTTATTGTTTGATCGATTATTTTAGTGTATTTAAATCAAAAAGTCAACGCGGCATTGTGAAAAGTAAAGTAAGTTTCTAGATCAAACAGTTGAATAAATCGAAGAGCAGAGAGATGTAGAGAAAGGTTTTTTGTTTATACTATTTTTTTTCAAAGAAAGCGAAAAAAATTAGTGTGAAAAAAGTTTTGCAAAGCGAGCGAATTTTTATGATCACGTGCGCTCTTTTCACAGCAGTTCCTTTTTGTAGACTGCAATTTTCCTATCAATCGTGTTTTTCATAATTGTCTGTGTGTTTGGGAGCAATCTTGACCGTCTGAAGTAAATATTACTTTTTTAGATTCAATTTTTACCATTTTGCCCATTTTAAGCTTTTCTAGCATTTTTTCTTTCTAGAATTTTTTATAACTTTTCTGGAGTCGTGTGGTTGAAACTAGTTGTAGCAGTTTTGTGGTCGAGTCATTCGTTATGAATGATAGTTTTTTAAATTTGAGGAAAGTTTGCTAAATTGGAGCAAATTTTTGCTGATTTTTGAATATGTTTTTATGGTCTTTGACATTCTTCTGACCTTATTCTTCCTGCACTGACTTTTGTCGTTTAATTCTAAGATGTGAGTTACTTTTTAGGTGCTGCTACTATGAACGGACAGTTCAAATTTAGTCATGGCAATTTTCTCAAACATATATTATTTTAATTTTTCATTTTTTTGTTCTTAGCAGTTTCCAAACAGTCAATTGATTTTTCTCCCCTTATTATAGATAAGTGACTGAGTTGGAAGAAAAGGTTGTAAACATTGTTTGCCGAAAAATGTTTGAGAAGAACTGTGAAAACAAGGAAGATATCACTTTATTGAATCAGACAAAGTTGCTAATTTTCTCTTATATTTTAATTTGTGGTTTATTACTCCAGTCAATTTTTGGTTGGGTGACTGATTTACGCGAGAATGGAATTAATGTTTTCTCATATTAATAGTTCGGAAATTGCCTAGAGTTTTTAGATAATTCTACTTTACGGCTTTGTCCGTCATCCTTCCCTTTCGAGTTTCTTTTTATGAAACCCATTTTTTTTTTGGTTTTCTGTCAATTGTTAATATTCTGTTGCAAACTATCTGTATAACAGGTCCCGTTACCACTAGTTTCTTTCTGGAGTTGCCACTAAAATTTAATTTTCAGGTTGTGTATCAGTTTTTGTCAGATACTTTACTAATATTGTTCCTGGTGTTTCGAAATTCTAAGTGTAACTATGTGGTCAATGAGGATGGTCACTTTTCTACTTCGATTCGTTTCCGGAGTGCTTCCGGCTATCTTTTAAATTCGCCGTCCCCATATACGATACTTGCGACCTGACGTCTTGGAACTGACTTTTTCGATTTCAGTGATTTTACTGCTTTGCAGTTATAATTTGTGTGCGTGATGTCATTTGTTGTGCTTTAAGGTCAATTGCGTGACTTAAGTCACTCGAAGAAATAACTTCTGAACTCGCTTGATAGACTTTAAATTTTATGAATAGTCAATAGTGTGTATCTAAGTTGTGCAAACGTATATGCTGTAATTCTTGAGTATTAGATTCTTGAGTTTTTGATTTCGAATAATAATTTTTGAAAAAGCTCAATTAGGGTTTTTTCCTTATAGGGTGTCTTTGTCTCATAAAAGTTACAGTCCGAATCTAACCAAAAAGTCTAGTGTCTCAAGTCTAGTGTTTAAAGTACTGGAGGTCAATCTGTTCTATCTTATTTCTTTAGTTGTTTCAATTCATGGAAGGCCAAAAGCGTGTATAGCGGCTGTTTTCTGGCAATCTGTCGGCTATGTTAATGTGTGTTTGTGTATCTGTTTTGGCACTGGTAATTTAAACACAAGAAATTGAAGTCAATTGTCAATTTTTTTTGAGTTTTCTATCAAGATCTCTAAATTATTGAAGTAGCCAATGTAACTTTTTGATGCGGGAAATTGCGGTGATGGGAAGACTGCGCAACACAAATATAGTTATGTAGTCATTTGCTGTAAGAACGTTATCGCTTCAGTATTTTTTGCTTAATTTCTTGGACATTGCAATTTTTCACCATTTCTGCGCGCGTATTTCTGGTAAGTCAAGCAGTATTTTATATCTGCTATTTTTTCTGTTCTCGAGTTCTTTCGTTTCTTTCTGATGGGAAATTTTGCTCTTCGAAACAAATACCTCAAGTATATTTTGGAAGTTTTGGACAGTTGCACGTTTTTTCAATTCTATTTCTATTTAATTTCCAGATTCTTTTTGTCTGTTTGGCTGCCAATGGTCATTTGTTGATTGATCAAGTAATTTTTTTCAGGATAGGCAATAATGTTTTTGTATCTGAGGATTTGAACTGCTGTGGTTTTTTGTCTAACCAATGTCATATCTAATTCTTCCGCCTTTTCAACAGTTCACTTGAAAGGTGTTAAACAATTTCTCTAGACTTGTTTTATTCTACGTCTTATGCTGGTAAGTTTTAGTTTTCCCTCATTCTGAGACATGTTTTTAACCTCAGTCGCCCAGAAAAGCCTGAATGAACCGTGAAAGTGAAACAATTTAAGATGAACCTAAACTATTTAAAAAACCATAAAACAAGTTTTAAATGCCCGGTATTTGAATTTTTTATTATTCTTAGTTACCGGTTCTAATGACCATTGCTAATTTCGGTTCTTGTTTCGACCCGAATTGTGGTCATGGGAAGCATTGTTTGCTATTTTTCATCAATCTGCCAGGAATGATTAACCTATACGCTGCCTTTTCTCCGATATTTTAGAGCAGAATAAGGAGGCTCGGTAATGCGCGTACGCACATAATGTTCTGACCCCGCTCATCCACATCCTTGACTTAATTGGCTACCAAATGATGAAGAGATAGAAAACTTTCGAAAACATACATATCGTTCAAAAAACAACCAATGGAATTCAATAATGCCACAATAGAAGTTCGATGAAAGTTGTTGATAATAGGACTACTAGTAAGGACAATAATAAAAAAAAAAACATTAATTGATGTCTAATAAAAAAATTATAACACAATCAAACTCGCATCAGAAAAAACCTAAACAAAACAGTTTAGTCTATACTTCATTAGAAAAGATATGGGACCTGTCCTCTATGCGACTGGTTAACAGGTTGACAGAAAAGTAAAGAAGTTGAAAAAGACGTGTGTATTTTTGAGAACAATTAACTTCACAGTTATTAATGTCCACTGAAATCAACTCAGATATCCACTGAAAATACTAAAATAATCATTCATATCTCAAATGGATATCATTATCCACTGTTCAATTGCGCAAAATTTAAGAACCAATGAAACTAACGATTATTGTAATAAATAAAAAATATAACAAATCCTTTAAAATGTACAAACATATCAAAACCTCAAACATTTTAAGAAATCTCGTGGTAACAGCAGTAAGAAAAGCGAGAAGCAAATGTTTGAAGTTAAAATTTTTTAAAAGAAACTATTGCTCACTGAAATTGGGTTGTGACGGTCTTAGAGCTATGAACCGAAAAAAAATAGTTAAAAAAATGCAGCTCAAAAACCCAAATATGTTTTGAAAGAAATAATTTCAAAAGTCAGACTTAAAATTTCAACAAAAGAGATGAAATAGGTTGCAACACATTAGTAAGCCAATTGAGCTTGTTAATAATAAGACTAAGTCACGATACCAAAAAAATAACAACAAATACATAAAAAAGTCAAAAGTTCAAGCAATTTTACCACTTCACTCTGGTCAGGGCACACTAAATATAAGATGTTACCTGAAAGAACTGTAAATCATCACTCTCTAATCATCCTAAAATCAACATGTGCTCCTCATAAAAGGACTATGTAGACATGACAACAAAAAGAAACCCAAAAAATGAACACTATAGAAATCTGGGAAACTTTATGAAACTAAATGGTCGAAGCAATTAGTCACATCGTATAGCCACGCTAAAAAAACTTTGAATCAACAAAACTAATTGAGTCTTTTTATTATTGAGATTGAGTCAGATGGCGACAAAAAGGAAAGCAGAAAACAGACTTAAATTTTTTTTTGTTTTAATTTGAAAAACATTAAAACAAACAGCTATAAGCTGAAATATATATAACCAGGTTTTTCGTTATTTTTCTTGGGGGAGCAATTGCGACTTATCAATAACAAGTTTACGGCGTACAACAACAAAAAGAAAGACAAACATAGGCAAAAACCAAAAAACCCACAAAAATTTACGAGATAACTGTCTCAGCCCAAAAACCTTAAAGTATTCAACAAAAAGTTAAAATTTCCAGATACGCCTTGTTCCGACGCTGTGCATTTTCCATTTTATGCTTTCCTTCAATTGGTCTTGTCATAAACGTGATATTTCGAAAAGGAAAAAAATGAACTCATAAAATAAGCAAGTATGCTCAAAAAATAATTTTAAAAAAGAAAACGTGTAGTATCAAAACAAAGAAACCATTAATTGAATTTAAAACCGTTACCAACATTAATTTATAATTCACAGGAAATTGGATTCCGCCTGTTTTTTACTGAGAATCCGTTCGAAGTTGAGAGAAATGGCTAAATTTGTGGCAACGTTCAAAAAATCACCGATAATTTCTTAAAACAAATATACTCAAAGTCATAATCGACATTAGATACCATCTGAAAGAGTTGTCTAGGTTCATTATACCTCCTGAAAACTTAACTGGATCTTCGATTGAGGACACTAAGTCATTGGGTTAAAAAAAGACAAATGAATGCAAAATTTAAGGTGTCCACAAAATTTTTATGAGAACAATTGGTCAGAGCCGTCAAAGCCATGAATTAAACTCTGAAACCATAATATAATCTTGGTTGGCCTTGATTATATTAAAGTTTATATGTCTTCATTTAAGCCCTGATTTGACATTTTTGTCAGGAATTTGCATAAGAATCATTTACATAGCGGAAATATTAAAAAAAAAAGTGTGTCCCGTTAAAATCTAAAAACATTCATCCTAAGGATTCATGTTGGGATCAGAATCAGCCCAGATATTGCTGCGTGTTTAAAAACACTCAACTGTTCAAATGATTGCGAAATGTATACACAGTTTTAATACACATTTTAATACACAGTTTTTCAGTTTGTCGAAAATAAATTACGCATTTTGTATAATAATCGATTTGAAATTTGCAAAAAAAAAACTATCAAAATTATAATTCCAGAAAACTCCTAAAGCCAGCGGGAGTTCAACTAATCCTCTTGTGAGCTTGAGGAGAAATTGCCCGCAGTTTTAAGATGTCTGTTTCCAGCAAATTTAAAGCAGGGGGCTAAAGAAAGTTAATTTGGTTTCACTTTTGATGGAAAAGGTCTGAATTTTGAAAAATTTAGCATTCATTTTAGCCAAAAACTCTGATCGAACAGTTCATCAACCCTCCTCTATCTTTAGAGATGAAACCATTAATACTACAGTTAACAAATTTAATATATTTTTATCAAAATCGACGAAACATTGGTCAAAAGTACCGAAAATGTGAATAAAAACAGCTGAATTACGTCTAATATCCACGAAACTTTAAGTCTCGATAACTCCTCATAAAAATCAAAAATTGAAAAAAAAATTAATTCCATATTCTACGTTGGAGGGGCTTTCTTATGCTTCCACTCACAACTCTCTTCGATGATTATATCAATCGGCCAAATTTGTCTGAACAAAAAAACCCAGTTGGGTATATAGTTCCTCCCCAACTAAAGTGGGTTGGAACAACAAAGTAGTAAACGTTTCCAAGCTTCGAGAACTCAGTGTTGACAAAGACAATTTACTTCTTTTATATTTAAACTTATTGTTTTGACTATATTGTGTCAATTACATCATTTTGCAATTTTACAACAGTCTCGAGCTTCTGTCATATAGCAGAGCTAGTTCTGGTCGTGCAAGATATGCCATTATAACGATTAATTTTTGGACACTTTTGAATATTCTGATTTAATCTGTATATTCAAACGTTTTTAAGCTCAAATTGATAAAACTGTATTGATAAAAATGAAGTCTCTTTGTTGTTTCACAGTTGATGGAAAAACTCTTTAAAAAATTTTGGTTCTTCAAACTTCTTGTTTCCATCAAACAAAGTTGTCAAAGTTTTATTGCTTCTTATACAGATATCAAGAACAAATCTTGTTGTACGCAACTTTGAATGAAGTGACATCTTTGTTAAAGTTGAGCAAAATTATTCGGAAAAATATACTCTGATTTTTAATACTAAAAAGAAATTGAAAGACAACAAATTGTATTTTAGCTATTAAACGATATTTTTCCTCTTCAACTGTAACAAGAATTGTGAGCTAAAGTAAAAGCTGTTTTTAGGTACTTTTGTAATAGTACTTCAAGATTAGTTAAAAAAACAAAAAGCAAGAAAAAGAAAGAATTTATTTCTTTGATCAGGTAACACAAATATAGCATCTTGTGATAAACAAAATAACTTTACCGCAACCAAAGAGGACAGGTAATGGGGTACTAGTACCCGCAAATCCGGCCACAGTGAGACTTTCTGAACTTGCAATCAAGATTTAAATAAGTTTAAGAGAAAAAAAGTAATAATAATTGTTCTCGGGGAAAAACGATTTAGCGAACTATCTGATTTGTTTTTGTAGTACAGAATACAATTATTTTAGTTGTGATTTACTTTTGATAAAGCAAGATACATTTTTGAACAACGGAAAAAAACAGAATATTATTTATGGGTCAAAATTTTTTGTTTTCCTAAAGGAAGGAAAGCATAATATATTTGAGGAGACTGCATGTCTCGGGGTACGCATGAAGCCGGCCGGTAGTCCAAGTGAAAAGACAAAGAATAGAGACAAATAGAAGATTAAAAGAATTTTTTCTAGATCTAAATGTTTAACATTTTCGTTTGCTGTGGATTATCAAACAAATCATCAACTTTGTGACAATCCAAAATGACACTTTAAAATAGCCCAAATCCTTACAGCACTTTAATGAACATTAAAAACTCGTTTCTAAAGAGCAAAATAATCAGCAACAAAAATAATATTGCTCAGTCAGTACTGAGAAAATGGATTTTATAGTTTTGTAGTCTCAATAAAGATCAAAATATTAAACAACAGAAATGTTTGTTATTTATAAAAATGCCCGAAAATACCAGAGGACCGTGGCCTAATTTAAACTTTCACTATCTATTCTATTTAAAAATTCAAAAAACAGAATCTGGTTGCATATTGTTCTATTATACGAAGCAACAATTGGATTAATGTCTTTTTAGATCACGTTTTTTTTAGAGTAAACATGACACAAAGTAAAGCAGATTTTCGTTGGGGAAACTTTTGAAAAAAATGAAAATTTTGTCCCTATTTTTGACAATTTCTAGCATTTTTAGTCAATTTGTTTTTAATTAGAGACTTAAGTGAGCCTAATACTGCTGGTGCAACATTGTTAGAGCGATTTATATTTTAAAATGTATTGGAGAAATCGGTTTGTTTTTATGTGCGCTTTTAATATATGAACAATTATTTGACTTTTCTTATGTTTATAGCTAACTTTGTTTGCTGTTATTTGACTTAAATTTTTTAATATTTTCTGTTTCTCGGTAGAAACTTATTATTTTAATGGCTAATCATTTTTGGCGGATGCAATTCTGAGTTTTATCCTGAATTTTTCCGGCTTCGATTGTTGTTCATGTTTTCTTTGCGAATTGTTTTGTGATTAATATCTCTAAATTGGCAACTCCTCGGTTTCTTGGGTCGCCTTTTTGATTATTTTCTGTCTGTCAGATATCTGCTCGCTGTCAATTTGATGTATGTTTTTTCATAAGGTGTTTTGTTTTAAAATGATCAATGCTCAAGAGTAACGACGACTCAATTGAGGATCAATCGAAACAATACTTAATTTAAAACGTTAAAGACATTAGTTGTAAAGTGCAATTCTCAGAAAAGAGTTGATTAAAAAGTATCTGTTAATGAGTAACAGTTAATTCCAGTTCACTACTACTATCCTTCTTGCTGAACTTTTTATAACTGAGATGGAAGTGGATAAATTTCATATAAATACTGAAAACTGGAGATATCCGTTTAACATTTCATGGGATACACAACTGACACCAAATGAACCCTATGCAAAAGCTTTGTACCATCCAAAACAAATCAATTTCAGCTTTTGTCATTTCAAGATGAATATTATTTCTCAACCTTTTCTTGATGAAACCTTTTGTCATCAACATTGATGCCCAGTGGATATATGGCGGTTGTCTACGGTTCTTTATGGAAATGGATAGTTGTCTAACCTTTATCACAGCTTTTGTTTTCAAAGTTTAAATATTAACTATACAAGCAATGACAAGTAAAGTTAAGTTAATAAAGGGCGCACTAAAGTTTTTTCAACGAATGAATATTCATCTGGAACCAATTAAAACTGTACTCGGGATACATTTGTTTTTTTTTTTCAGTCTTGACAGATAATCTTAAGTTAATTTAAATGTGCAAACAAAAACTTAATTTTTTTACAGAGCAATTTACTTAAAAGCATGACACTATGAAGAGTTGTTGTTTTTTAGTATGAGAGCATCTTGATTAATAAATGCTATAGAAAACAGTGCAATGCACAATTTTCAAAAAATATTTTCAGTAAGTTTTTTAATGTCCTCTTTTAGTTTATTTGTCAGCCAATATATTAACCATTGATTAAAAAATACAAAAAAAACTTAGTTTTGACAAGTTGAGATAGTTGGTACAGCTACAAGGAGGCTCAGTAATGTGAGCTTTCACATAAAGTTCCGGCCGCGCATATCCACAAGTTTGGCTTAATTGTCGACCAAATGAGGATGAGATAGAAAACTTTCAAAAATTCTCACATATTGATCAACAATGATCGGTTTATGAATACAAAAATAGTCTCTAACTCAAATCACCTATCAAAATAAATAATGCCGCTTTAGTGGGCCAATGAAAATTTTCATTGTTAGGACTACCAGACAAGACAAACAAAAAACAAATAACAACAACTCTTTACATCCAAAACTCAATTTCTATTTTTTTTGATGAAAAAACTGATAAATAACAAAGTTAAAAACTTCAAAGAAAACCTAACTTAAACAATCTTACTTGTTTTTTGCTAGAAAAACTAGGGACCGTTCCTTGATGAGACTCGGTAACAAGCAGACAAAAAACACCCCCAAAAAAACGAAGTTACAAAAAAAATTGTTTGTCTTCTCGAAAATAAATAATTCAGTGAAGTCCATTAGATATCAATTGATACTTTAAATAGATTTATTTTCATTTGTACTGTAAAATTAAAACATTCAAACCTGTCAAATTCCACAGAATGTCGTACGTCTACAAAAGTAAAGGACAAATTCAGACGGAAAAAATTTCCTTTAAGTTTTGCAACAAAAGTGCATCGAAGCCGTTAAAATCATAATCTAATCAGTAATAATTAAGATATGATGAACTGCGTCGTCTTTTAAACCAAATAGAGGATTTATGCCCGCTGGGTAACACGTTTTAAAAAAGACCGAAAAGGGAGAAGTTCAAAAATAAATAAATCTTATAATTTTTCGAAAACTATAAATTTCAAAGGCATAAAAGAATTCGATAGCAGTGATATCTTTGAATAGAGTTTTCATTTCCCAAAAAAACAATAGGTTCTGCCATTAATCAGAATATGTCGCAAATCTACAAAAACAACGATAAATAGACAAAAACCAAAAACTAAAATACTTTGCAAGAAACTAGTATTGAGGGCGTAAAACAAAAAGCAATGCACTAAAAACCTTAGATATGTTCAATTGTGCCATTCTCTCACACCAAAAATTAGATAAGCAGGTTGTTGTTAAGGATACTCGATAACATATAGACAAAAAATAGCCAAGTTCATACTTAAAAAAATACATCTTTATATATCTTCTAAAACATTCGATTCCAAAGTATGAAAAACTTGAGCTATAAAATGAAATAACCTAAGATTTCTTCCAAACCAAGTCGCTATTTCCTGCAATTATACATTGTTTTTCATTCGACTACACAAAGAAAGACAAACAAAGACGAAAATAAAAAAAAAACAATTTGTTCATTTGCAAATAATCGCTATCGAGGCCGTTAAAACAATAAACGGTGCACCAAAAAATGTCATATGTTCAATTGTGCCTTGCTTAGTCAACAATAATTGTTCAAACATTCTGTATTTTTTGAGAGTAGGTATCAGGACGAAAAAAAGCGAAATATGAATTTAATAAAACATCTTTATACTTTTTTTAATAGTTTGATTTCCAAATCATGAAAAACTTTAACAATCCACCATAATCAGTAAATAGGTTCCCTTGTTCAACCATAGGAAGACTCTAAGACCTGTAATTATACTGTTTTTGTCAAACTATTACAAAAAGAACGTCAAATAACGACCAAAAACCAAAAAAAATCCATTAATATCTTCTGGAAGACAGAGTCAAAGCAGTTGAAACAATAATCTATTCGCCGACAATCCGATGTGTTCAAATGGGCCTTCATTTAAAATTCCCAGAATATGACACCTGAACTCTAAATAGATTGACAAGAGTGTAAAAATAACCTGAATAATGGGAAAATGTCCAAACATTGAAAATTTTGTAAGGAAACTTTGTAGTATCAAATTAGAAAAACTATAAATTAAAAAATAAAATTACAGTAGGCGCTTTTAATCAATTACAAATCCAATGTGACCTCTTCGCTGACCTTAAGCTAGATGTTGAAAAGAGAAGAGAGAAAAAAGCCGCAAAGCCCAATAAACCATTGATGATTTTTAAAAAAAATGGTTTTTTAAAAGCCAAAATGACCTAAAAAGCAAAATAGACTTCCTTTCATCTCCCTAGGAAGGAAACCAGTGGGTCTTGTTTTTAGTACGGTTTGATTTTCATTGTGTTTTCAGTATCTAACATAAAAAAGGGGAAGTGTGAACATTTTAAAAAAACATCGACTGATGACAGTCAGTTTTAATTGGACTTTAAGAAACAACGATTAGTTCAAAACTACCTTTGTTTTTGCCGCTCATCTTTTACAAACACTCTTATGTTTCAAATTTTATGAATATGAACTATTTGACAAGAAGGTCAATATATCAAACATGATGCATTTTGCTTTATTAAAGTGTTAAATTAGCGAATAACAGTCAAACGTTTAACTCAAGTACACTCTTGATGGATCTACAATTAAAATTAGGCTATATCTGAGTAACTGAAAACTATAAAACTATATCTGAGTAATAAAGCTGTAAAATAAAACAAATTGGACTACAAAAGCCTGCTTCGAGCCATTTTTGAAGATGAAAAGGCTGAAATTTGACAAATTTAGCGAAAACTTTAGCCAAAAAATTCAACAAAATAGTTGAAAAACACTTTTGTTTTAATAGGAAAACAAACAACACTATCTTTACCAATTTTAACGTACATTTTAGCAAAATTGGCAAAGAAGATTGCACAAAAGTACGGAAAATGTAAACAGAAACACAGAAATCAGTCAAATGTTCACAAAACTTTAAACGTCGATAACTCTGTGGAAAAAATGAAACTCAGGAAACGTTTTATTTATATTACTGCTAATTTTTGCGATACTGTGGTTGTCAATTTTAACAAAATTTAGAAAAATTGGCGAAAATTTTTGTCAAAAATAGGGTAAAAGGTGAACAGAACAGTGGATTTCGGAACAATACAATTCTTTGAAAACGAAAATCAAAAAAATCTTGCTATTTGCACATTGTACGCTGGACAGGCTTTGATGATACCACTGTATAGCAACTGGTTCATGCTCAAACAACCGAACTTTTCATCATTTATCTTTGTTACAAATACAGTATTTACTATCCTTTTTCGTAAAACATTTTGAGAATTATATGCCGGACTCAATTTCTTATTTTTGTTTGGACAAACGTTTAACCTTTCTGTATTCTTTTATCCTTGACTGAGGTGAGTGGTATCATATTAAAGCTGCATTTGTTTAGATTCCGACCCAGAAGAGAGATTTTGGTGCATAGATTTAAGAATTTTGTTTTGACCGTCTGACCATTTTGAAGATATTTCAGCCCACCCTGTGACCTTGTTGCATCCGTGCCAGATTAACGTGAAATTTTCTCAGGTTCAACTCGAACTAAATTGGATGGCTTCAAATGCCACGAATTATAGATTTCAAACGGTCCATGTTACTAAATAAAATAAACGTGTTCCATTTCTGAGATATACAAACGAGAATATATTAATCAAAAAGTTTCGAATATTTAATTACGCAAACCCTAGACTCTCATTGGTTATTTATTTCTTGTTTATGTATCTCAGAAGTAGATCACGCTTAATTTACCTAAAAACATCCTCCGGTCAAGAAGATATTGGGAGAATGGGACCAAATTCTACAAATGGCCGGACGAGAAATTAGGTGGACGTGCAAACGACGGCGGATTGAGTGACGCTGTCGGAACTCAGAAGTCCACTGATTCGTGCAGTAGGTTAGTAATCCCTTGGGTTGGTTCCTTTAACTACCCAAACCATGTCACCGGTCCTTAGATGATGCTTGGCTGGCGTATGCCACTTAGAACATTGTTTCAGCGCCAGGACCTACTCTGTGATCCTAAGTGATCAAAGATTACTAAAAGTTTTTGCCTAAAACTACGTAATATCCTCGCGGAGATCTCACCTTGATTTGGCACACTGACCGGGTTGAATCTTCACTTAATTGGCAAGTTCAACAGCAATGCTGTTTGTGTTTATTTTTTTGATATATATTTTTTTTCAATACCCTGATGGTGATGTTTACTGAAAGTGTGCCGACAAAACAATTAAACAAACTTATGTCGTGCGTCTATAACGATTGAACTTTTTCCATCAAAGTCGATTTCGACCAACCACCCAATGCAACCAGCCGATTGTATTGGACCATTTTAACCCACAAAAGGAGGAAACGGAGCAATTCGACTACTCCGCTTGACAATTTGGTTTAACAGTGATTCTTTTCTTTAGGATTTCGAAGAGTCTCCTTGAGCGAGATTCTGGTGATGACACTCGGATTTGTCAAGCTCAGTGGGGTCTAGCATACAACTATCGGCATTACGGTAGTATTCTTGGGAGGATAACAGTCGGAGTGCGTACGCTGTCATCCACAGCACTTTTTGATAAGAACAGAACCTGTCGAAGATAAAATTTGCGGGGCAGATTTCTTAGTTGACTTACTTTCGAATACGGCCAATGATGTAGTGGTTTTGACTTTTTCTTCGAATACTATACCGAATTTTATGCTATATACTACTTGAATGCTTGGTTCGATCTGCAATCGCTTGGTTCTTTAGAATTTTGGATAGTTATACTTCCCTTGGGGCAACGCGGTTCCTTTCGTTTGCGCTGGCGATTTGTAAAATTTGCAATTTTGGTTTCCAACGATAATTGGGTGTTTGCTGCTAGAGTTAAATCCTTGCAAAACATAAGTGCTGTCGGTGTACACGAAAAGATTGTTGATACTAACTAGGAGCTCCACAGATATCTCGTTTCAACCCAGCGACCAATTGCGCATCATGCGGTTCCTATTTTCGAACTGTCTTCGCCTTCAATGGTTCTATGCGAGCGTTACAAGGGAAAAATACAAGCTCCATTTTTGGGGCCCAATCGATGTAGTTAATGGAGTTTTATTGAACTAACAGCACTGAAAACTTCTTGTGAACTATCGCCAAACATGCGTAGTTCCAGGTGTTCTGAGGATACCGAATTGTAACTCCTCGGTATAGTTTTGACAAGCTAGGTTAGTTCCACGCTTCATTGCTGGAATTTTTAAAGAGCTTGTAATACCAATCGCTTTCTTTGCCACGATTTATAAGTTTCAAACGCTCCATATAATTTTTCGAATTTTAAATTTCTAAAGCTTGAAATAAGATTCTGATGAAATGAATTTTTTCGATTTTCATGCCTTGAAACTAAAACTCCCACTTTACTAACTGTTTTCTGTTGTCCATATAAACCATCGTTTTCTTGACAAGTAATAAAAGTTAGACTTCATTGCTTTTTTTCAAGTTATTACCACTTGAGTTGTTCTATTCTTTTGTCGTCTCATCACAACCTATTTTTTCAAATTTTGAAACTTACAACCTCTCAGTTTTTTCAAAGTCTGGTACTCTGCAAAATTTTTCATTAAGAATTTTTGAACTCGGCTCGGGTGCAACCATATTACGAGTCTTGAAACAAATCAATTTTGATAGATTCAAATAATTTTTAATTAAATCAAAGAAGGAACATCAAAGAAATCAGTCGCTTTTTCAATTCAGAGACTTGTTTAACTTAATTTTTCTCTTAATAAAAATCAATTACACTTCTGAGGTAATATAGGTGTCCAATTTCATCTATTTTTCATCATTGTAATTCCGAGCTTGTCGCTGGTGCTCTGTTCGAACAATAAGTTAAATAGTTTATTATGTTGCAGATACGTACAAAATTGTTCCGACCCCACGTTTAGGGGGAACTATATGCTCAAATGGGTTTTTTGTTCAGACAATTTTGGGCGATCGATATATCTTAGAGAAATGTGAGTGGTATCATTAAAAAGCTCGTCCAGAGTAGAATTTGAAATTTTGTGTTGCGAATAAACTAAACGCGATAAAAAAGGGTAGTTTTCGTCCTATAGGCAAGTTTACTCTCCATAAAAAATTGAAATCGATTTGAAAAGCTAACTTTAAAAAGAAACATTTAATATCATTTTGTTTTTTTTTCCAAGCTTGTTAGAGGCTGGTCATCTTTCATATGAAAGTTCCGTTAGCGAAAGGCCTAATTTACGGTCAAATGATGGCCAATGAGCAATTAATTCGTTTTGAACGAGTCGCTACTGTTTTTCAATTACCTCGACTCTGAGTTTTTGTAATTTTCAATGAAACTTTGATTTCTTTTTTGAGGAGAAAAAGCTTCTCAGAGGGCATTTTTGACAACATCTAGTGCTTTAAGTGGACAGCTAATGGCTGTTAAGACTTCAAAAATAATCCTTCGAGAAAAAATTTTTTTTGAACAATAAACGCTCCTGGTCTTTTTTCTGTATAATTATAGGCAATCACTGATGACATGATTTCTTATTAATGACAAGTTCCACTTAGGAAACAAAAACTAATATGATCATCGGTTTTTCTCTTTTAACCTTTAGTTTTATGACCACTTTTCATAATTTTTCTCTAATTTTAGATTTTTTTTCCAATTTTATTTCTTTTTGAAATCGAATCACATGATCCTAAAATTGAGGTTTCTCATTGGCTGGGAGAAGACGGCCAATTGATCATAGATAGAATTTGCTGAGAAAAACTTATGATTTTAATGGCTCAAGACTTTCTTCGCGCACTTTTGTAGTGAATTTTTGAATTTCTGCATGTTTTTTGTGTCGTTTTCAAAGTCATAAGACTTATTGTGATGACTTATTGATGACTTCGTTGGAGACATCGTCGTCTGATTTTCGAGGCATAAGTTAGCGTTTTTATTGATTTCCCTTGAAATATATGAATCTATTGGCTTTAATACTATGCTTTTTCCTAAAATTGTCGTGGTTTTATCTCAAATTTGTTGATTTTTTGAAGACGCATTTTTACAATGGAAAGAATCATATTGCTCTTAAAACGATTATTTAGACAAAAAATCTTACTGGAAAGTTCATTTTTTATTGATTTTGACACTTTTCTCTCTCAATTCGTTTTTGTTTGCTGTTTTTGTTTGTTTTTTATGCAGTCGTAAAATTTAGTCTCTTTCAAAATTTTCAAACTTTCATTTTTTGTTGCTCTTTCCTCCCTTTTAAAACATTCGCGGTAATGGCATATCCCGATGATTTTCAAATGAGGCTCACGCGAACTTTTTTAATCTTTCAGTATGATTTCTACTGAATTATTATAATTAATATTTGAAATAAATAATTTTAATATTCAGATACTAGCTAATGGTTTTATTGGCTTCAAAAATTTTGGTTTTCGCTAATTGCTTGTAGTTTTGAGTTTGTTTGCATCTGTAGTCCATTTCATTGGCTTAGCATAACAAACGACATGTTTTATTGGTTTCCTGAAGATTTTACGCATTTAAAAATATTTGGTTTACAACATGTTGATGGATTTGTGAACTTCGACTCATTAGTTGTTGTTCTTTCAGTTGACTTTTTACCCAGTCTTATTACGGAAAAGTACCATCTGCTTTGTATTCAAGAAAACGTTAAATTGTGTAGTTCAGTTTCATCAGATTGTATTTTGACCTTGTTACTAGGTGCATTTAGACTTAGATAGAGTTTTTGCCGTTAAAAATGTTTTCTGTTTGTGCTTATTTTGTTGGTTGTTTTTTTCCAGTCGTCTTATTGATGGTAGTTGTTGTGAGTGTTTTAATGAGACATGGTTTTATGTAATATAGTTAGTAGTTTGGGTGTGTAGCGATTCTTTAGTACTCAAAAATTTATTTTTGAACATCTCTTCGTTTGGTTGACAATTAGGTCAAAAAGGTAGATGAGCTTGTGTCCAAACATTATATGCAATTAAAAATTACCGAGCTTCCTTTGTTTCACATATAGTGAATATTGATATTTGAAAATAGCTTTAAAAATTTTTGCTGGGTAAAGAACAGATTTTAAAATTTTTTTAAAATTTAAGTGTCAGAAATTCCCCTGTTTTACCTTAGATAATTTATTGGTATGCCATATTGGACTGAAAAGTTTTTTTGGTGAAGTTTTCAAATTTCTAACTAGAAAACTGCTCTCATTTGCTTGCAGTCTAATAAATGTGTAACTTCAAGGAAGTAGCGTTTGAGAACCAAACCTGAAGCTCTTAAAAAAGTTTGGTTTTTGTTTTTTATTTTTTGTTCTAGAAGTAGCTTTTTATGATAAGGTGAGTTTTGCGAATTAACGCTTTTACATAAAAAGTTTATAGGAAAATTTCAATTTCCTGTTTTAATTCAAAAAAATTGTAGTATGTGTTGCCAATGCTATTGCAACTTTCAAGATGATTCAAATAAACCACCAAAATTGCAACAAAAACTTGACTCTTATGTCCAACAACGTGAAACTTAGACGTGCTCTTTTAACGAATGATTAGACTAGAGATATGTTTTAAAACATAAATTTGGCAACCATCCGCCTTGATAAAAAGGACATAGAACTTTCTGAATGTAATTTAATTTTTTTTGAAACAAAGAGGTGGCATGAGCACACGCCAAGACTAATATCCAAGACTACGACAGAGGAAAAGTTTCTTATTGCAGACGAGCCAACCAGCAGAAGAGTTTTTTTCTCAAGGGTTTTCAGACATCACCCGACCAAGAAGGCCTGACATTTTTTTTTCTGGTTACAGACGTCACCAAGAAATGATCGCCCGAGCTTCCAGACGTCACCTTAGAACTCCTTTCCCCGGTTAGACGTATCCAAAAAACGTGATATTTTTTTGCAACACAAAAAAATTGTCCCCCAACGAGCTTTTGTTGATGGTTTATGAATGAAATAGCCATGAGAAACTACAAGTCAGCAATTAACGAAAAAAAAAGACACAAATTGCACGAAAAAAAACGATATAACCTTTGTTTGCATCGGAAAAACTCAAAAACAATTTTCTCAATTTGTCGTAAAAAATCTAAATGAAAGTAATATTTATTTGAATAGAACACTTCAGTTGGACCTAAGAGCAACTTCATTTTGGTTGAACTCCCTATGTAAAATTTTTGCTCAAAAAATGAAAAAGTCGCAAAAGTGCCTTTTTGAGCGTCAAAAATCAAAAAACGTTTTTCTAACGTTTTAATGAAAACTTTTTAATAAACCAAAAAACCCATAGATTAGCCCCCCTGGGTTAGTTGGCAAAGAAGCTTCAAAATCAATGAATCAACTTTCCAATTTTGTTAAGAAGCAACTCAATTTTGACAAAAGTTGCTTCCTTGACTACAAAAAATCAAAAAACCTTTTTCTAACGTTTTAATGAAAACTTTTTAATAAATTCAAAAAACCCATTGATTAGCCCCCTGGGTTTGTCAGAAAACACGCATCACAGTCAGTTTATCGGCTATGCATTTTACAAAAGAGGCGACTCAATTTTGACAAAAATTGCTTTTTTGACTCAAAAAATTCAAAAACGTTTTCCTAACGTTGTGAATAAATCATTAAATAGTTCCACTGAAACCCAGTGATTAGTCCTCTTGGTTTTGTTGGAAAACAAGCTTCAAAATCAGCTGATTGAGTATACAAGTTTGTAAAGAGGCAACTTGAAATTTGCAAATTTGCTTCTTTTACTTAAAAAATTCAAAGAACATATTTCTAACGTTTATTGGAAATTTTCAGTAGATAACAAGAAAGCGCTCGGAAAAATGCCTTCTGTTTGTTTGAAAACAAGCTTTTTTCATCCCCTTGCAAAAGTTTGAAAATCTTTTTTATCCCCTTGCAAAACTGCAAAGAAGTAACAGAAAATTGGCCAAATTGTTTCTCTGTTATATAAAAATAAAAAAAAAACGTTTTTTCTAACTACTTTTTTCTTATTAAAAAAAAATAAAATCACTCAATTTTCAAAAAGAGCTATTTGATAAACCTCCTCAGTTCACTACAAAACAAGCTGGGAAACTATATAACCATTCTGAAAAAAAGAAAAAAAGACAGAAAAATCCTGAAAAGCTTCTGACAAAAAAACCTACAAAAAGGTTTGTGTTTTCTTTGATCTTAATTGCATACTACTAGCCGCGATCCTAGTTAATGGGTAGTATGCATTCCTAAGAAAAGCCGACATTTACACTTATTTTGTTTTCTTTTTGCATACTACCAGCCGCGCATCCAGTTAATTGAGTAGTATACACTGAAAATACCTTCTCAAGAGAAATAAAAAAGAGAAGATAAGATCTATTTTTTTTCTCAAAAAGAAAGAAATCAAAAGCTCTCGAATAATTCCCCAATCAAATTCGCTCACGCATATAGTCCCAATAAGTTGGAAAACTCAAACGTCTCTTCTTTTTTGTCCGCGGTCTCAGAAGTTGCCGAAAGAAGTCCCTTTTTCCCCATTGGTCTCAGTAGTCACCAACTGAAGAGGAGTGTGTTTCCTTTGAGTCGCAGTAGTCACCAAAGTAAAGATGAGCAATTAGGTGGCAGATTTTATCAAGAAACGAATACAAGCAGTTTAATGGTAGCATTTGTCCTTAACTTCATAAGAATCGCTAAACAGAATTTCTTGGAAAAGAGATTCAAATCAGACCCAGCATTTAAGCAACCAGTTTTCTCTGCTATTCTGTAGCTCACGTTGCCTCGTCGCATCGCATTTTAAATTCTAAAAAAATTATCTTTTTTTGCAGAAGTATCAATATAGATTTAGTTTGTTTGGTTTTTAGGTTTTATTTGTTCCTAAAACTCCACACGCAAAAAAAGAAGAAAACACTCCTAAAATTTTTCTGGATTGTGATTAAAGGAGAACAAAAACTTACAGGACAATCGTTGCAAAGTCATATATGTAAAAAAATGAACGCAATTATTTTGTCCTGTTCAACAATTCAACGGTACACACGCGCGAACGCTTAGTTTTCCTTTTTTTAAGCAAATTTTTAGCTAGATTTAGCACAAAAAAAAACACTTTAGGACTCTTGTTTTTGTGAAAAGTTGCGTTGCTACTTTTGAACGAAAAAAGCTATGCTGATTAGCCTACATAAACATAAAAGATTTTTAATTCACCAAAAAAGTCGTCGCTCCGTAAATTTCGAGCCGTTCTTTAACTTTACTCTAAATACGACAGAACCATTACGAGTTGACTACAGCCGGTTCATCAAGATGACAAAAGAAAACAGCCAGAAGTTACAATACACATTGAACAAGTTCGAAATGATTGAGCTCAACATGAAAAATCAGCTTGATCTCTTACAGACATCCGTTGAGCAGAGAAAAAGCTTCCGCACTCTTTCTTTGTTGATCAACAAAATCAAGGAGAGCGTTGAAGAGCTGAAGACACCCCTTGACAGCATCATGATGGAAAAAGTAAGCTCTAGTGGCATAAACTCAGTCATGAAACGTCAATCGAACTTGATCTCTCGTCTAGAAATGTTGGAACTAGAAGTCAACAGTCTCGACAATCAAGGTCAATTGAGTCAATCATCAACTCGAGTGCTCGATGACATCAGCTGCGTCTCACAGTCCTCAAGAAGACAACTCGAGTTGCATCAATTGACACCGATTTCCCAAAACTCAGAGCAAAACAACATGACAGTAAAGAACCCTACCAGCGATGTCTCGCCTCCAGTGCCCCCAAGACCGACGAAACCATCGTTTTTCCTTCCGCAAGGAGAAAATAAATCCAACCTCCTCCCAAAATTCCTTCTGAGCAACAGAAAATTTGAGCAGGATACTAGAGAATTGACTGAAGAACCAGTAAAAAATTTTATGACGGTTGAACAGATAAATCAATCAATGTCGTTGTTAGCAGCCCCAACACCAGCATCAACCCTATTATCCAAAGCAAACATTCATGACATATTTTTCTTGGGTAATCCTCAATCCCCAGAACACAACGCTGTTCTCAGAGAGCAAGAAAACACTTTTAACCAGTTTGCTTCTTTTCAACAACCCAACTTTCCAGTGAATCAAACTGCAGTTATATTTCCTGTTGATTCTACTGATAACCAGCCGGAATTATTTCACTCATCAATTGGAGAATGGAACCAGTTAACTAGTTCAAAATTGATCACATTGCTCGACATGCCAATGAATTAACCAGCAACTGCCACAGTTAGACCAAAAGAAAAGTATTCTGTTCCCTTAAATAACAAAAGAGAAGATCAAAGCGTACAACGTCTTGCATTAGATTTACAAAACTCACTTCAACATAACTGCTCAGTTAACAAAACCAATACATACCAAACATCAAATTCATGCAATTTAAATGAGCAAATGCTTCAGCGTCAATTTCAATCAGAGAACGGAACAAATAGAGTGACAAATAAGAACACGCCAAATCCATATTGTTACGAAGACATTCGTCATGATCCCGTACATTTTGACAACAATCAAAGTGCAACTGTTCAAACTGTTTCAAACGCTCAATTTTCAGCTGTTCCAATAAGTGAAAACCAGAACAGCGGAAAATTGGCGTCAGCAATGTCGTTACCAACAATAGCGCAAGCAAACGTTTCCCAACAATTGCAGAACCTACATTACTCAAATGGAATTCATTTTAGCAATGGAAATCAAACGGAAGAACCAAACGATGGAATTGTTTCCCCCCCCCAATACAACACTCAACAACTAAGGTACCAACCTTGTTTGCTGTACATCATCTCAGCCACTTAATTTTCCACGTACTCCGGAAAATCCATTTATAAACTACCAAACAGCCATTCATCCCCCCATTACTCAACATATTGGCCAACCAAAATTTTCGGGAAATCCGAAACAAAATCCAAATTGGTCTTTTCCTGGAAAGCAACTGTTTCAGCCACGAACTGAATTACAAATAGAAACAATCTCCTTTGAAAACAAATTTTGAAAATCCCTTTGAAAATCTCCTTACAAAACACAAACTAAAGTTCCATTTAGCTTCCACCAATAACAATATCAAATTTCAATGGTAACCCACTGAAGTACCATGAGTGGATAAACAACTTTTTCCACCTAGTTTCCAATAATACTAGATTACGGATACACACCGAATAACATACTTACAGAACTCGGTCGTAGGAAAAGCCAAAGAAAAAATTCAAGCATACTCGTGTGACCCAGCTTACTACGCGACTGCTTTGAAAGTACTTATGGATCACTTTAGAGATCCCAGCATTGCTGTGAACGCTTTCGTCATTCAACTGGAATACTGGCGTCCGAACAGTGACTACAACAATCAGAATTTTGCAACTTTTGCTTCTTTTCTCAAACGCTTAGTGCAAGCTTTTCAATATTTAGGCTTCAAAGCTGACTTGCAAAGTTGAACATTGATGAAAAAGGCAAAAAATAAATTTCCACTTATTATTCTGATATAATTGACAGAGTATACAACAACATCAATTTGTAATCAACCAACCGTCTCTGAATTTCAGAAGTTGCTTGAAGTACAGGCCCAAGTATACGACAAAATCAATAGAGAAAATGTTAATAAGCCGTTTAATAATTGGAACACTTTCGGTCAAAACAATAATAACATTAGCCGAATTAACAACAACAATGATAATAGGAACAGCAATGCTATGAATGAGTTTTCTAATAATTCACAAAACAACTGGAAACAGAATTCATTGCACTCAAGTCGCCCTGCAAACCAGCATGGTCAACCACCCTTTCTTCTGCGTAAAAATGCTGATCAGTCAAACAAGTCTTGCGAGAAATGCAAAGGAAGTCACATACTAGCAACATGCCCTGAATACCAGAAATGTGCGCCAGACCAAAGGTATGACAATGTGAGCAAGAACAATCTCTGCTCGAATTGTTTAAGCAACAAACATTTATTTTAGGCAGTCATGTCCGACCACAAAACGATGCCAAACATGTAAGGGATTTCACCACACAACTTTGCATGATCCTTTGAAACAAGTTAAGCGGCCCACCGCTGCTTTCTCAACAAGCAATCCCAATCAGCCGACACAAAATCTAGCAAGCCCCCAAACAACGCCATCCTTTCAACAACAAAGTCAAAACAAAAGTACTGACACTGTTAGCAGTAAAAAGAGCCAGCACACAAGATATGGTCAATCGTTCTCTTGTACACAACAATCACAGCAACAAAATATTCAAAGCACCCATCTTAATGCTTCGAATCCGAACCAAAACTTCAGTATCAACCGAAATACAATTCCTCCTCCTGAATGGTATGAACAAATAAGAATACTACCAGTTTCATTTGTAAACGGAAGTAAAGTGTTTGATACCTACGCCTTAATTGACCCCAGAAGCCATTTCACCTTCCTGCTGGATAATGATACTAGCTTTCTTGAGCTTCCCTGAGAAGCACAAGCATCAACAACTCTGCAGTACCTAAACACTGAACATGAAATGCCACTGTCCAAAATAAGTGAAACAGTGACAGTAACGCCTTTTGACAAAGTCAATCAGCAATTCAGCATTGCAAGAGCCTATAGAAAGCCATGTCTCAATGTTTCACCCCTTAACGTTCTTGAACTCAATCAATTATGCGACACCTACAAGGAACTTAGTCACATTTATTTCCCTGACATAGCCAATGGTGCAATAGGCGCCCTTCTTGGTGTCAATGCCTTTGCCTTCACATATCCAGTCGATGTAATCCAAGGTAGCAAAAAGCGTCCATTCGGCGTCAAAACAAAGCTTGGTTTGACTCTCGCTGGAGAGTACGAGCTATCTCTTAAAACAATGAACACAAAAAACCCCCGCGCCAACCATTCAGTTACCATGTCTGCCGGAAAGACATTGAAGAAGAATCGTTGGACGAACTGGTTCAAAGATTCTGGAATATAGAAGCTGAAGGTACATTACCCGTACAAAATGAAGACAGCTCACTAGACCAATTAGCAGTGCAGACAATGGAAAACTCAATCTGTCACAACGGTGAAAGATATCAGATTGGCCTTCCTGGGAAACCCGTAAAGAAACTCCAGAATAACTATTTCTCAGCAGTCAGTCAACTAAAAAGTCTACAAAAACGACTACAAAACGATCCCGGTCTCAATAAGAAGTACAACCAGACACTCCAAACAGACTTGTAAAAAAAATTTGTCAAGCCAGTCGAAATGCAAGCACCACCTCCAGAGTCAATATGGTACTTACTTCATCACCCAGTCACTAATCCGAACAAACCCGGAAAAGTGAGAAGAGTTGCCAACGCAGTATCAAAGTTCCGGGATGAATCACAGAACTCAAATCTTCTACCTGGTCCTGATTTGCTGAATAACTTAGTTGGAGTTTTGTTGAGGTTCAGAGAACACCCGGTTGCTGTTTTGTCAGACATCGAAGGAATGTTTATGCAGATTGCCATGAGACAAGAAGACCAGTCTGCTCTTTGTTTCCTTTGGATGATAGACAACTCCATTCGACAATTCCAATTCACTAGATTAATCTTCGGCGCAACATGTTCACCATTTTGCGCAAATTATAATCTCAATAAATGTGCAGAAGACAAAAAAAGTAAATTTCCAGCCGCCTTGAATGCAATTAAACAAAACTTTTATATGGATGACTACCTCTAGTCCCTGCTAACAATTTCAGAAGCCAAAGAAGTCATATCATAGACAACAAGATGCATGAAAAATGGTGGCTTCAGGTTGACAAAATTTGTTTCAAACGAACCAGATGTACTCGCTGAAATCTCTTCTGACGACAAAGACGAAAAAAGAGATCATAAGAGTTCTTGGTTAAAAATGGAACATAACAACTGACGATTTTGTCATGTTTCCCCTACAACAATTTCCTAAAGATGCAACATTGTACACACAAAGAAAAATTTTCAGTTTGCTATCTTCAATCTTCGATCCCTTCGGTCTGCTGTCTCCTCTGACAATTAGAGTAAAAATAGTTTTGCAGCTGATTTTGAAACTTGGAAGAAAATGGGTCAATTTGATACCACAAGAACTACACAATGCCCTCCAGAAAGTCCTAAACAGCTACTTTGCCATGCCCGAAATCCGAATACCAAGAACTGTTCACAATTTCAGCAAAACCACAAGCAGCCAACTTCATATAATTGTGGATGCGTCAATGGCAGCTATGGCAGCCGCTGCTTACCTCCGCACAACTAATAGTCAAGCCACTCCGCCACAAGTGTGTTTTCTCATGGGAAAGTGCAAAGTTGCTCCCATTAAGCAAATGAGCGTGCCAAAAATGGAACTAGAAGCCGCTGTTATAGGAGTGCGCCTTCTACAACTGATCCGAAGAGAAATGACAATGACAATTGACCAAAATTTTCTCTGGTCCGACAGTCAAATAGTTTTGGACTGGATAGCCTCAAATAAGAAGCAAATCGTTTTTGTCTCAAACAGATTGCAAGAAATTCATAAAAGTTCTTTACCCCAACAATGGCATCACATCTCAACTTATCTCAATCCCGCCAATCACGGAACACGCGGTCTTGAGACAAACGAAATTCAGCAGAAACGGTTAGATCAATTTCTTTGCGAAAACGAGTCGACCTGGAATGAGATAAACAAACCACGCGCAACACGAGTGCGGCAGTCACGAGAAGTCCCAAGACAATTAAACCTATAGTCGATCCAAGTAAGTTTTCAACATGAAACAAACTTCTTCTGAGAGTTGCAACAGTTTTCAACCTAATTCATCGTGCAAAGAAAATGCGAACGAGCAATCACCAATACAGAACTGAAGACATTCAATTATCAAGAAACTATCTCCTGAAATTATCTCAGGACAGCTTTTTCCATTCGACCGTTATTTCCTTACAACGTGGAATGAAACTAGATTCCAAAAGCAAAATACGATGCCTAAATCCGCTGTTGGATGAGAACGGATTATTCAGATCTTGTGGTCGTTTGCAGTATGCACCAACACAACTGGATTTGGAAAAACGTCCAATAATTTTAAACGCCAAAGAGAAAATTGTTCGTTTGTACCTGGAACATGCCCATCAAATATGTATTCACCAGTCCACAGAACCAACAAAAGGAATCATTCAACAACGTTACCATGTGATTGGCCTTCGGAAAACGTTAGCAAGCGTACGATTTCATTGTTTCTTATGTCGACGCTTTGACACGAAAAACATTCAACCAATTATGGCACCATTACCTAGTTTCGTTTTCCAACAACAAAAACACAATTTCCTTTTGCTAATTCTGGTGTTCTGGTGATTTCTTTGGACCCTTCTACATCGAAGATTCTAAAGGCCTTATAGAAAAACATTATGCTCTGATATTTACATGCAAGGTGACGCGTGCAGTTCACTTAGAAACGTGTCCAGACCTAAACACAGATACGTTTCTCAATGCCTTCAGAATATTTTGCAGTCGTCGATGCCAGCCCCAACTTCTCTACAGCGACAACGGGGAAAACTTTCGTTGGCGCTTCTGAAGAACTGAAGAAAACTGTTAAAGCCGTGGACAATGACAGAATCTACAAAGCTTTAGCAGTGGCCAATACAACGTGGAAATTCAATCCCCCATACGGCCCTCATTTTGGCGGTATCTGGGAGCGTTTGATCTAGAGCGCCAAAAGAGCGCTCCTCCTCATTCTAGGGTCCAGAAGACTCTCTTTTGACATTTTCCTAACAATCATGGTGGAAGAAGAATCAATTCTCAACTCCAGACCACTGACTAACCTTGCTGAGCGGCCTGACAACGAAGAACCTTTGACTCGAAACCACTTTCCTATCCAGCGTCCCTTCAATAGCTTGCCACCAGGACAATTTGGAGACCAGCAACCTGCAAGCTTGAAAACATGGAAGAACACGCAGAAGCTGATGAACCATATATGGCGACGCTTGGTTAAAGAGTATCTGCCAACCGTTAGCCGACCGTCAAAATGGTCAAACAGCAACGACTGACCACTCAAAGTGGTCGAAATTGTTTGGGTGTTGAAAGACCAAACACCAAGAGGCAATTGGCCACTGGGAAGAGTCTTGGAGACAACGCCAGGACGAGATGGAGAAACTCGAGTCGTAAAGGTAAAAACGGCTTACGGCACGTTCGTTCGCCCCATTTCCGGTCTCGCACGCGTTTTTTCTCCGTAATTTTTTTTTCGATCTTTTTTAATCCGGTTTTAGGCAACGTGAGTTACTCCTTTCCCACAAATTGATGTACTGATGATATTGACAACATTTCAGCTTACAGTTTCAGAGCCAATTTCAAAGAAGATGACAAAAGACTTCAATTGATGCCTCTAAAAGACTTGATGCCCCCTTTGTGCCCTTGCAACATGTTGCCAATGCTATTGCAACTTTCAAGATAATTCAAATAAACCGCCAAAATTGCAACAAAAACTTGACTCTTTTGTCCAACAACGTGAAACTTAGACGTGCTCTTTTAACGAAAGATTAGACTAGAGATATGTTTTAAAACAGTAGGAATCTATCATTTAATAAATCGTTTGCTCTCATCAGCAATACAGATGAAAATGTCCTCTAATACCGTCCAAGGTTTAGATTTCGACCTATGAAAAACACAAAAAGTCCATTATTGATCGATATTATAGTCGAGGACTCTCATCAAATCGAGCAAAAGTGTTTTTCATACGTCGAGTGAGAGTCTTTTCATAACCAATTTTTGTCAAACCTGATCTTCTCATAAGTCGAGATCTAATTCTGAGATTTGTCTGAATTTTTGTTCAACCCTTTTGAGGGGGGAGGAACTATATACTCAAATTGGTTTTTTTGTTCAGTCAATTTTGGCCGATCGATATGTTCATCGTAGAGATTTGAAACTGGTATCATTAGAAAGCTTGTCCAGTGTAGAATACGGAATTAAAAAAGATTTTTGTGATTTTTGTTTCTTACAGGGAGTTATCGAGGTTTAAACTTTTCAGAAAATTGAGTGAATTCCGTTGATTTTATTCACATTTTCCGGAATTTTTTGCCATATTTCGACTAAAAGGTCGCTAATTTTG
This sequence comes from Convolutriloba macropyga, assembly GCF_964194025.1. NCBI lineage: Eukaryota > Metazoa > Xenacoelomorpha > Acoela > Convolutidae > Convolutriloba > Convolutriloba macropyga. The sequence continues at coordinate 53,752,976 of NC_134471.1, read as the reverse complement.
CTAAAATTTGTCAATATTTTATAGGAAAACGTTTATTGATTTTATTGTTAAAGACAAAAAACTATTCCTGGGTATTTTTATTTATTCTTTATTGTCAAAAATTCTGGCTAAGTACTTCAAAATTCAGAGTTCCTCGTCAAAAACAGCACGAAACAAATTTCTTTAGTCCACTTTGAGTAAAATTGTAGGAATTACACTTCCAAACACCGCTAATATATTCTTTGTAGACTCAAAAAGGGGCTATTTCTACTGCAACTTCCGATGCTAGTGCTCCGTAATTAAAACTTTGCCGTTTTTTGCTAACTTTACTCGTTGATTATCAAAAGCGCGTCATTTATTTTTCAATTTCTTATTGTACGAGTTCAAAAGCAAGTTCTTAATGTACGAAAAGCACTAGCTGGGCTAGTTTGGACCAATCTTGGACTGTTGCAATCGAAAACTAATTCGGATTGTAATCAGTCGGTCTTTTTATTAATTTCTTTTTTATATTAATTAAACAAAAGAAAATTTCAATTCAAAGCTCACTATTGATAGCTCCAATTGAATTCCTAATTAGATACAAACTAGTTCGTCTAGCTTTTTACTTGAAATAATATGGTCATTTGACTTTCAAAATTATTTGGTTTTTAAGTAAATAATGGCTTATTGAACTGCCTCCATTTTTCTCCTAATTTCGTAAACTTGTAGATTAGTGTCTGCAACAAAAAAATGCTTCTTTTTTGTACTGAATTCAAATCAAATCTTTTTTGCGGTTTTACGCCTTAAGTTATGGTTTTCTTGCTTGGATACTACTAGATTTAAAATTTTCTTTTCTTTTTAGGTATTTGCCCATTTTTCACATTTTTGATTTTGTCACATTGTCACGCTATTGACAGTTCAAATATCATCTTATTGGCGTTCAAAATAGAGCACAATTGATAATATATTAATCGTTAAAGATAAAGAAAACGGTCTTAACGGCTTCGACACCACTTTCTCGAAGAATTTATTTGATCTTTATAAATTTGTACTTTGCTTTTTTAGTCGTATGAAATTTTCTGTACAATGCCACTGTTTCATTAGCCTATCTTTGAAAAATAGATGAGCCAATACTCCGATATTAGTAGATAGCAGATGACTTTCATCGCTTTGAAAACAATTGTACTTTGTTCCTTACTACGTTCCTTTTTTTGTTCCTTACTATGAACTACATACTTTGTTCCTTTTTTTCTGTTTGTTAACTATTCTCGTTAATTACCGATCAAATATGACATTATTACTGTCAATGAAAGCTGTCAAAAATAACGTTGTCACAACATCTAATGTTTTTAAAGAATTTGCAAGTACTTTACTGATTGGACACGGGTTTTCCACAGAAAAATTAAATTACTTTTTATTTTTAGTTGTTTTTGAGGTTCTTTTTGTAGAGGCAACACATTTTTTTTGGATAATTGCAGTTCTCAGGGGCTTCCCTTGGAAGAATAGACGAACCTATTTAATTATATCATTTTTTAATTAATGGCTTTCATCTCTTTGGAAATAATTTTTTTTTCGAAAAAAACAAGTATTACTTAATTTGGCCCTTTTTTTGTCTACTTGTCACCTAGTATCATTAATGAAAGGCCATATATTTCCTTATGGTTGTTCGCCGAAGCTGAAATGAGACATTTTTGAGGGCCAAAGTATGGCTTTACGGCTTCGAATGCGTTTTCTGACAATTTTTAACTGATTTTTTGTTTGTTGCCGATTTGTTGTTCTTTTTGTAACCGCACAAAAAAATGCAATACCGACAGTTCTTATTTCCTTATTCCTTAGAAGCATTCAACATTGCAAACCTATGGGACATTTTATTTTATTTCCTATGGCTTTCATTACTTTGAAGTTAATTGTTTTTTAAAAAAATAAGCGAATTTTTCAACTTGTTTTCAACTGATTTTAACTATTTTCGTTTTTTTTGTCCAATTGTCAACAAGATTTATTATTGGCTTGTCCCATATATTTTACAGGTTATTTTATTTAGCTTCAGTTTATCCGACACTATTTTGCATTTGTTATTAAGTTTTGTTTTTAAAACGGACATAAAGTTTTTGATGTAATTAATGTTTGTTGTTGTTGTTGTTGTTGTTGTTATTTGATTTTGCTGTTCGTCTTGACCCGCTTTTTTAATATTGGCATATTTCATCAATCTAATGCATCATTTTTTTAACTCCACTGAGCTATTGGCTTTGGAGGCTATCTTTTTGTTCATACACCAATCATTTTTATAGCTGCGAAGCTGTAAGCTGAGCGGAGCTGAATTGCGGTGCTCTTGGTTTTTTTTGTTTCGTCGTCTGACGCTCTTTTTCTTTTTACAATTGTTCACACATCAAAAAGCTGCTCAAAAAGCCAATTTTTCTGAAAAATTTTTTCTCTAACCAACAGTGTGTGCGCGCGTGACTTCATTTCTCAATCTCTCTAGAATAACGAGACTTACCTGACTCAATAAAATGAGTTTCGCACTTTAAAACCTAAGTTTAATTTCAATTGGTTTCAGTTCAAAGGAACTCATATGTGCAGTAAAGCTCCCTAAAACTAAAAAAAAGATTCTATGGAAGGAATTTCAACGAGCTTTATCAAATTATTGCTGAATGTTTTTTACATAGCTTTTTGAGCGGCGTCGATTTTTTTTTCAGTTTAGCTCTGTATCGGTTTCATCTGTTTTATACGGCATGCAAGCTATTCATTCGCAGCTATTCGTTCGCAGCTATTCCGGTAATCTGCCGGTTATGTTTGAAAATTAATTGAATTTTTGGGTTTTACTATCTGTTCCTCATTTGGTAGACAATTATGCCAAATTGTGGATGAGCGGGGTCGGAACCTTATGTGCGATCGCACATTACCGAGCCTCCTTGTTCTCTTTTGTAAATAGTTTAGTTGATATTGTAAAATTGATGTAGTTTCGGCTAGTTTTATATTTTTGTTCCCTCTGATTTTTATCTAATCATTTTACAAAAATTATGAATAGAGAAAAAGAACAAACATATTATAACACAGGCACTTTGTACGGGCGCTCTGGTGCCTTAATACGAATGATTATTACAATAATTAGCTATGCAGATTCATCATTTCATTATATTCTAAACTTATATTTCTTAAAATTTCAAAAATCAAGAAAATTTAATTAACAATGTCCATCCTATTTCTTCGTTTCATTGACTTTTAGTATATGGCCACCTCTTAGTGTTAGCCTCTTCGGGGTGTAAATCAAGTAAGCGGCGCACGACTTTTTATAAAAAAATACCAAAATCTGGTAATAGTTATATTTTGGGTTGGTTTCTTATTTCGGGGAATAAAATTACGCGAAACTCGATCGTTCCGCTTTCCAATTTTAATCATAGACATTTCCAATTCATTTTAATTAAGGGAAAGGTAGAAACTATTCTCAAATAAAGCTTTTTCGGCTTGATGGCTTGTTTCACCATCAGAGGATGCAAGTTTCTGTTACTTTTCATTTAAAGTTTACAAGAATTATTGTTTGACTCAGTTCAGTACGATAGACGGTTTGATATTTGACAGACCTTTTCATTGGCGAAATTTGTTTCGTGTAAGAAATAGATGTCATATGTCAAAAAATTTATGTAATTAGGTTAAGGCATTCATAACTCCTTCGTTAAAACTAATCTGAAAATGTATTTATTAAAACATTTATTAAAAATTGACAGTTGACAACATAAAGTGCTAAAACAATTGTCCTCCAGTAGCGTTTTTTTAAAAATAGAGTGAATTCCGTTGATTTTATTCACATTTTCCGAACTTTTTGCCATATTTCGAGTAAAAGTTCGCTAATTTTGCTGAAAATTGTTAATATTTTATAGGAAAACTTTTATTGATTTTATTGTTAAAGACAAAAAACTATTCTTGAGTATTTTTATTTATTCTTTATTGTCAAAAATTTTTGCTAAGTATTTCAAAACTCAGAGTTCTTCATTCAAAAACAGCGCGAAATAAATTTCTTTAGTCCACTTTGAGTAAAATTGCAGAAATTACACACCCAAACACCGCTAACATATTCTTTGTAGACTCAAAAAGGAGCTATTTCTACTTCAACTTCCGATGCTAGAGCTCCGTAATTAAAACTTTGCCGTTTTTTGCTAACTTTACTCGTTGATTATCAAAAGCGCGGCATTTATTTTTCAATTTTTTAATGTACGAGTTCGAAAGCAAGTTCTTAATGTACGAAAAGCATTAGCAGGGCTAGTTTGGACCAATCTTGGACTGTTACAATCGAAAAATAATTCGGATTGTAATCAGCCGGTCTTTTTATTAAAAAAAAGTTCTTTCTTTTTTATATTAATTAAACAAAAGAACATTTTAAATCAAACCTCAATATTGAGGGCTCCAATTGACTTCCTAATTGGATCCAAACTAGTTTGTCTAGCTTTTTACTTGAAATATTATGGTCATTTGACTTTCAAAATTATTTGGTTTTTAAGTAAAAAATGGCTTATTGAACTTTGCCTCCACTTTTCTCCTAATTTCGTCAACTTGTAGATTAGTGTCTGCAACAAAAAATGCTTCTTTTTTGTACTGAATTCAAATCAAATCTTTTTTGCGGTTTTACGCTTTAAGTTATGGTTTTCTTGCTTGGATACTACTAGATTAAAAGTTTTCTATTCTTTTTAGGTATTTGCCCATTTTTCACATTTTTTAATTTTGTCACATTGTCACGCTATTAACCGTTCAAATATCATCTTATTGGCGATAAAAAATAGAGCAAAATTGATAATATTTTAATCCTTAAAGATTAAGAGAATGGTTGTAACGGCTTCGACACCACATTCTCGAAGAATTTATTTGAACTTTATAGATTTGTACTTTGCTTTTTTTAGTCATATGAAATTTTCTGTACAATGCCATTGTTTGGTTAGCCTTTCTTTGAAAATTAGATGAGCCAATACTCCGATATTAGTAGATAGCAGATGACTTTCATCGCTTTGAAAACAATTGTACTTTGTTCCTTACTACGTTCCTTTTTTTGTTCCTTACTATGAACTACATACTTTGTTCCTTTTTTTCTGTTTGTTAACTATTCTCGTTAATTACCGATCAAATATGACATTATTACTGTCAATGAAAGCTGTCAAAAATAACGTTGTCACAACATCTAATGTTTTTAAAGAATTTGCAAGTACTTTACTGATTGGACACGGGTTTTCCACAGAAAAATTAAATTACTTTTTATTTTTAGTTGTTTTTGAGGTTCTTTTTGTAGAGGCAACACATTTTTTTTGGATAATTGCAGTTCTCAGGGGCTTCCCTTGGAAGAATAGACGAACCTATTTAATTATATCATTTTTTAATTAATGGCTTTCATCTCTTTGGAAATAATTTTTTTTTCGAAAAAAACAAGTATTACTTAATTTGGCCCTTTTTTTGTCTACTTGTCACCTAGTATCATTAATGAAAGGCCATATATTTCCTTATGGTTGTTCGCCGAAGCTGAAATGAGACATTTTTTGAGGGCCAAAGTATGGCATTACGGCTTCGAATGCGTTTTCTGACAAGCTTTAACTGATTTTTGTTTGTTGCCGATTTGTTGTTCTTTTTGTAACCGCATAAAATTCAATACCGACAGTTCTTAATTCCCTAATCCTTAGAAGCATTCACAATTGCAAATCTATGGGACATTTTAGTTTATTCCCTATGGCTTTCATTACTTTGAAGTTAATTGTTTTAAAAAGAAAAGATAAGCAAATTTTTCAACTTGTTGTCAACTGATTTCAACTGTTTTCGTTTTTTTTGTCCAATTGTCAACAAGACCTATTAGTGGCTTGTCCTATATATTTTACAGGTTATTTTTTTTAGCTTCAGTTTATCCGACACTAATTTGCATTTGTTATTAAGTTTTGTTTTTAAAACGGACATAAAGTTTTTGATGTAATTAATGTTTGTTGTTGTTGTTGTTGTTTGATTTTGCTGTTCGTCTTGACCCGCTTTTTTAATATTGGCATATTTCATCAATCTAATGCATTATTTTTTCACTCCACTGAGCTATTCGCTTTGGAGGCTATCTTTTCATTCATACACCAATCATTTTTATAGCTGCGAAGCTGTAAGCTGAGCGGAGCTGAATTGCGGTGCTCTTGGTTTTTTTGTTTTGTCGTCTGACGCTCCTTTTCGTTGTACAATTATTCACACATCAAACCTGAAAAAGCCAATTTTTCTGAATGATTTTTTTCCCTCACCAACAGTGTTTGCGCGCGTGACTTCATTTCTCAATCTCTCTAGAAAAACGTGACTTACCTGACTCAATAAAATGAGTTTCGCACTTTAAAACTTAATTTTAATTTCAATTAGTTTCAGGTCAAAGGAACTCATATGTGCAGTAGAGCTCCCTAAAACCAAAAAAGGATTCTAAGCAAGGAATTTCAACGAGCTTTATCAAATTATCGCTGAATGTTTTTTACATAGCTTTTTGAGCGGCGTCGATTTTTTTTCAGTTTAGCTCTGTATCGGTTTCATCTGTTTTATACGGCACGCAAGTCTATTCATTCGCAGCTATTCCGATATTCTGCCGGCTATGTTTGAAAATTAATTGAATTTTTGGGTTTTTCTATCTGTTCCTCATTTGGTAGACAATTATGCCAAATTGTGCATGAGCGGGGTCGGAACCTTATGTGCGATCGCACATTACCGAGCCTCCTTGTTCTCTTTTGTAATTAGTTTAGTTGATATTGTAAAATTGATGTAGTTTCTGCTAGTTTTATGTTTTTGTTCCCTCTGATTTTTATCTAATCATTTTACAAAAATTGTGAATAGAGAAAAAAGAACAAACATATTATAACACAGGCACTTTGTACGGGCGCTCTGATGCCTTAATACGAATGATTATTACAATAATTAGCTATGCAGATTCATCATTTCATTATACTCTAAACTTATCTTTCTTAAAATTTCAAAAATTGAGAAAATTTAATTTACAGTGTCCATCCTATTTCTTCGTTTCATTGACTTTTAGTATATGGACACCTCTTAGTGTTAGCCTCTTCGGGGTGTAAATCAAGCAAGCGGCGCACGACTTTTAATAAAAAAATACCACATTCTAGTACTAGTTATATTTTGGGTTGGGTTCTTATTTCGGGGAATAAAATTACGCAAAACTCGATCGTGCCGCTTTCCAATTTTAATTCTTAGACATTTCCAATTCATGTTAATTAAGGGAAATATGGAAACTATTCTCAAATCAAGCTCTTTCGGCTCGATGGCTTGTTTCACCATTAGAGGATGCAAGTTGTTGTTACTTTTCTTTTTAAGTTTACAAGAATTATTGGTTGACTCAGTTCAGTACGATAGACGGTTTGATATTGACAGATTTTCATTGGCTAAATTTGTTTCATGTACGAAACAGATGTCAGATGTCAAAAAATTTATGTAATTAGGTTAAAACCTTCATAAGTCCTTCGTTAAAACTAATCTGAAATTTTATTTATAAAAACATTTATTAAAAATTGACAGTTGACAATATAAAGTACGCCAAAAAAATTGTCCTCCGAATGCGTTTTTGAAATTAACGCTTACATAAAGAAAAGAAAGTTCAAGAAAATTATCAGTGAACTTTCCAGCAGCAATAAATTCAGTTAATGCTTATTTGCGACCTAATTTTCGCGCTTTCACTTTCTTTGTTTTTCAGATTTTGAAATCATTTTGTGTAGTTTTGCTATTTGAAAAGAGCTAAACAATTTTTAGCTGACTAAAATTCAGGGTTATTTTTTGAAATTTTAACTATCACATTTGAAGCTAAAACTGTAAACATAGCAAAATCAACGCCACAAAAAATGATATTGCTTCTGTTTTATCTCGCTTTAGATGTATCTGCATTTGCAGCCGATTGTCCAACAGACTTCATTGAAATTGAACAATTTCCACAAAAATGCTACTACTCGCTTCAGGAAAAGATTGGAAAATATAATCATTTCAATACGACATTCAAAGAGGCAATTTCTGAATGTAAAAGGCGGTGAGTCTTTAAGTATTTCATTCATCGTTGCAGTGGGATACCCTTTAGCTATTCAGGAATTGTAGATCAAAATTTATTGAGACTCAACTCATAATGAATTTAACACCAAATGTAGTTTTTTTCTATTGTTTGCTTTTAACTTTTACTTTTAATTTTTTCGTTGCAGCTTTCTCATTTTAGTGATACTTTTCATAAACTTTTTCAAAAAAAATAAATTAGAGCCAATGTTTAATTTTTCTCTCTAGTTAACTGGTTTATCTGTTTATTACATCTGCTTTAATAATTTGTTATATTTTTTTACTAAAAGCGGGAGGGGTTATATAGCTTTATCCTCATTCTATCTGAACCATTCGAACAATTAATATCAGCATTAAATTGTGGCTAATTGCCCACTGGGACTTTTTCAATCCACTTTTGGAAAAAAATTAAAAATTAAACAGATATTTGACTCTAACTTTTAGAATGTCTTAACTCACTTGCAATGCTATTGTTTTGAATCGATCTTGATGTTTTGCTCCACTGTTTTTTCTAAATTAATTCAATGATCGGCGAGTCAGACTCTTTTCTGTAACAAAATTTTTACGTTTTTGTAACCCAAATTCAATCAAAAATGTTTTATTCAAGCAACTCTGGAAAAACAAAAAATCGAGCAACAACCGAATGAGAGGAGTTGGGATGTAGATATCGAGTCACATATATTTTTAATTCGATGTTCTCATTGTTGAAAACCTAAGTAAATTGAAGAAACTTTTCCTTGGAAAATCGACTAAAGAAAAATAAATTTTCGTGTCTCGCAGTACAATCGTTTTCAATACAAGGTTTAGTTAACCTTGTAGGTCTTTGAGGCATGCAAATTTTTTCCAGATCCAAAAAAAGTTAAAATAAAGCAAAACAAAAAATTTAATTGAAATATTTCTCTTTAAATGTGGCTTCTCTGATTCATCTATTTTTCAATTTTTTTCGATAATGTGGCGTAGTATTGAGATTTTACTTCCTGTTATAGATATTTAAAAAAGTGAAAAATGGGTTTTTTATTATAATTAGACAATAATTTTTATATAATGATTCCTTTTCCTATACTATCAATTGTTACTGTCGAGTTGTTATTTTGAGACATGGAGTTATTTTTTCTTTTATTTTTGATAACGCTGTACAGATGATTATAAGAAAACTGAGAAAACTCTTTCCTTGAAAATTATATATGAAAAGAAATATAGCCAATCCAAGTTTTTTATGAAACCAAATGATAGAAAATTATAACTTCTTGTATTTAATTTGAACAAGAACTCTCTTCGTTGTACTTCCGGTGCCGTTGTAATAATGACTTTGAGAACTTGAAGGAGCATTTCAAAACAATATGACAAAGATTGAGTTGCAATAATTCCTTGTCTTTCTTATACCGTAAACTTGTGGTTTTGGATGTTTAACTCTACATTTATCGCCAGTAAAGTGATCTATGCTTTTCGTAATAAAAATGATTAATTAAAAGAAACAAGACTTTTTTGATACTTGCTTTCTTTGGGTATGGTTTTTTTTCAATCAGATGTATACCAAACACAAATAAAGAAACAAGAACACGCAAACACACACAAGCAAACTCATATGAGCACCAAGAGAAAAATGTTAAGTACTTCCTTGCCTAGTCAAAAAAGACACATTCATTGGCTAAAATTCTGAATAATAAGTTATTGAAATGGCTTTGATTGATAACATAAAATCTATTTTATTAGCAAAAATTTGATTAAAAGTTTTTATTTTTTGATGCTTTTTGTTTTTTCCAAATTATCTGTAATCGGAGTTTTTTCGTAATTTTGTCTGCCTCTTGTATTTTGGGTAAATTATCAAAATTATTTTCACTTGTCACCGTTTTGTTTAACGTTTTATATGAACTAAAGTAAATATCAGCTAAAATTTCTGAAATTCCTTGAACAGGAGAAACAATTTTAGCCAATCAATTATTGAATAAGCCGTTTATGGAAAAGATTAAATTGCTGGCAGTCAATTTTAGTAGTCATCTAAAAAATAATTAAAAAGAAATGATGATTCCAGGGCCGAGGTGTCATCTCTAAGAGACGCAAAATTATGTAAGATTGGAGGTGAATGCGTTGATATTATGTGCGTTGAATCGAACTTACATAATATCAACGCATTCACCGCCAAATTTATATAAATTTGCGTCTCTAAGCGTAGAGCTTACAAAATTTTGCGTTGAATTTAGCAAAGATCTTACATTGTTTTGCGTTGAACTTAGCGTAGATCTTGCATAAATTCAACGCGTTCATAAATTCAACAAAATTTGCGTTTTTAAGCAGAGACCTTTCAAATTTTGCTGTGAATTTAACGTTGATCTTACATGATTTTGCCTTGAATTTAGCGTAGATCTTAAATAATTTGCTTTGAATTTCGCTGTTGGATGAGAACGGATTATTCAGATCTTGTGGTCGTTTGCAGTATGCACCAACACAACTGGATTTGGAAAAACGTCCAATAATTTTAAACGCCAAAGAGAAAATTGTTCGTTTGTACCTGGAACATGCCCATCAAATATGTATTCACCAGTCCACAGAACCAACAAAAGGAATCATTCAACAACGTTACCATGTGATTGGCCTTCGGAAAACGTTAGCAAGCGTACGATTTCATTGTTTCTTATGTCGACGCTTTGACACGAAAAACATTCAACCAATTATGGCACCATTACCTAGTTTCGTTTTCCAACAACAAAAACACAATTTCCTTTTGCTAATTCTGGTGTTCTGGTGATTTCTTTGGACCCTTCTACATCGAAGATTCTAAAGGCCTTATAGAAAAACATTATGCTCTGATATTTACATGCAAGGTGACGCGTGCAGTTCACTTAGAAACGTGTCCAGACCTAAACACAGATACGTTTCTCAATGCCTTCAGAATATTTTGCAGTCGTCGATGCCAGCCCCAACTTCTCTACAGCGACAACGGGGAAAACTTTCGTTGGCGCTTCTGAAGAACTGAAGAAAACTGTTAAAGCCGTGGACAATGACAGAATCTACAAAGCTTTAGCAGTGGCCAATACAACGTGGAAATTCAATCCCCCATACGGCCCTCATTTTGGCGGTATCTGGGAGCGTTTGATCTAGAGCGCCAAAAGAGCGCTCCTCCTCATTCTAGGGTCCAGAAGACTCTCTTTTGACATTTTCCTAACAATCATGGTGGAAGAAGAATCAATTCTCAACTCCAGACCACTGACTAACCTTGCTGAGCGGCCTGACAACGAAGAACCTTTGACTCGAAACCACTTTCCTATCCAGCGTCCCTTCAATAGCTTGCCACCAGGACAATTTGGAGACCAGCAACCTGCAAGCTTGAAAACATGGAAGAACACGCAGAAGCTGATGAACCATATATGGCGACGCTTGGTTAAAGAGTATCTGCCAACCGTTAGCCGACCGTCAAAATGGTCAAACAGCAACGACTGACCACTCAAAGTGGTCGAAATTGTTTGGGTGTTGAAAGACCAAACACCAAGAGGCAATTGGCCACTGGGAAGAGTCTTGGAGACAACGCCAGGACGAGATGGAGAAACTCGAGTCGTAAAGGTAAAAACGGCTTACGGCACGTTCGTTCGCCCCATTTCCGGTCTCGCACGCGTTTTTTCTCCGTAATTTTTTTTTCGATCTTTTTTAATCCGGTTTTAGGCAACGTGAGTTACTCCTTTCCCACAAATTGATGTACTGATGATATTGACAACATTTCAGCTTACAGTTTCAGAGCCAATTTCAAAGAAGATGACAAAAGACTTCAATTGATGCCTCTAAAAGACTTGATGCCCCCTTTGTGCCCTTGCAACATGTTGCCAATGCTATTGCAACTTTCAAGATAATTCAAATAAACCGCCAAAATTGCAACAAAAACTTGACTCTTTTGTCCAACAACGTGAAACTTAGACGTGCTCTTTTAACGAAAGATTAGACTAGAGATATGTTTTAAAACAGTAGGAATCTATCATTTAATAAATCGTTTGCTCTCATCAGCAATACAGATGAAAATGTCCTCTAATACCGTCCAAGGTTTAGATTTCGACCTATGAAAAACACAAAAAGTCCATTATTGATCGATATTATAGTCGAGGACTCTCATCAAATCGAGCAAAAGTGTTTTTCATACGTCGAGTGAGAGTCTTTTCATAACCAATTTTTGTCAAACCTGATCTTCTCATAAGTCGAGATCTAATTCTGAGATTTGTCTGAATTTTTGTTCAACCCTTTTGAGGGGGGAGGAACTATATACTCAAATTGGTTTTTTTGTTCAGTCAATTTTGGCCGATCGATATGTTCATCGTAGAGATTTGAAACTGGTATCATTAGAAAGCTTGTCCAGTGTAGAATACGGAATTAAAAAAGATTTTTGTGATTTTTGTTTCTTACAGGGAGTTATCGAGGTTTAAACTTTTCAGAAAATTGAGTGAATTCCGTTGATTTTATTCACATTTTCCGGAATTTTTTGCCATATTTCGACTAAAAGGTCGCTAATTTTGCTAAAATTTGTCAATATTTTATAGGAAAACGTTTATTGATTTTATTGTTAAAGACAAAAAACTATTCCTGGGTATTTTTATTTATTCTTTATTGTCAAAAATTCTGGCTAAGTACTTCAAAATTCAGAGTTCCTCGTCAAAAACAGCACGAAACAAATTTCTTTAGTCCACTTTGAGTAAAATTGTAGGAATTACACTTCCAAACACCGCTAATATATTCTTTGTAGACTCAAAAAGGGGCTATTTCTACTGCAACTTCCGATGCTAGTGCTCCGTAATTAAAACTTTGCCGTTTTTTGCTAACTTTACTCGTTGATTATCAAAAGCGCGTCATTTATTTTTCAATTTCTTATTGTACGAGTTCAAAAGCAAGTTCTTAATGTACGAAAAGCACTAGCTGGGCTAGTTTGGACCAATCTTGGACTGTTGCAATCGAAAACTAATTCGGATTGTAATCAGTCGGTCTTTTTATTAATTTCTTTTTTATATTAATTAAACAAAAGAAAATTTCAATTCAAAGCTCACTATTGATAGCTCCAATTGAATTCCTAATTAGATACAAACTAGTTCGTCTAGCTTTTTACTTGAAATAATATGGTCATTTGACTTTCAAAATTATTTGGTTTTTAAGTAAATAATGGCTTATTGAACTGCCTCCATTTTTCTCCTAATTTCGTAAACTTGTAGATTAGTGTCTGCAACAAAAAAATGCTTCTTTTTTGTACTGAATTCAAATCAAATCTTTTTTGCGGTTTTACGCCTTAAGTTATGGTTTTCTTGCTTGGATACTACTAGATTTAAAATTTTCTTTTCTTTTTAGGTATTTGCCCATTTTTCACATTTTTGATTTTGTCACATTGTCACGCTATTGACAGTTCAAATATCATCTTATTGGCGTTCAAAATAGAGCACAATTGATAATATATTAATCGTTAAAGATAAAGAAAACGGTCTTAACGGCTTCGACACCACTTTCTCGAAGAATTTATTTGATCTTTATAAATTTGTACTTTGCTTTTTTAGTCGTATGAAATTTTCTGTACAATGCCACTGTTTCATTAGCCTATCTTTGAAAAATAGATGAGCCAATACTCCGATATTAGTAGATAGCAGATGACTTTCATCGCTTTGAAAACAATTGTACTTTGTTCCTTACTACGTTCCTTTTTTTGTTCCTTACTATGAACTACATACTTTGTTCCTTTTTTTCTGTTTGTTAACTATTCTCGTTAATTACCGATCAAATATGACATTATTACTGTCAATGAAAGCTGTCAAAAATAACGTTGTCACAACATCTAATGTTTTTAAAGAATTTGCAAGTACTTTACTGATTGGACACGGGTTTTCCACAGAAAAATTAAATTACTTTTTATTTTTAGTTGTTTTTGAGGTTCTTTTTGTAGAGGCAACACATTTTTTTTGGATAATTGCAGTTCTCAGGGGCTTCCCTTGGAAGAATAGACGAACCTATTTAATTATATCATTTTTTAATTAATGGCTTTCATCTCTTTGGAAATAATTTTTTTTTCGAAAAAAACAAGTATTACTTAATTTGGCCCTTTTTTTGTCTACTTGTCACCTAGTATCATTAATGAAAGGCCATATATTTCCTTATGGTTGTTCGCCGAAGCTGAAATGAGACATTTTTGAGGGCCAAAGTATGGCTTTACGGCTTCGAATGCGTTTTCTGACAATTTTTAACTGATTTTTTGTTTGTTGCCGATTTGTTGTTCTTTTTGTAACCGCACAAAAAAATGCAATACCGACAGTTCTTATTTCCTTATTCCTTAGAAGCATTCAACATTGCAAACCTATGGGACATTTTATTTTATTTCCTATGGCTTTCATTACTTTGAAGTTAATTGTTTTTTAAAAAAATAAGCGAATTTTTCAACTTGTTTTCAACTGATTTTAACTATTTTCGTTTTTTTTTGTCCAATTGTCAACAAGATTTATTATTGGCTTGTCCCATATATTTTACAGGTTATTTTATTTAGCTTCAGTTTATCCGACACTATTTTGCATTTGTTATTAAGTTTTGTTTTTAAAACGGACATAAAGTTTTTGATGTAATTAATGTTTGTTGTTGTTGTTGTTGTTGTTGTTATTTGATTTTGCTGTTCGTCTTGACCCGCTTTTTTAATATTGGCATATTTCATCAATCTAATGCATCATTTTTTTAACTCCACTGAGCTATTGGCTTTGGAGGCTATCTTTTTGTTCATACACCAATCATTTTTATAGCTGCGAAGCTGTAAGCTGAGCGGAGCTGAATTGCGGTGCTCTTGGTTTTTTTTGTTTCGTCGTCTGACGCTCTTTTTCTTTTTACAATTGTTCACACATCAAAAAGCTGCTCAAAAAGCCAATTTTTCTGAAAAATTTTTTCTCTAACCAACAGTGTGTGCGCGCGTGACTTCATTTCTCAATCTCTCTAGAATAACGAGACTTACCTGACTCAATAAAATGAGTTTCGCACTTTAAAACCTAAGTTTAATTTCAATTGGTTTCAGTTCAAAGGAACTCATATGTGCAGTAAAGCTCCCTAAAACTAAAAAAAAGATTCTATGGAAGGAATTTCAACGAGCTTTATCAAATTATTGCTGAATGTTTTTTACATAGCTTTTTGAGCGGCGTCGATTTTTTTTTCAGTTTAGCTCTGTATCGGTTTCATCTGTTTTATACGGCATGCAAGCTATTCATTCGCAGCTATTCGTTCGCAGCTATTCCGGTAATCTGCCGGTTATGTTTGAAAATTAATTGAATTTTTGGGTTTTACTATCTGTTCCTCATTTGGTAGACAATTATGCCAAATTGTGGATGAGCGGGGTCGGAACCTTATGTGCGATCGCACATTACCGAGCCTCCTTGTTCTCTTTTGTAAATAGTTTAGTTGATATTGTAAAATTGATGTAGTTTCGGCTAGTTTTATATTTTTGTTCCCTCTGATTTTTATCTAATCATTTTACAAAAATTATGAATAGAGAAAAAGAACAAACATATTATAACACAGGCACTTTGTACGGGCGCTCTGGTGCCTTAATACGAATGATTATTACAATAATTAGCTATGCAGATTCATCATTTCATTATATTCTAAACTTATATTTCTTAAAATTTCAAAAATCAAGAAAATTTAATTAACAATGTCCATCCTATTTCTTCGTTTCATTGACTTTTAGTATATGGCCACCTCTTAGTGTTAGCCTCTTCGGGGTGTAAATCAAGTAAGCGGCGCACGACTTTTTATAAAAAAATACCAAAATCTGGTAATAGTTATATTTTGGGTTGGTTTCTTATTTCGGGGAATAAAATTACGCGAAACTCGATCGTTCCGCTTTCCAATTTTAATCATAGACATTTCCAATTCATTTTAATTAAGGGAAAGGTAGAAACTATTCTCAAATAAAGCTTTTTCGGCTTGATGGCTTGTTTCACCATCAGAGGATGCAAGTTTCTGTTACTTTTCATTTAAAGTTTACAAGAATTATTGTTTGACTCAGTTCAGTACGATAGACGGTTTGATATTTGACAGACCTTTTCATTGGCGAAATTTGTTTCGTGTAAGAAATAGATGTCATATGTCAAAAAATTTATGTAATTAGGTTAAGGCATTCATAACTCCTTCGTTAAAACTAATCTGAAAATGTATTTATTAAAACATTTATTAAAAATTGACAGTTGACAACATAAAGTGCTAAAACAATTGTCCTCCAGTAGCGTTTTTTTAAAAATAGAGTGAATTCCGTTGATTTTATTCACATTTTCCGAACTTTTTGCCATATTTCGAGTAAAAGTTCGCTAATTTTGCTGAAAATTGTTAATATTTTATAGGAAAACTTTTATTGATTTTATTGTTAAAGACAAAAAACTATTCTTGAGTATTTTTATTTATTCTTTATTGTCAAAAATTTTTGCTAAGTATTTCAAAACTCAGAGTTCTTCATTCAAAAACAGCGCGAAATAAATTTCTTTAGTCCACTTTGAGTAAAATTGCAGAAATTACACACCCAAACACCGCTAACATATTCTTTGTAGACTCAAAAAGGAGCTATTTCTACTTCAACTTCCGATGCTAGAGCTCCGTAATTAAAACTTTGCCGTTTTTTGCTAACTTTACTCGTTGATTATCAAAAGCGCGGCATTTATTTTTCAATTTTTTAATGTACGAGTTCGAAAGCAAGTTCTTAATGTACGAAAAGCATTAGCAGGGCTAGTTTGGACCAATCTTGGACTGTTACAATCGAAAAATAATTCGGATTGTAATCAGCCGGTCTTTTTATTAAAAAAAAGTTCTTTCTTTTTTATATTAATTAAACAAAAGAACATTTTAAATCAAACCTCAATATTGAGGGCTCCAATTGACTTCCTAATTGGATCCAAACTAGTTTGTCTAGCTTTTTACTTGAAATATTATGGTCATTTGACTTTCAAAATTATTTGGTTTTTAAGTAAAAAATGGCTTATTGAACTTTGCCTCCACTTTTCTCCTAATTTCGTCAACTTGTAGATTAGTGTCTGCAACAAAAAATGCTTCTTTTTTGTACTGAATTCAAATCAAATCTTTTTTGCGGTTTTACGCTTTAAGTTATGGTTTTCTTGCTTGGATACTACTAGATTAAAAGTTTTCTATTCTTTTTAGGTATTTGCCCATTTTTCACATTTTTTAATTTTGTCACATTGTCACGCTATTAACCGTTCAAATATCATCTTATTGGCGATAAAAAATAGAGCAAAATTGATAATATTTTAATCCTTAAAGATTAAGAGAATGGTTGTAACGGCTTCGACACCACATTCTCGAAGAATTTATTTGAACTTTATAGATTTGTACTTTGCTTTTTTTAGTCATATGAAATTTTCTGTACAATGCCATTGTTTGGTTAGCCTTTCTTTGAAAATTAGATGAGCCAATACTCCGATATTAGTAGATAGCAGATGACTTTCATCGCTTTGAAAACAATTGTACTTTGTTCCTTACTACGTTCCTTTTTTTGTTCCTTACTATGAACTACATACTTTGTTCCTTTTTTTCTGTTTGTTAACTATTCTCGTTAATTACCGATCAAATATGACATTATTACTGTCAATGAAAGCTGTCAAAAATAACGTTGTCACAACATCTAATGTTTTTAAAGAATTTGCAAGTACTTTACTGATTGGACACGGGTTTTCCACAGAAAAATTAAATTACTTTTTATTTTTAGTTGTTTTTGAGGTTCTTTTTGTAGAGGCAACACATTTTTTTTGGATAATTGCAGTTCTCAGGGGCTTCCCTTGGAAGAATAGACGAACCTATTTAATTATATCATTTTTTAATTAATGGCTTTCATCTCTTTGGAAATAATTTTTTTTTCGAAAAAAACAAGTATTACTTAATTTGGCCCTTTTTTTGTCTACTTGTCACCTAGTATCATTAATGAAAGGCCATATATTTCCTTATGGTTGTTCGCCGAAGCTGAAATGAGACATTTTTTGAGGGCCAAAGTATGGCATTACGGCTTCGAATGCGTTTTCTGACAAGCTTTAACTGATTTTTGTTTGTTGCCGATTTGTTGTTCTTTTTGTAACCGCATAAAATTCAATACCGACAGTTCTTAATTCCCTAATCCTTAGAAGCATTCACAATTGCAAATCTATGGGACATTTTAGTTTATTCCCTATGGCTTTCATTACTTTGAAGTTAATTGTTTTAAAAAGAAAAGATAAGCAAATTTTTCAACTTGTTGTCAACTGATTTCAACTGTTTTCGTTTTTTTTGTCCAATTGTCAACAAGACCTATTAGTGGCTTGTCCTATATATTTTACAGGTTATTTTTTTTAGCTTCAGTTTATCCGACACTAATTTGCATTTGTTATTAAGTTTTGTTTTTAAAACGGACATAAAGTTTTTGATGTAATTAATGTTTGTTGTTGTTGTTGTTGTTTGATTTTGCTGTTCGTCTTGACCCGCTTTTTTAATATTGGCATATTTCATCAATCTAATGCATTATTTTTTCACTCCACTGAGCTATTCGCTTTGGAGGCTATCTTTTCATTCATACACCAATCATTTTTATAGCTGCGAAGCTGTAAGCTGAGCGGAGCTGAATTGCGGTGCTCTTGGTTTTTTTGTTTTGTCGTCTGACGCTCCTTTTCGTTGTACAATTATTCACACATCAAACCTGAAAAAGCCAATTTTTCTGAATGATTTTTTTCCCTCACCAACAGTGTTTGCGCGCGTGACTTCATTTCTCAATCTCTCTAGAAAAACGTGACTTACCTGACTCAATAAAATGAGTTTCGCACTTTAAAACTTAATTTTAATTTCAATTAGTTTCAGGTCAAAGGAACTCATATGTGCAGTAGAGCTCCCTAAAACCAAAAAAGGATTCTAAGCAAGGAATTTCAACGAGCTTTATCAAATTATCGCTGAATGTTTTTTACATAGCTTTTTGAGCGGCGTCGATTTTTTTTCAGTTTAGCTCTGTATCGGTTTCATCTGTTTTATACGGCACGCAAGTCTATTCATTCGCAGCTATTCCGATATTCTGCCGGCTATGTTTGAAAATTAATTGAATTTTTGGGTTTTTCTATCTGTTCCTCATTTGGTAGACAATTATGCCAAATTGTGCATGAGCGGGGTCGGAACCTTATGTGCGATCGCACATTACCGAGCCTCCTTGTTCTCTTTTGTAATTAGTTTAGTTGATATTGTAAAATTGATGTAGTTTCTGCTAGTTTTATGTTTTTGTTCCCTCTGATTTTTATCTAATCATTTTACAAAAATTGTGAATAGAGAAAAAAGAACAAACATATTATAACACAGGCACTTTGTACGGGCGCTCTGATGCCTTAATACGAATGATTATTACAATAATTAGCTATGCAGATTCATCATTTCATTATACTCTAAACTTATCTTTCTTAAAATTTCAAAAATTGAGAAAATTTAATTTACAGTGTCCATCCTATTTCTTCGTTTCATTGACTTTTAGTATATGGCCACCTCTTAGTGTTAGCCTCTTCGGGGTGTAAATCAAGCAAGCGGCGCACGACTTTTAATAAAAAAATACCACATTCTAGTACTAGTTATATTTTGGGTTGGGTTCTTATTTCGGGGAATAAAATTACGCAAAACTCGATCGTGCCGCTTTCCAATTTTAATTCTTAGACATTTCCAATTCATGTTAATTAAGGGAAATATGGAAACTATTCTCAAATCAAGCTCTTTCGGCTCGATGGCTTGTTTCACCATTAGAGGATGCAAGTTGTTGTTACTTTTCTTTTTAAGTTTACAAGAATTATTGGTTGACTCAGTTCAGTACGATAGACGGTTTGATATTGACAGATTTTCATTGGCTAAATTTGTTTCATGTACGAAACAGATGTCAGATGTCAAAAAATTTATGTAATTAGGTTAAAACCTTCATAAGTCCTTCGTTAAAACTAATCTGAAATTTTATTTATAAAAACATTTATTAAAAATTGACAGTTGACAATATAAAGTACGCCAAAAAAATTGTCCTCCGAATGCGTTTTTGAAATTAACGCTTACATAAAGAAAAGAAAGTTCAAGAAAATTATCAGTGAACTTTCCAGCAGCAATAAATTCAGTTAATGCTTATTTGCGACCTAATTTTCGCGCTTTCACTTTCTTTGTTTTTCAGATTTTGAAATCATTTTGTGTAGTTTTGCTATTTGAAAAGAGCTAAACAATTTTTAGCTGACTAAAATTCAGGGTTATTTTTTGAAATTTTAACTATCACATTTGAAGCTAAAACTGTAAACATAGCAAAATCAACGCCACAAAAAATGATATTGCTTCTGTTTTATCTCGCTTTAGATGTATCTGCATTTGCAGCCGATTGTCCAACAGACTTCATTGAAATTGAACAATTTCCACAAAAATGCTACTACTCGCTTCAGGAAAAGATTGGAAAATATAATCATTTCAATACGACATTCAAAGAGGCAATTTCTGAATGTAAAAGGCGGTGAGTCTTTAAGTATTTCATTCATCGTTGCAGTGGGATACCCTTTAGCTATTCAGGAATTGTAGATCAAAATTTATTGAGACTCAACTCATAATGAATTTAACACCAAATGTAGTTTTTTTCTATTGTTTGCTTTTAACTTTTACTTTTAATTTTTTCGTTGCAGCTTTCTCATTTTAGTGATACTTTTCATAAACTTTTTCAAAAAAAATAAATTAGAGCCAATGTTTAATTTTTCTCTCTAGTTAACTGGTTTATCTGTTTATTACATCTGCTTTAATAATTTGTTATATTTTTTTACTAAAAGCGGGAGGGGTTATATAGCTTTATCCTCATTCTATCTGAACCATTCGAACAATTAATATCAGCATTAAATTGTGGCTAATTGCCCACTGGGACTTTTTCAATCCACTTTTGGAAAAAAATTAAAAATTAAACAGATATTTGACTCTAACTTTTAGAATGTCTTAACTCACTTGCAATGCTATTGTTTTGAATCGATCTTGATGTTTTGCTCCACTGTTTTTTCTAAATTAATTCAATGATCGGCGAGTCAGACTCTTTTCTGTAACAAAATTTTTACGTTTTTGTAACCCAAATTCAATCAAAAATGTTTTATTCAAGCAACTCTGGAAAAACAAAAAATCGAGCAACAACCGAATGAGAGGAGTTGGGATGTAGATATCGAGTCACATATATTTTTAATTCGATGTTCTCATTGTTGAAAACCTAAGTAAATTGAAGAAACTTTTCCTTGGAAAATCGACTAAAGAAAAATAAATTTTCGTGTCTCGCAGTACAATCGTTTTCAATACAAGGTTTAGTTAACCTTGTAGGTCTTTGAGGCATGCAAATTTTTTCCAGATCCAAAAAAAGTTAAAATAAAGCAAAACAAAAAATTTAATTGAAATATTTCTCTTTAAATGTGGCTTCTCTGATTCATCTATTTTTCAATTTTTTTCGATAATGTGGCGTAGTATTGAGATTTTACTTCCTGTTATAGATATTTAAAAAAGTGAAAAATGGGTTTTTTATTATAATTAGACAATAATTTTTATATAATGATTCCTTTTCCTATACTATCAATTGTTACTGTCGAGTTGTTATTTTGAGACATGGAGTTATTTTTTCTTTTATTTTTGATAACGCTGTACAGATGATTATAAGAAAACTGAGAAAACTCTTTCCTTGAAAATTATATATGAAAAGAAATATAGCCAATCCAAGTTTTTTATGAAACCAAATGATAGAAAATTATAACTTCTTGTATTTAATTTGAACAAGAACTCTCTTCGTTGTACTTCCGGTGCCGTTGTAATAATGACTTTGAGAACTTGAAGGAGCATTTCAAAACAATATGACAAAGATTGAGTTGCAATAATTCCTTGTCTTTCTTATACCGTAAACTTGTGGTTTTGGATGTTTAACTCTACATTTATCGCCAGTAAAGTGATCTATGCTTTTCGTAATAAAAATGATTAATTAAAAGAAACAAGACTTTTTTGATACTTGCTTTCTTTGGGTATGGTTTTTTTTCAATCAGATGTATACCAAACACAAATAAAGAAACAAGAACACGCAAACACACACAAGCAAACTCATATGAGCACCAAGAGAAAAATGTTAAGTACTTCCTTGCCTAGTCAAAAAAGACACATTCATTGGCTAAAATTCTGAATAATAAGTTATTGAAATGGCTTTGATTGATAACATAAAATCTATTTTATTAGCAAAAATTTGATTAAAAGTTTTTATTTTTTGATGCTTTTTGTTTTTTCCAAATTATCTGTAATCGGAGTTTTTTCGTAATTTTGTCTGCCTCTTGTATTTTGGGTAAATTATCAAAATTATTTTCACTTGTCACCGTTTTGTTTAACGTTTTATATGAACTAAAGTAAATATCAGCTAAAATTTCTGAAATTCCTTGAACAGGAGAAACAATTTTAGCCAATCAATTATTGAATAAGCCGTTTATGGAAAAGATTAAATTGCTGGCAGTCAATTTTAGTAGTCATCTAAAAAATAATTAAAAAGAAATGATGATTCCAGGGCCGAGGTGTCATCTCTAAGAGACGCAAAATTATGTAAGATTGGAGGTGAATGCGTTGATATTATGTGCGTTGAATCGAACTTACATAATATCAACGCATTCACCGCCAAATTTATATAAATTTGCGTCTCTAAGCGTAGAGCTTACAAAATTTTGCGTTGAATTTAGCAAAGATCTTACATTGTTTTGCGTTGAACTTAGCGTAGATCTTGCATAAATTCAACGCGTTCATAAATTCAACAAAATTTGCGTTTTTAAGCAGAGACCTTTCAAATTTTGCTGTGAATTTAACGTTGATCTTACATGATTTTGCCTTGAATTTAGCGTAGATCTTAAATAATTTGCTTTGAATTTAGCGTAGATCTTAAATAATTTTGTGTGGACTTAAGCGTAGATCATACCTAATTTTGCGATTTGATTGTGCGTAAGGGGAGCGGCGGTAAAAACTGCGAGCCGATTTTAAAATATGCTTGAGTAGACATTTCGTAGCATCTGTCAAATAATCACGTAGTGAAAGAGTAATAACAAAACAAAAAATGTG
Source organism: Convolutriloba macropyga (assembly GCF_964194025.1). NCBI lineage: Eukaryota > Metazoa > Xenacoelomorpha > Acoela > Convolutidae > Convolutriloba > Convolutriloba macropyga. Next base: position 53,729,921 of record NC_134471.1, on the reverse strand, counting down.
ACAACATAATGTGAATAAAAACGTAATAAAGTGTGATAAAAAATGTCATTGGTAACCTAACAAATTTTCAAAAAAATTATCATCACTAAAAATAGTTGGCACTTGCCATTGTAGACACTCAGTGAGCAGGCTACCAAAACAACGCATATGGAAAAACCCAAAAAAATGAACAGTTGCAAAGATGCACGAACACTGCATGTAAATCGAATAATGAAAGCGTTTTTAGCAAAGATATGAATTTATGTTTTGGTTCCCTCAACAGCCTTGTGCGACGGAAACTATCACGCAAATATCATTTCCAATTCGCTTTAAGAATTATCAAAACAGATGACGACACTTTACAAAAACACAAGCTAGAAATAATGGGGAAGCTACGAAACAAATTATGCTGATGAATTTTATTGAAACGTAATTCGCTAAATTGCTGAATGCTGAATTCGGAAGCGGGTGTAAGCGATATTTGGCCAAACCTCAACTAGGGGAACAAAATTTTTGTAGCCATAGGCAAAAATCTTGAACTAAAGTTTTGTGGAAGTTAAGCGATTAACAACTAAAGCAATTAAAAGGGGTACACCATAATCCATTCGATGCGATAAACTTGTGAAGTTCCCATTTTAGTTCTGCTTGCATGCAAACGATTTGTTAACAGTATTTAAAAATGTACCACTGTTTTTAATGCTTTGCTATTTTGCTCTACTCAGTTAAGGGAAAGCAGGTGTTAATTATTAAAAACTTTAATGTAAATAATTTAGAACTACCGGGAGAAAAAATCCCCAAAAATGGGGAAGTTTGGTACTGAAAATTGTTGAGAAACTCAGAATTTGAAACTCTTAGTAAATTTTTGATTGTTTTTTCACCTATTTTTCAACGAAGTAAGTTGTTATAGTCGCTAATATTATATTATAATATCAAGCAGATATTCCAGCACCTCCTTTTTAAGTGTTTGAATGGGTGTTCGCCTAATTTCCATTGAAGTTGAGTTCTGAATTTTTGCTTAATGGCTGGAAAAATTCTTTTCGCCTAATCAAATTCTCGCCTTATAATGTACTCCTTTCTGAGCTGGGGTATTGAAATCGATCATTTTCGCCAAATTTGAAGCGGACAAACTTGCTTCTTATGTATCTTTTTGGCAATCATAGGATTCCCAATAGTTCTTTGCCAAATATAATTGAACAGAAACCCAGTAAACTGGTAGACTAATATAGACACACAATAAAGGCTAATAGTGCATTACTAGTTTTTTCAGCCGCGTTATTTTCTTTTGATTGCAAATTTTTTTTTATCTATTTCAATGTTTTTTAAGCCATGAGAATAGTGATCAGTTAATCTCATCAACCTCTAATGAATTAAAGTTGAATAATGTGTTAAGCCACTTGAATAGTGTACGCCAAAAAAATATAAGTCCCGAAGTGGCAATAAAACTTATTAATTCCGAGATTTTTCTAAAAAGCTATTGAACAGTTGATGACAAATTAAATACGTTTGTGCCGAAAACATTGAAATGCTTCATGTTAATCATATGTGGCATTTGTCTGACGAGTTGCTGAGAATGATATATAATTCTGTTCTCAAAAAGTTGATCTGGTACTGAAAAAATTGCCATGATTGACATCACAATACCTAGTAACGTATTGACTAGATCATAAATTTTTCATATCTCTTAAATTTTTAAAACTTTTTCATTTATCTTTTAAACATATGTGACAACGGAAAATGTAAAAGTTATTTTTTTCATAAACATCGAACATATTTTTCTATTGTTTCTGTAAGGTCTATAAATATTTGTAAAAACAGTCGTCCTGAGCGTATAGAAAAGTTCAACAAGGATTGCCAACACGTTTGAATTGAAGTCTAAAGAGCATGATAAAGAAATAGATTTTTGATCACCAAAAATAATGCTCATGATACAACCATCTACAGTTCGAATAAATTTGATAAAAATTCTTCTCAAAAACGATTTAGCCTCATGTCACAGTTGGTTTGATAATGATGGTCTAACAGTTAACACAGAAAAAAGTTGTTACTTAGCTTCTGATAAAATTACTCCATCAGTAGACATGCTTGGCCAAAATCTTCGTTGCAAAGATACTGTAAAGTATCTTGGTTTAATTATTGAAAAAAAATGACGTTTAAGGAACATATAGTCCAAGCAATTGAAGAACTATCAAAATTTTGCGGAGTTCCGTTTAAAGCCCGAGCTTATTTCCTGAAACATCAGTTGATAAAATTCTACAGCTTCTAAATTAGCTATGGTTTACTAGTATATGGCAACACTTACAAAACAAAGTTTTTAGAAATTCAGCAATCACAAAAAAGAATTTTTTGTGCCTACTTTTTTCGAAAGAAGACTGGCACAATCAAGGATATATTGATAAGGGAAAAAATTTACTATGTTTCTGAGATATTTCTGTTCGAAATATTTTGCGAGGTGTTCCTGCAATTGACTGGTGAGTTGGAGCTCAATTAATTTGAGCTAGAAAACTTAGCTCACAGGCGAAACACTCGCAGTGGATCAGCAAATTTGATATTGTCTGCTAAATTCAAAACGGCAAAATTGCAGCTTTCCCTAATAAAGACTACTGACTAAAGCATACAATTTACTAATAAAATTGAACTTGATACCGGAAAATAAATGTAATTTAAAGAATTACTTTCAAAAAAATTCTACGACAATTCGCCGAAACATACGTTCTTGGTAACAAAACTTTATTTGAAGAACTTTTTTAACAATTGGTTCTCATTAAGGTTCATCTTCTTGAAGAATAGTACTACTCAATGCTGAACCTTCTGGATACAAATAATATCCTACATTTGATAACTTTTGAAATTAATTGTAAACCGATGTAATAATAATGTTTTGTATTCAATAAATTCAAATTCAAATCACTAAGAATAATAAAAACGGCTTGTGATTTGAACCGATATTTGTGTAGTTTTGAAAAAAACACTTTTGATAACTTTAGAGCAAGCAGATTCCTTTTTCCTAGGTCAGGTTCCAGACGCTGTAATCAGCCAGTGGTCCGAGAAAGTTTTTTTTTAAAATTGTCCAATATTAGTAGTGAAGTAAAGATTGAGTATTAGGGGAGAAGTAAAAACTGCACTAAAAACCAGGAAGTCATCTAGGTGGTTAAGGTAATTTTTGTTTGCAAACTTTTCATTTTCTCTTCAATCAGGTGCTAAAAATATATGAAGAGAGTTATTTGACACTGCTACCTCAATCATTATTTATTATTGTGGGTACCCCCAAAAACAAAATCCGTCAATGTGGTCTCATACCCCTGTACGCAACCCAAATGGGCTTGACTGGAGCTGGTTTTGGGTCACAAACGTCAATTTAGGCATAAAAAAGTACACTTGTCGGGATAAAAGAAGTATTCTTGCCAAGCGTGCTCTTTCCCAGCTTATTGTATTGAGTGCATATTATTTGCAAATCCCAAGCAAATATACCATATTTTAGAAATGTTCTTGCTCCTTGGCACGAAAAAACATCACGACTATTTTGATTGAACACTTAATTTTCTGAATCAAAATTTTTACTAAAAAGTTAAAGCAATATAGGAATTTCTATTTTTTTTTAAACTTGTCGATAGCTTTTTTTAAATCATTTTTGTCTATTTTCACTTATTTTTGCGTTATAATTAGCCCAAAGATATTACAGTTGTATTGCTATAATGAGAAACTAGTTGAAGAAATGCCCCTCCGCAACATTGGAAGAATATTGGTTGGTCTGCAGCCTTCAAAGCATTACGTTTCTATGAAGCGTGTTAGGTTGTTAAAATCTTTCAATAAAATGAAAATTTTACACTGAAAAATCACCTGAGAAATACAGAGAAACAGACATTTCTTGAAACTAAACAACTGATGGCAAAACTTGAGTCAACCTAACACCCCACTTCTTCAACGGCAGCTCTTTTGTTGAAGCATCAATGATTTTGCGCAACCGAAGTGTCCCGAGACTCGATTGCAGAGAAAGGACCTCCATGAGAGAGCGACGCTGATTTTTGTCTATCGATATGATATGACATGATGTCAGCGTAACTCCTCTCTTTACACAGAGAGCTTTGATAACAGTTGGTTTGGCCTTTTGAAGCTGATGGGCCACTTCCAGCAGTACATGCGAAGACAATAGTCAAAACACTGTTTTCGCAACATCAATTTTTGGGTTCATGTTTGCTCCTCTTAATAGATTCGAGATATTTGCAGATTTTGCTACCGCTCTCAGGAAATTTTTTGCTAACGGGTTAACAATTGTTTCTTCAAAGTGTGTTTTTTGAAACTGGGCTCCCAAATCTCCTTGAGCTTGATGTCTAATCTTGCATCGTCATCAGTTGTCGTTGATTAAAGAGCAAGAATTCCCTTTGCAATGGTTGAAGATGAGGTCCGATTCCAATATCATCACATCAGGAATTGCGAATTTCATTTGAACGTATCCTATTTTCGGAAAATCGAGGGCACTGCCGTATTTAATTAGTTTCAATCTAAGGAACTTGGGCTTTCTGATCTGTGGCATTAAATTAAATACTATTATAACTAACATTTGTATTACATTTTTCAATTTATCTTCTTTAATCAATAAATAAAACCTATTGAAATCAAAACAGACCTCCAAACTCGCTTGCCTAAATTTGAACCCTTTGTATAAAATGAGACATCTACTGTATTAAACACTTTTCATAGGTCTAAAATCTTTATTTTTGTTCGTGTTGTTCACTCAATATGTTGCTTGATGGCTAGAAAAATTCCTTTCGACTAATCAAACTTTTGCCTAATAATCTACTCCTTTCGGATTTAGGGTATTGAAATCAATCAATTTCGCCAAATTTGAGGCGGAAAATTTTGCTGTCTTATATATTTTATAGCAGTCATAGGATTGGCAATAAATTTTTGCCAAATTTAATTGGTTAGATACCCAGTAAACTAGTAATTTAATATAGGCACACAATAAAAGCTAATCATCTATTACTAGTTATTCCAGCCGTGTTTTTCCGTTTGATTGCAAATTGTTTTCATCTACTTTAATGTTTTCTTGAGTCGGGACAAAATAGATCAGTTAATCTCATCAATCTCTAATGAAAAAAAAAATAATTATGTTTTAAACCACTTACATCGTGTACGCAAAACAAAATTCTAAGCCCAAAAGTGTGAATAAAACTTATTAATTCCGAGATTTTGCTAAAGAGCTAATGAACAGTTGATGACAATTTCTATGATTTTTTGACGAAAACATTGAAATGAGTCATGTTAATCATTTGTGGCATATGATTGACGCGTTGTTGAGAATGCTATATAATTGTCTTCCCAAAAAGTTGGTCTGGTACCGAAAACATTGCCAAAATTGACATCACAATACCTATAACGTATTAACTAGGTCATGATACCTTCAAAATCTCTTAAACTTTTAATACTTTTTGTAACTTATCTTTTATACAGATGTGACAATAAAAAGTGTTAAAGTTATTTATTTCAAAAAACATTGAACATAATTTTCTATTATTTCTGTAAGACACGTACAAATTTGTAAAAACATCCGTGCTGAGCGTATAGAGAATTTCAAGAAAAATTGCCAACACGTTAAAATTTAAATCTTAGGATAGTGATAAAGAAATAGAACTCTGATCACTAAAAAAACAGCGGTTTATGATATGTGTGTAGTTCGGAGAAAAAATAAGGCTACCAATCATAGTACAAGCAAGATTTTTTTCCTAGGTCAGGTTTACACCATTTTCAAAAGTAAACGGTTTATGCAAAAATTTTCTGCAAATTGTCTTTCGCTAAACAATTTTGAGCTTTCGAGTGAAAACTCTGGAAAAACCAAGGTCGAATAATTGACTCAATTGGATTTTGGGGTACCCACAATAATGAATATTCATTATTGTGGGTATCCCAGAAAGCAATTCAGTCTATGTGGTCTCATACCCTCGTACCTTCGTATAGAACATCATGACTATTTTGATTGCGAACTTAATTTTCTGAATCAAATTTTTTTTTTATAATTAATACCAGCAATTGGAAAAAATTTTAAATTTTGACACTTGTCGACTTTTTCCAAAATTATTTCCTCGGTTGTCAAACTGTTTTTAGTTCTTAGCATCTCGATATCTTTTTTAAAATCACTTTCGTCTATTTTCACTTCTGTTTTGCATAGCAGTTAGCCCATAGATATTACAGCTGTATTGCTATAACGAAAAACTAAATGATGAAATGTCCCTCCTCAATACTGGGTGAATATTGGTTGGTCTTAGGCCCTCAAAGCACTAGGTCTCAATGAAGCGTGTTATATTTTTCAAATCTTTCATTAAAATGAAAATATTACACCGAAAAATCACCTGAGAAATACAAAAAAGTGAAATTTCTTGAAACAAACAACTAATGGCGAAAGTAGATGAGTCAACCTAACGGCCCCCTTCTTCAACGACCACTCCTTTTGAAGCATCAACAATTTCTCGCAACCTAAGCATCCCAGAGCGCCGATAGCAGAAAATGAACCTCCTTGAGAGAGCGAAGCTGATTTTGCCTATAGATATGACATGATGTCAGCATAGCTGTTCTCTTTTCACAGAGAACTTTGATACCAGTTGGTTCGGACCCACCAGTACAGGCGAAGACAGTAGACAAAACACTGCTTTCGCAACCTCAATTTTTGTGTTCATATTTGCTCCTTTTAATTGATTCGTGATAGTTGCAGCCTTCGCTACCGCTCTCGGGAAATTATTTGCTAGCGGGTTAACAATTGTTTCTTCAAAGTATGTTTTTTTGAAACTGGGCTCCCAAATTCCCTTGACCTTGATGTCTAGTCTTGCATCGTCATCAGTTGTCGTTGATTAAAGAGCAAGAATTCCCTTTGCAATGGTTGAAGATGAGGTTCGATTCCAATATCATCACATCAGGAATTGCGAATTTCATTTGGGCGTATCCTATTTTCAGAAAATTGAGGGCACTGCCGTATTTAATTACTTTCCATCTAAAGAACTTGGGTTTTCTGATCTGTGGCATTAAAATAAATACTATTTTAACAAACATTTTCCATTACATTTTTCAAGTTGACTTCTATAATCATTAAATAACACCTAATGCAATCAAAACAGACCTTCAAACTTGCTTGCCTCAGTTTGAACTGTTTGTAAAAACAAGACATCTACTCTATTAAACGCTTTTGACAGTTCCAAAATCTTTATTTTTTGTTTTTGTTGTTCACTCAAATGTTTTGATTATAGATAGAAATTTGTTAGTTTTCTTAGGCTTAATCTTCCAAGTGTATTTTATCAATGTATCATCATTTTATCAATGATTTCATCAAAACACTAATTTTCTTATAATTTTGTTATATAGGGCAGCTATAGGATTGATAAATTTTTTTTATCGATACTGCTTTCAACCATCGTCAATTGAAACGAAATGATAAGTTTAAGAAAATTGATCAAAAACATAATTTACCACAAAATCGTTGATCAACAAGACTGCTTTGAAGTACGTTAAAGTATAAAAGAAACAGCTGAGAACTAAGGCACAGCGTAATGACAGAGAACTCTTATATTTTTGACCAGTTTATTGGTTGTACTCAAAAATTCTCTTTAACACAGGTTCGGAGATCAATTTTGCATGTCAGTGAATTTTTTTCGGCCATGCACAGTTGCTAAAAAGGGACTTATGGTGATTATATTTGATATCATATCAATATTAATTTTTTCACTTATTAGTGAATTTAGTTTTTAAACCAACTAAGACACATTCGTGAAAACTGCTTTTTTTTGTTTAGAGGATCCCAGCTGTTCGAGCCTGCTTCGGTTGATGAAGCAAAGGTTGTTAGCCAACGGTTCTCCCGATATGTTTATACAATGACAGGTAATGGTTAATTCTTAGTTAATGCTATGATTCAAACATTAAAGTAACTCTTGTCATAACACTTCTCGTCGGGGTATCATGAGGCTCACATATCCTTGGCCAGATATACTTGTTTCTAGTAGTTTTTTGTTGAATTATAAACGTGCGATTTTTGTTCTGTTTTCTGGGGCCTTTTATGGTTTTATTTGAAGCATATAAAAATATGAATAGTACCATATTAACCTTGCCTTTTATTTGAAGCGCATAAAACACTACTTCATAGATCCAGATCAGAAAGTTTCAATAAGATCAGGTCCCATTGGGTCCCTTATAAGCAAAAAGTGAACCTATTTCATGTATTTAATTTAGAATTGTTCTCTGCCTCTATTTGCAGCTGATGTTTTCTTTTGTGTGTAGGGTCATATGCCTTAATGAAAGGCTCGTTTTTTTAAGTGTGGATAGTCGGGTTCGCAACTCTTTTTGAATTCTTTGGATTGTAAAAAAGGACTTGTATTTATATGTTTTTCAAGTTGTGATCCAGAACATAATTTCATTAGTTTTTGTTTCCGGTCTGATCAGCAAGGCATATGACCCTACACACAAACGAAAACATCACCTGCAAATAGAGACAGAACAATTCAAAATTAAATACATTAAATAGGTTAATTCACTTTTTGCTTATAAGGGACCCAGGGGTACCTGATCTTATTTCTGATATGACAACAAAAAACCAGAACGGCCTAATTTCCCTATTTTTTAAAAAAAACCTCATAATGTCAAAGCCGTGATTATCAGTAGCTGTAATTCGAAACCATTGAAAAGGTGCTAAGAAAATTAGCCGACAGGGCATTTAGCCGACAAGGAAAAAATGGGAAATTTAGCCGACAGTTTTATCATAATTGGTCATAAAAGTCTCATTGGTCCATAAATCAGTAGTTCGGTTATGATAGATTCATATCAAGTCCCACGGGCCGCTGAGGCATGGCCATGGCCCGCGAGGCATGGCAACATGCGGTGAAAAATCTTGGTTACACTAGTTGATTGACCTTCGTTACACAAGATGATAGACCATCATTACACTAGATAATGAAAAAATTGCGGTATATTTGTCCGCTATATTGTTTTCAATTGGTCAATCACAGCTTCAGAATAAGTTTGATTGCTCATTTTATCTAAATTGTCGGTTAAATTTCTCAATTTTTGGTTGTCGACTAAACGCCCTGCCGGCCAATACGGCGGCCACCCATTGAAAACGATCAGTTGTTTGAAATATTCAATTTTTTGGCAAAAAGAAAGTCTGAATTCATAAAATAAATCAATGGAACCTAATTCTGTTGTAAATAAAACGAACTAATAGAGCTGTGCTTCAGTGCTATATTGAAAAGTTTCTCTTGCAAGAAATAATTTTGCACGTTTCGTTCGTACGTTTAATTCTGCACTCAACTTAATTAGAAACTTAACTGGCAGTCTATAAAATACAGCTTGAAGTAAATTTAGATATATACTGACAAAATAGTTTGAAGAATTTCAACGCTTTAAGCCATTTTTGTTTCTACCCTCAGTACTTTGCGCATCCCCGTTACATCGCACGTGTCATTAAATAGTAAGTCATTGCAAAAATACTAGTGGGTGCCGAAGCAATTAATTTGAATGGGGCACAAATGGAAAAGATCCAAAAACATAACCCGACAAGTCCTAAATTACAATCCAAATGACTGCATATTTTACTAAGCTGACTATTCACATTTTTGTTAATAAACACGCCGGATTTTTTTCTGTTTTTAGTTTTTGAACCCATCCTCCCCTCTTAGTGGATGAATATTATTTACACTCTCAGGGCGCAGGTGCCATATTTTTACATAACATAATGGTTTGCTTTGTAATGACAAATGCTCTGTAAATGGGGGTGCAAGACGTGCTGGCGGCACAACCAGAAAAAAATAGTTTTATGCAAAAATCTTAAAGCACGTCATGCCATGTAATGAAAAAAAACATGAAAAATATATTGAAATAAATTGGACGAATAGTGCCAAAAACCAACAAACAAGAACATTATCAAGTTTAAATGCGTTTTTTAAAACAATTGCTGTCAAAGCATTACGCAATAACTGAAAATTTACAAAAAAATTTGGATGAAAACAGTTTCCCGAGAAACCTATGAAATCCATTATATTTGACATTAAGTGAGACACCAAAAAATGAGCAACAAATACAGGCAAAAATCCAAGAAGTTAAACGTTATTTTTTTTAGAAAATGAACTTTTTAAGTCATAAAAAAGTGTCAACTCAAAACAATAAAAGGTTCACTTTTTTATTATATGGGATCCAATGCGAGCCGCCAAAATGAGATTTTGTGATATTAAATCAAAAAACAGCAAAGCGGCTTATATTTTTTAAAACCACATGAAGTCAAACAAACCGAAGTCAAAATACCAATTAGTTACTATCTGATAAATTTAAGAGAAGTTCAATTGCATCTCACTGCAGTGCCCACCGGACTTGTTTCCACTAAAACTAAATGCCAAGAAAACAAAGTAAACAGAAAACACGGGCAAAGTTGACAAACCAATAATGTTTTAATTAAACAAATAAGACAAAAATTCATTTAAAAATTTAACTTTTTATCAATTTGAAATCCAATGAGACCTGACATTAGAGATGCCGAGTGTTATGACAGCAAAAACAGCAAGAGCTAAGAGAGTAAAAAATTTGTGCACAAAATCACAGATCTTTCTGTTTAGTTTATACTGATACTGATGAATTAGAAACAAACAATTGGCGAGATGTAAGCATCTCTGCCGCTCATTTGAGGTAACAGATTTCTGACTGCCTTTCAAAATGGAAATCTTCGCATCACTTGATAGTCTATTAAGACCCATATGTGTTTGAGTGGAAGAGGGGGCTTGAATTTATGTTTAAAAGGTCAGTTTTCAAAGCTTCGAGCCCAAAGTGAGCAGTTTGTCGTTTTTTTCCCTTTTTGGTTTTATGAGAACGGACTTGTTGGGTGACATAGCTTACATTTCTCTGGGATACGTTACAAGGCACTAGTTTTTTCATGTTTTTTTGTAATATCTTGATAATGTATACTTAAACAGAAAAATGAAGGTCTCTTAAAAAAAGTTTCGTTTTCGTTTCAAGTGTTTTGAATCATAGGTGACCAAAAATTTAGACCGAATAAGCTTTCAAATGCATTAAAGGATAGAGATTATCATCCATGTTTTTCGTAGTCTAAATCGTTAGATTTTTGCAAAGAACAGTTCGTTTTTGAAAACATAATTACCATTGAATAATGCAAATAATAATTGAAACTTGCTCATTTAATTCTTAAAGAATAAGTTTATTATTATGAAATATTATGAAATATTTTCATTACTTTCAAGATATTTACACCAGTAGTCTTTAGAGCGTCAAAAAATTTTTGCTTTTTTTTTAGTTTTTGACATTTCTGGGCTGGCAAGCTACGTGCGTTTTCCTTTCGTAATTTTGGTTTCCAATACCTTAAAACCAAGAGTGTCTATTCAATTTAAGTGCTATTATTCATGTTTACTCTAAAGTTGTTAGACCGAGGCTCTATTTCCGTCTGTTCGTGCTCTGCTGGTCAGGTGAAAGTTTTCCATATATCATTCAATTCTTTAAGTTATATTTTAGGATGTCTTGATGTTTTTTTTTGCTGAGCGACTTTTTATTCAGAGCCCTATTCTTAACAAAATTTGTTTTCTCAGTGTGGTACTGGACTGGGTACTACAGGTTTAGCCAGATGATTGAAACATTTCCCGATAAATGGATGACAACAGCTTGGTTGAGCCAGTTGTCTGACGGGTTGGCAGTTCCCTCAAACATTCAAGTTTCGGTCCAGTTTCCACCAATACATTCCCGTCAATATTACTCTGAAAAATGTATCGGAGGACTTCAATATGAACCATATCTGTTACCAACTTCTTGCCTAGGAAAAAAATCATACATTTGTGAGTATTTCAAATGAAACATTAAACGACAGCAAATTAAATTTTGGTGGTTGGCGATTATGACTACCGTTACGTGGTGATAGCAATTAATCGAAATGAACCGTCAATAATATTTAATTGAATTTGAATTAATTTGAGCACTGTAGCACTTTTTTATTTTCAACAGTGAGTCAAGCTTGAACAAACACGCGTTGAGGCAAAAGCGCATCTTGAGATAAAAATACGTAATAAACTAACTGAAATGCGCACAACAAAGCATCACAGTATTTCAGCTCGTTTTTGCAATGATTTCAGCACTTTTAACGGCTTTTCTTACTTAGGTTCAGCGAATATCAGTGCATTTCAGCAATTATTCCAAAAAGTTTATTTTTAATAGTAGCAAATAAGATACTGCACCTTTCAACGAAATACGACGTAGCAGAAGAAGAGAGGCCCCCGCTTTCGACATTGAGGTTCGATCCTTAAGCAAAGGTGAAAGAATGACCTTGAATCGAATGAAATGAAGGCCAGAAAACGCTGAAAAAAATCGATTTTTCTTTTTGAAAATCAGCTGTTTTCAGCGCATGCCCTATAACATGTGAACACTTTACTGCATAGCAATGTAAAATTTTGAAATTTTGGTTTCCGGAAAGAAATTCTACTTTTTTTCAGATAATTTATCTACCCGGCTGCTTGCAAGCATTATATAAGAAAATTTTGTTAACTTTGAGTTTGAAGTATCTGCTCTGCTCCCTCTCGCACACGCACACACTCTCTCCCTAATGTTTATATATATATATATATATATATATATATATATATATATATATATTTACACACACACACATATATATATATATATATATATATATATATATATATATATATACACTACTTTTCCGAAAGCAACTTAAAATGCTGATACAATTGTACTTCGTCTCTAGATCATTTTGAGGAAAGCGTCATTTGGAAGCAAGATAGCAGTCATTGGGAAAGCAACAAGAGTTATCAGTGCAGATGAACGGGCAAAAAGGTTTTAAATTTTGATTTACAAAAAGTTATCAAAATTTCATTCAGAAACATTGGTGTTATATACTTATAGCAGTTGCAAACGGATTTTCAATTATATATAAATGTATATATATATATATATATATATATATATATATATATATATATATATATATATATATATATTCTCTGCCTGATGTTGCTTAGTTTTATGCAGCTAAAAAAATGATTGACCCAATAGTTTTCTTCAATATAAAATTTCAAAAAGCTTATGCCTGCAGAGTTATAAAATTTTTGTCCTAAGCATCCGTGATTAAGAAATGTTCCAAAATCACATAGAGGAAAATGTTCTTTTCAACTGATAGCAGTCAGCAGTTTTTATAGAACTGTTTAAATAGTTTTTACGATGGGCTACAACTTTCAATTTCCGACACGTTTTGATAAATTAAACAAAATTGTTACTTGACCTTAAAATAAGTTTTTTTACATAAGTTGTTGCCTTTTTCTTAACAATTCAAAATTAACAAAACACTATCTAAGTTCTGGAACATTTGTAGCAAGTTCAGCTAATTTTGTTTAATGATCTGTTAGCACCATTTTAATTGTCGTATCTTAACAAAACTGATGTAGCGGCATTTTTTGAGAATTGAGAATAAAAAGTCGATCAAAGATCAATTGATATGTTCTCTTCAATTTTTTGCTATCTCAATGATAGAGTTGTTCATGATAAACGACTGCATTATGTTTTGTGACCAGTGACCTAAAAGTATCAATTAAAAAAGAGTATCAATTAAAAAATTAAAATACGTTCTCTTCAATTTTTTCTCTGCTATCTCAATGATAGTTGTTCATGATGAACGACTGCTTTATGTTTTGTGACCAGTGAAATAAGGGTATTAATTAAAAAGGTAAACACGAATTTTTGTGAAATGATTAATTGATTCTAGTATCAGCTTTGAGTAAAAATTGATACTTTGAGTGTGCGTAAAAATCACAAAGCAAACCTATGACTAAAATTGTTTTTTTTCTGCATATCAATGCTCTCAGATGAACAGTATTTTTTCCACCCCTGATAGTGCTGACTATTTAAATCAAAAATTTGGAATTAAAAACAAGTTGTTTAGCTTGATAACAGTTTTTAAAACGAGCTTTTTTATAGGTTCGGTCTGCAGAAGTAAAAACAAAGATAACTTTTTCCCCTAAATTTCAATGATTGAGATATTTGACACTTTTTGAAGTAAAGAATAACAAACAATTTGCGGCTGCAAAACAACGCGATAAAATTTTCTTCTTAAAATTTGCTTTTATATTTTAGGGAGAGCTACGATTTTTTAGTTTCTGATTGGTTTTAATAAAGTAAACTTAAATATTTGTCTTGAAATTGTTCAACAATGATACAACATTATCTAAATTTGAAACTATTGGTAGAAGTAAATTTGATTTCTGGAGTTCTGTCAGGAGCTTTATCCACTTTTTTATCCGTAATTCGTTAGGAAAAAAGAATGGAAACGTTTTTCTTTGAAAAGTAAAAAAAAATTAAGTGGTTCATTGGTTAGAAAAGTCAATTTCATCTCTTCGACACTTTTGTTGCAAATTTAATGAATTAGATGTTCATGATGAAGGACTGCATTTATCATTTTCCCCTGCGTCAGAAGTGTATCGAATAATAAATATTTTAGTTTCATTACTTTCAGTCACATTGTGTGTAAAAATTTTTTGTTATCCACCTGATAATGTTGACATTTTTCAAACTAAAGTTCGTATAAAAAAACGGCAAGGCTTTTCTAAAAGAATCTTTGTGCACAAAACAGTCGTCGAAAGAAACGATGTAACCAGAGACAAAGGATACATCTCATAAGTTATGACTCTAAGTGAAAGATGTTTGGGGGTTAGAGGTCCCAAAAGACCTTAAGAAACATTGCTTCCATTTAGTACACATACGAATATTGCCGCTGTTTCATCATATGTGGTCCATAGTAAAGAATTTTGACAGAGTTTTGGTGTTTTACAGGCTGCAGCCTCTACCTACATCAGCCACCTGCCTTACCCCAACTACCTACCCCCCCCCCCCCCCCCCACAACTACGTATACGTACTATGTTTTTAATGCTCCTAATTCTGGCCAAATATGATTAGTTCGTTGGGAACTCCCGGATTTAGAATTATTTGCAAAGGTAACCTGACCATATAAGCACATAAAAATGAGGATGTGAAAATTAGGCATCGAATAATTTACAGCTATATATAATTAGGGTAAGCAACAAGCATTCAGGATTTTGTTCATCAATACAAGATCATCAAATAATAGTTTGTTAGAAATTGGAGCACATTCAAAGTCCGTAAACAATCAGTGTTCTCCAGGTCAGTAAAATGTCGTTTTGAACATATCCATTTCAGGCAAGCGCGTTGTAATTTTTCCGTTTTCTTTATTTTTCCATTTCCAATTTTTCCTGGAAACCACCTATCTTGAGAGACCAGCTGGCTCAGTGATCTGAGGGAATGATCATGCTGATGTACCACGATCACGATATCCCGCTTGGAAGAGATCGGCTGGCGACCCGGGTTGCTGCCTGAGAGCCGCCTGCATGATATTTGCCTGGAAGAAATCCACTTGCATGAGAGCCGTGGGAACTTCAGTCAGCTTCATTGTAAAGCGCATGCTTGACCAGCCAAATGGCTTTCAAGGAGAAATCCGGCCAAAATGCACTTTTCCTGCTTCTTCGACGTCGTAATGAAAATCTCAAGCGTCTGAGCTTCAACTAATCCGCAGTCTAGTACAATGGGGTCTAGGGGAAAAACCCACGGAACCCCCGCCCCCACATAATGTTAGATAGGAAAAAAACCCTCATTTTAAACTTTAATTTTGGTCGTGATAATTTGTTCGGTTGTGATAGTTTCATATCAAGACCCACGGGCATCTAAGGCTTGACCATAGACCAAGAGGCAATGCCAAACGCGCTAAATGCGCAGCTCGTTAAAAGTCAAGTGGGGGTTTATTTCCGTGTGGGTTCATTTCCTATCTAAAATTAAGTGGGGGTTTTCTCGGTGGGTTTTTTTTCCAAAACCGATTGCAATGATATTATAGTTGCCACATAATGGATAGTCGCATCGTATATAGGTTTGCATCATCTAAAATCATTTCAGTCAGAGGAACACTTAAGAAGATCTCTTATGTGGACTCGAGGTTTAAGTCGATGTTATGTGTTGATTTTCTTTATAAATCTTGACTCTTTTTGAGGCTTCTCGCGGAGATTTATGCCCTTTCTCTGAGTTATCACACCTCAATAAATTTTTTTAAATCTTCTCATTGTGTCTAATCGTCAACGACTGTTTTAATTTCATCCTATGGTGTTTTTACAACTTTTCCTACTGTCATATAAGGCCTCCTAATGAGGCAGCTTCAAAAAATAAGAGAAACTGTAGAACAGGTCTTTGATTCCAACAATTTCTTTTTTTCATTTTCTTCGAATTTCCCTGTGTCAGCTCACACAAAATACTTTTTTTCCAGCATTTCTTTCAAAATTTCCCAATGAAGTCCGACTTCATTGGGAAATTTTGAAAGCTGGTAATTTAGGGTACATTTTCATGTCTCCTGTAAAGCTTCATCCATAAAACATTGCATTAGTTAGTATCACAGCTGAAAAATCATTGCTCAGCCAGCTTAAAATTTTTGGTACCATTCACTTCACCCAAAATTAAATACCGTTATGGAGTTTTTTGGGAGAACTTATGTAACCAGTTTTCGCCCTCCTTTTCTAACAACCCGGGTCGAGGTTTTATTTTTGTAAAACTATGTAAGAAATGTGCTGTCAGCCTCTGAACAAAATTGTCAGCAGATAAAAGATATATAATTATCCGCTAAAATTTCTGTCATTTCAACACATTTCTTACGCAATTTCAGAACCTGATTTCTCTTCAGAACCTAATTTCAGAACCTGATAATATATTTGAGATTTTTATTGGAACGTTTTATTCAATAACTATCAGCGCTTTTTTAAGTTTATTTCAGTTTTTTTCAGCTTTTATGCTATATTTTTTCAACGACTTCTTTACACGGATTCATAGCTCTCAACACTTTTCTCCAATGCTCTTAACGCCCTACTTGCACAAATTCAGCACTTTCAACTTTCATCTTGCCCATTTTCAACGCTTACCTTGCGCAATTTCAAGCCTTCAGGACTAAAAACGCTTACCTTAAACAATTTCACCACTTTCAATACTTGTCACGTTTTATTTTCTCTTGTCTCAATCTTGTGTTGTCTCATTTTTTCTGTTGCAAGAGTTCATTTTCTTGGATTTCATTTTTCGTTCTCAATCGAAATCACAAACTTTTATATTCTGTTCTTTGAGAGGCCCATTTAGTTTTTTTTAGCAATGATTTAATCTTATATCTGTATATCTGACCACTTGAAAAATAAACTTAAAAACTTAAAATAAATTGTGTCTGTTTCCGTGTTTTGGGTTACTTCACAGGAAAATTTGAAAGCTAAATTAAGCAAATGCACGTCAATATTTTTCACAGTTTTACTCTAACATCAAGATCATTTTCCCAAGAGTACCCTTGACGAGACCAAATGGTTATCATGCAAGATTCTGCCAGAATCTTGCAAAATATGGTTATCTTGTAACATCTGCCATAAAAATGGCTATTTTGCAAGTTTTACAAGAAAAAGGGTCTAATCGTTAATATAACCAGAACAGTGAAACAGTTTTCTTGAAAAATGAAAAAAAAACTGACTCTATTAACTATATTGCTCAGTTCACTCTGGGATTTCGCTATATAACAAATCATAAAATAAACTTTTTTGAAGTTTTAATTATGCATGTACTTCATACCGTATTGCTAAATGTATTCTTAAGGTAAACCGTTTTGTAAAGGTAAAGATGAGGTTAAAGTTACCTTAGCTTTAATTTAACTTGAGTCATAAAAAAGCATCTGGAGCGTTTCAGCTTATGATATATAATGTTTTAATTAACTTTTTGTTCTGTACATGTGACTTTTCTGGGAGTCCATTTACTTTGAATTATTAATAGGTAGCAAGGACACAAAAAAAACCAATTTTCAATACCAAAAGAATATTTTTAAAAAAGTTGCTGTTGTCGTTTTTATTGTTGTTGTACTTACACTTGTGGTTGTAGTTATTGTTAATTTTCTGGCATTTGTAGTTGGTGTTGTTGTTGTTGTTATTGATAATATTATTGTTTCTTAATTGTATAGAACTTTGCATGACCAAATATTATCTTCTAATATTTTTTCTTCATGTATTTCCTTTATCCTGAGAATTCAGCTGCTCAATCCTCATTTTCCCGCTTCATCAATGTTTTTGAGGAGGCATTTGATTAGCGGGTTGTTGTTTCATATGGATTACGATTTGCAGATTCGCAGAAAATGAATGTAGCCGAACTTTTAAATAGTTCCCTAACCATCAGTAAAAAAACTCCCATCTTCGCAATTATTTAAAATCTGAGGAATAGAGCGGAATAGTTTCGAAGGATGGGAAAACGCTTTTCTGAAAAAAACAATTAGCGTAAGTTTTAACTTTTGTCTTGTCTAGCAATACATTTAAATCACACATCAGAAAAGAAATTAGTCATCAGTTTACATATTTATATAGACACAAAGTTAAATCTGTTTTTTTAAACATTTTTATGTTAAGTTCTAAAATATGTCATCAAAGGACCCGGAGTCAAAAATATTGAGTGATATTGCGCTGGCAAGTTGTTTTTTTCATGATCAGCAATTAGATGTTATCGTAAAAAACAGCAGCTTCACTGCAAGTAGCTTTCAATTTTTCTCTTAATCTTCTCTTTTCTGTTAAATTTTCGTCTGGTTTAGCTGTGTTTACTTTACAAAAGTTTTCCAGAACAGACGTTCGAGATATGAGAGAAAAATCCAGCTCCAATCCTGACAAAATTATTGCAGTTTAGCAACGCTCTTGTTTTAAAACATTTCAAACTATATCTCGACAGTTTCGAAAAAAGATTCTAACCAATGAATTTCAGCTTAATTTGGTCAATGTTGTTTTCACAGTTGTTACCAAGTCAACGAGCCATCCAACAGGGAACAATGCTGCTACTATAGAGTTTTTTCTGTGCGTTAATAGCCTCCAAGAAGTTCAGAATTTCAAATTTGTTTTGGATAAAATATCACTATAGTGCTTGTTTTACTCTTTTAATGTTGCTGGGCGTCTGAACAAAATATTGATTTGATGGAATCTGTTAGGAAAATCTTCAGATTCTAAAAATTATGAATTTGTTTTAAATGCTTACTGAAAAGACTTGATCAAGCATCAGTGGACTCTTGCCAATAAAAACAACGATTAAGAAACAGAGTAGATGGATAAACACATGCGAAATTCGAATACACTACAACTAAATTTATGAGACATTAATAAATTGAAATGTGCCACCTTATTTAAAATACTAGGTTTTTTATCATTTAGTAAAGTTAATAAAAATGGGATCTCATCGTTAGATCGGCAATAAAATTGGGGATTGAAACCTAGAACACTAAAAAGTAGTAAAGTTTTAAAATAACTCACTCAATAAAAAATGAGCACGCAACAACGATCTGAATTAAGCTCAACTTTGTGTTTACAACTACAGCACCAATGGAGAACAATCATTAAACGAAAACTGAAAATTACCGAGATCAAATTATCACATTCACCGTCGACTAAACAAAAGCCATCGGTTGCATAACTATCTCAACATCTTTTTTTACTATCACGGCTAAATGATTTAAACTGACTAAGTAATATCAATTGTAGAACAATTCAAAAACTTTTAAAAAACATTTAATTTTTCTTTTGAGATTTGAATGCCGCATAAAGGCGTCAGGTCTGACCACTTTAACCGTTCATTACAAAACTACAGCTGAGAATCAATTCGATAATCGGATTAATTTTGGAGCATAACATAATAAATCACAAAAAGTTTGGTTAAATGAGATCATTTTTAACTAGTTGTTGTGTTACTTATACTAACAGATTCCAGTTTTTGGAAAATATAGAAATCCAATTCGTAAAGAAGTAGGAATTTAGAAGATTAAAAGTGAGTGATGGTTAACGCCTAGATGGTGTTTAATTAGATCACTAGATCAATCAAAACTCATCTAGATTCAAACTGATTTATATGTTGACAAATTAACTTATATCCATCACCGCGATACTTAAAGATAAAGTTCCTAATAAATGCATGTCAGCAAGTTCAAGTGAACGATAGTTTTTCTGGTTGTTGCCAAGTGAAGCTATTTGATGAAGAATGAACTGAGCTCTGCATTTTTGAGTTTATTTGGTTTGTTAACGACCTCAAACGAACTGAATTGAGTTTCTGTTAGAATAAAAAACATCTGGGTGTGCCTGTTTTACTTGGCTAATGCTCTTGAGTGTCTAAGCCAAAAATATGATTTGACAGGGTGGTAAAAAATTACTTCAACTTTCAAAAATTGTGAACTGGTTTTGGTTGATCACAAAACAGAATACTTCAAGTTCATTGGAATTGAAACTATTGAAACAAATAGGATCAGACCTGCGTGTAAATTATATAATAATAAATTAGTTCTCGAGTTTATTCCATTGCTTGCATTTATAAATTTACAAACAACAAAACATAAACCGAAAGGACATCAAAAGGTCGCTAGACCTGTCAAGTGATGCCTTTTAATTCTTCTCAAAGTCTACTTATTTGTTAATTCAAACCCTCTAAAATCATATTTTACCCTGGTAATACCACTTTCCAATCAAACTTAAAAACCCCTAAGAAAATGTTTAATAAGAATGCCAATTTTACAAAAAAAAATGCAGCTCGCTTTATTCCTTACCAAAAAAGGTTAACAAAAAATCTGTTATCTATAATAAATGAGTCTCTAAAACAATGTAAAAAGTTTGCTAAATCCTGTGCACTAAATGAGCATAATTTTTGAATAATACTTTCATCCATTTTAGTTAAAACATTATATAAGCGTCTTAATCTATTTATGAGTGACTTGTTTCTTTGCTTCGTTTGCAAATATTTTGTTTTGACTAGATGAGTTCTTTCATTTATTTGGATATTTTCTTCAATTAATTCCGGAAATGAGTTATTTAATATATTGCCTGGATGTTCATGGCGGAGAATTCTTGACAGTAATTTTATCAGTTCATATATGTGTAACTCTTTAACAGAAAACAACTTGTGTTTACATCGCAGTTCGTCAATGCTTTGGAATCTTTTAGCTGAAAATAACAAACGAAAAATTCTGCTTTGCCGCCACTCTAATATTTGAAGATCGCTTTTATTGGCCACTCCATACAACAAAACCCCGTACTGTAATACTGGTTGAACGTAAACTTTGTATAATCGGACTAGTATGTGTCTTTTGAAAAAATTTTTATACTGATAGATTGCCGCTGTTAATGAATTCATCCGGCTAATTATTTTCTCAATGTGTGATTTGAAGCTCAGTTTACTATCTATGTATACACCCAAGTACTTAATGTGGTCGACAAATTCGATGCTGTAATCATAAATCTTTATTTCAGGTGTCTCATTAGTAGCACCAAAACTTATAGCCTTGCATTTTTCTCTATTTATTGCTAACTTATTTGATTCCATCCAAACTGACACATTTTCTATTGTATCATTAATTCCATCATCCACCTTTCCGTAAATATTTGTATCATCAGCAAACATAGTTACATTACAGTTTGTACAAAAAGCAGGCAGATCGTTTACGTAAATCAAGAACAGAATTGGCCCTAAAACAGAACCATGCGGTACACCGCAAAAAATGCTTTCAAAGGATGATCGCTGCTTGCTAACTGAAACACATTGTTGTCTGTTGGTCAAATATGAATTAAGAATGTCATAAATTTTCCCCCTCAAACCATACGCAAAACATTTTTGGAGCAAAATTTCATGACTCACAGTATCAAAAGCCTTCGATAAATCAATAAAAACTCCATAGTAACTTTCTTTCGAACACAAAGAAATCCTTATTGTTTCAACAACCTCCGACACAGCGTCAATTGTGTTTTTCTTTGCCTGATATCCAAACTGAGCCTTGTTTATTACTGAGTATTTGGACAAAAAAGAAATGAACCTTTTCTGTAGACATTTCTCAACAATTTTTGAAATAACTGGGAGCAGTGATATTGGTCTGTAATTACCGAACTCGTTTTCGTTACCATTTTTGTACAGAGGTATAACATTGGCAATTTTCAGAGTTCTAGGGAAATGGCCCTCATCAAAGCAACGATTAATTAATTTTGCAAATGTTTCACTCACGCTTGGATTGATGAACTTAATCAGTTGATTTGAAATGTTATGCAAATCAGAGGAAGTTTTTTTGGGCTTTTGCTTGATAATGTCGAAAACTTCCTTGGCTGTGACGTTAGTTAAGAACATGGAACTTTCTATTTTTCTGACCCGGCTTAGATCTGACGGCAGACTACAACTTTCAGATAGTTTCTTTCCTATTTCAACAAAATATTTATTGATTTCATCAGCATTCAGATTGTCAATATTTTTTTTTTCATTTTCGTTCCCTTAATATCGTCAATTATTGAAAACAAACTTTTATTAATGTTAGCCTTTCCTTCAATTTTTTGTTCGTAAAATTCTATTTTTGCTTTTTTCGTTAGGTTTTTTAAGCGATTACGCAGCTTATTATATTTTTCTCTATTTTCGGCAGACTGTTCGTTCTTCAATCTTTGGTAGGCTTCAAGCTTTTTAAGACTGAGATTTTTGATCTGGTTATTCAACCAAGGCTTTTGAACCTGTTTGAATTTTTCGTTAGTGTGCTTTTTGAACTGTTGCAAGGGTACATGGCGATCCAACTCCTCGTTTATCACCCTCACTAAATCCGTAAAACTGAAATCTAAATCAGAAGATAGATATAGATTACTTCTCGTTCCCAGTTTTTTTGCAATACTGTAATTTAAATCTAACCTGAGGTCCTTATTTTGAAGTTTTTTTAGGGGCCTGAAAAGAAATTTTTCCTTTGATTTTTCCGGATTGACCATTGTTTCCTTGCAGCTCAATTCTACTCCTCTGTGGTCAGAGATCATTGTATCCTTCACATTTACTGAGGCTTCAAAATTCGCGAAAAAAATATCAATGCATGTTGCCGTAAAAGAAGTGACTCTTGTCGGTTCTGATCTATTCTTTATTTGCAGTCCTGTACAAGAGAAAAAATCCAAAACCTTAGCAATTTTGTTCGTTTGTTCAATTACATTTAAGTTGAAATCACCACAAAAAACTTGCAAACTCTCCGGTTTGATATTGAATTTATTAAGGTGCTCTTGACAAACGTTTATGTACTCATCTATACCAAAATTCGGAGTTTTATAACCAACAGTTATCACTTTTTCAATTTGATATCCTAACAACGCAACTGTCAACAATTGTACGTGTTCATTGTTTGTTATTGCTTTAATTTGAACTTTGATGCCTTTCCGAATGAAAAATCCTACACCTCCACCTCTTTTTTCTCTGTCACGCCTCAACATTTGGCCATATCCATTCAACTGGTAAGCATTTTGGAAAGTGTACTGGTTGCACCAGGTTTCTGTTAATGCAATCACATCAGGTTTTGCTTTCTCTTGGTTTATAAATTGATCTAGCTCATTAAAATTTCTATGAATTGATCTTAAATTTTGAAGTAATATTCTAAAAGTCATATATGTCCAAGAAGTATTCTGACAAGATTGCAGCCATAAACCATTGTTTTTCTTTTTTTCTGCCTTTTTTCGATTCAGTCTTTCCTGCTGCCGCGGAATCGCAGTGCAGACCAGAAAAAATCAAGCATTTATTGAAAAAAAAAGTAAACTAGTTTAGAGGATTATAAGAGGACTTAAAAGAGACTGAAGCCGCGGAAATCGCAGTACTTCAGACTAAATTGTATTCTGAGCCCAAGTTCTATTAGTGACACAACAAAAGTTCACTCAGCTTGCAACAGGTCGCGGAAATCGCAGTGCCTGATGCAAGTTTTTGTTTATGAAGAAGTAAAAAGAAAAACATATATATAAAATATATGATTACAATAATGCCTGAAGCCGCGGAAATCGCAGAACCTCGTGCAATAAATTTTGTAAAAACGAAAACCAAAAGCACGGAAAGCTTAAACAGATAAAAATAAGCTAACTAAAAAACTAAGAAAGTTTAGTTAAAAATTAACTTTTAATTTTTTTATCCTTGTTTCAACTTTGAGAAGTAAGTTTAGATGAAACTTGTATAACAAAACACAGATAATTTTGCACACATGTGTTGTGTCTTCAACACTTCAAACGTTAGCAAAAATTTTTAAGTTATTCTCAGTTCAAACTTTTTCCAGCACTTTAATTGGCTTTTCCAATTTCGAAGATAGCTTTCTTTTGTTCAGGAGAGAATGATGCAGATAGCCGATCAGCACGTTCATCATCAGTCAATCGAAGTGGTTGCTTTGGTTTACGGAAACCAGTTATTTGGTCTGGTCTACGATTCTGCTCTCGCACAATTGGGTTTTTTACATTTTCCAATTCGGTAACATCATTTATTTTTACAAGTTTTTTTCTCCCATCTCCTTGATCACACAATACGGACACAGTGCAGTTATTAGTGCTTGTTATGAGTCCCTTGCCTTCTGCGAGTTTCTTGATATAAGCATCCATTGCAGGTAATCTTTCTCGTACGTAAATATTCTTTTGATTCATTTCGTTTTTTTGTCCTTTGAGATACCTTCGATTCGCATATATCTGGTTTTTATCACGAAAGTACAAAAACTTGACGATCACAGAAGCCATCAGACCTTTTTCTTCGGCTCGACCAGGTAGTATATGACACGCTTTGATTTTACTCGGTTCCAGTTCGTAACGCAGAAATTTTTTAATGAAAAAAACAGCAGTTCCAGTAATGCATCATCATCAACGTTTGGGTCAAACGGTGGATTATCAATAATGATGGAGTCCTTACTCGTGTATCTTTTTTGTTCCCGAACACGCATTTCTAACTCTGAGCAAAAATCCTTAATGTTTTTGAATTGCGCACTAACCTCGCTCTGGTTTTTTTTAATTCGCTTATAATGGTACTCACGACCTGCTTCGTACTCTCATCCTGGATACTCTCCACTAATTGTAATAACTTGGCATCCATCCTGACAAAATAATCTGGAAAATAAAGTAGTAATAAAGTCCGAAAAAGTATGATTTACTGTGTAAATTGAGATTAATTTTTTTGGAATGGCGCAATTCTGTCAGAATATAATATCTAGGCCTTCATACGATTTCTAAATGTATATAAATAATAGCTGTTACAATCTTTAACTTTTTAATTTAGACGGAAAAGAAAAGGTTTGAATGTTTAAATCTTGAAATCTGCTTTAAAAGAACAATGAGAAATGGCTTTTTTTCGCTTTAAACGAGCAAAAGTTCAAGCAAGAAAGCTAAAAGAACAACCAACTGTTTAGCACAACTGTTTAGCACTTTGTGAATAAGTAAATTAGTTTTTGTGAATAAGTAAATAGTAAATTAATTAGGACGTTAAAAAAGTAACTTGTTCTTTCTTAATTAGAATAATTAGCTTTTGTCAACTAAAATATATAAGAGAAATCTGATTTCATTGCTGGATCAAATAATTGTAGAGGGTTGGTGATCCGAAATATAGAGTTTTCAAGCATAAAGTTTCAAATGAACTCTTTCGATTAAAAAATTAAAATTGCACGGGTGACTTCTCTCACGCTCAGTCTCATGTTATGATTGCAACACCAACAGAAAACCACCATTAAGGGATATAAAAATAACGAGATTAAATTGAATCAATCACGGATGAACCAAAGAAAAACATCGGTTACTTAATTTCATAAACATTTTTTTTCATGCTACTCCCAGTAAACTGAACAAACTGCTTATGTATCACCGATTATTAAACAAATAAAATAAATTGAAAGCACTTAGAAGGATGTTTTTTTCTGATAATTTGCATAATCTTCTTGTGCTTGAGAGCAGCGGTTTAAATTTTTTAATTGTTTCTTACAGAATAATTACAGAGCCTAAAATTCCTTCTCTCTTACATCATTTCAAAAATTATATTCCAAAATTAAAGTTTTCAATACGCGGCTGGGTTATAATATAACTATGCTTATTCAGATACATTTATTTCTTTTTATTTGCATGATTACTATAATCAGCCTTCTCTCTGCTGTTTTGAAAGATTTCGAGAAGCTAATATAGGACTGAACTTAAATGAAGATCAGGCAGCAATAGTTGAAAGTTGGGGTTTTCTCCAAAACGCCCAGCGGTAGCTCCAATGACCTACTCTGTGTCCTCTCTGTCTCTCTCAGTTTGTCGTCTCGTGTTGATGAAATACTTAGAGTTCTGTATCTTGACTTTTCCAAAGCGTTCGATCCAGTTATTCTTTGAATCCTTTTGAAAAGGTTTCAAACGAGATCGATGTATCCTCTGTTCGGCTATATTAATGAGCAACTTTCACCTACATTAATGACCCTTAACTTCAAAATAAATCACTCACCAATGCCTCTGCCAATGACGTGAAGCTTGTTTGTACCGAAAACCCTATTAACGTGGTTCGAAACAAATCTCATGACCTTAATTTCCAAAAAAATGTCAAATTTTGCCTTCGTAAGAGTCCTTGCATCCCAATAATTTGATCAGAGAAGCAACAGCAGAAGCAACAGAAGTAAGGATCAGCAAAGCAATAGCAGACTTGTTCCATCAAAAGAAACCTGTCATTTAGTACGTCAGTTTCAATGAAGCTTGACGTTCGTTGTGGCTATGTGACTTCATTCTATTTTTTGCGAATGGGGTTGTGGGTCTGAACAGTGCCGACTAGAAGTTGACGGAAATGGTGCAAAGTAAGTCAAGCAGATTTTTGGTTCACGGAAATATAACATTGAAAAAGGACAAATCTAAATTAATTTAATACCCATATTGTTGTACTTCGAGCTGATCTGTATGTTTATGGTTTCCTCCATGATCTCGGGACAAAATGACAACAACTGGAAATTTATGTTTCACTTGCTGCTCGCAGCAAAAGAGAACCAAGAAAGCAAATTTTGTTACCCTATCCAACTAATAGATTTCTCTTGGACTCCAATATTGGCCACTCGCTGTTTGTGCTCGCTGTTTGACAACACCACTTATCCAAAAATTGGAGGATCGATCTGACTTTGTTCTATTGGCCGTTCTCCAAACCTCACTGCAACAAAATGTTACAAAGCACGTTGTATATTATTTGTGGATTTACAGAAAAAGAAAGAAAGAGAAGCATTACTGTTCTGTATAGGGTTGGTTGCAGCTAAGTATACAATAAGTTTAAAAGATTTTGGGAGATCAAAAAATTGTTTTTATTTAAATTTAACTAATAACAAGTCATTCGAAGCGGAAATCACGTCATATGCTAGCTTATTGAAACCGAAATTTATAAATCTGTAAATTTACACTTATATCTTGCAGGTACAATGGTAGTGAGATCCACTGTAACAAAAAAAAAGATTTAAAAAATGATTCGAAACAGGAAGATTAAACAAGTGGAATGACTCCTACAAAATTACTTTGGTTTGAGTACGATTGTTCGTATTATATATGGTCATAGGTAACTAAGGCTGTTGTTGAAAGGCTGTTTTCATATTTGTAGTGTAATGGACGAAGAAGTAGTGTACGTTTAAAATTGCATTTCGATCAATACTCTTATTCCAATTGCCTTTATACTTTTTCTTAATTCATTTGACCACAAGAAAATAGAAACAAAAGAATACGCAAATCAAAGCCCAATTCATCTGTTTTTCAAAAAAAGCACTAAATGTGAATTGAAATGAAAGAGAGTACTCTGAATGAATGATGACAAGTGCGTGCAAGATTATGAGTAAAACTGTGGTGAGTAAAAAAGATTAAAAAATACGATACTTTTTCATTGGTTTTGATACCAACTGCAAAACTTCTTAAATATCTTTTTGCTTGTGTTTGAAAGCAAAGCTGGTTGTCTACGGTGACACCTAATTATTTACACTGATTTAATATTTTTTTAAATTTTTTTTTCTCTATTTATTACAGATTCAAAGTAGATGAGCATCTTATCGTTTTTTGCTCGAGAACCTAGTAAAATTATTATTTTACTGTATGAATTCTCTTTATTGATACAAATATTTTTTGAAGAACTCATGCAGATAATTTAATGCAATTTTGAGTTTTTATAAATATAAAACAATTAACAAAAATCAGCATGCTGCAAAGTTTTACCAGTTTAACTTACTTGCTCTTAGAGCTTAGTTATATTTAAATTGAGCATGAGTGATGTTATTGATATTGTTATTTTTTTCAATTTGTATAGATCTTTGCCTGACCAAATATTATCTTCTAATAGTTCTTCTCAAGATAATTCCTCTGTCTTGGGAATTCAGCTGTTCACTCCTTATTTTCCTGCTGCAACAATTTTTTTGAGAAGGCTTTTGATTTTTGTTTAACATTTAATACAATTTGCAGATTTGCAGAAAACGAATTCAGCCGAAACTTTAAATGGTTCCCTAACTATCATTAAAAAACTCCCTTCTCCGCAAATAATTAAAAAGAAGCGTTAATTTTAATTTTTTGTCTTGTCTAGCGATACATTTAATTCAAAACTCAAAACGAAAGTTAGTATTCAATTTTCACACAATTCCATAGACAGAAAGTGAAAACTGCTTTTTTTTACTTCCTTATGTTAAGTTGTAAAATATGTGATAAAAAGTTCCGGAGTAAAAAATTTCGAGTAATATTGCGCTGGCAAGTTGTTTTTATCATGATGAGCAATTAAATGTTATCGTTAAAATCAGCACCTTCCCTGCAAGTAGCTTTCAATTTTTCTCTTCATCTTCTCTTTTCTCTTAAACTTTCGTCTGATTTAGCTGTGTTTATTTTACAAAAATTTTCCAGAACTGTTGTTCGAAATATGAGAGAAAGATCCAGCTCCAATCCTGACAAAATAATGCAGCTTAGCAACGCTCTTGTCTTGTTTTAAAACATTTCAATCTATATCTCGACAGTTTCGAAAAAAGATTCTAACCGATGAATTTCAGCTTAATTTGGTCAATGTTGTTTTCACAGTTGTTACCAAGTCAACGAGCCATCAAACAGGGAAAAATCCTGCTACTATAGAGTTTTTCTTTGCGTTAATAGCCTCCAAGAAGTTCAGAATTTCAAATTTGTTTTGGATAAAATATCACTATGGTTGCCTGTTTTACTCTTTTTATGTTGCTGGGCGTCTGAACAAAATATTGAGTTGATGGAATCTGTTAGGAAAATCTTCAGATTCTAAAAATTATGAATTTGTTTTGAATGCTTACTGAAAAGATTTGATCAAGCATCAGTGGACTCTTGCCAATAAAAACAACGATTAAGAAACAAAGTAGACGGATAAACAAATTTGAAATTCGAATAACCTACAACTAAATATATGCGACATTAATAATGTAAATTGGGCCACCTTATTTCACATACTAGGATTTTTTATCAATTAATAAAGTTATTGAAAATGTGATCTCATTGTTAAATTGGCAATGAAATTGGGGATTGAAGTGTAGATCATTAAGAAGTAGTAAAGTTACAATATAAATCACTCAACAAAAAATTGAGCGTGCAAGAACGACCTGAATTCTCAATCTTCTGTTCTGTACTGCAGCACCAATGGAACACAATCAATAAACGAAAACTGAAAATTACCGAAATCAAATTATCACATTCACCGTCGACTAAAAAAAACCATCAATTGTATAACTATCTCAACATTTTATTAATACTATCACGGCTAAATGGTACAAACTGACTAGATAATATCAATTGTAGAACTATTTAAAAAATTTTAAAAATTGTGCCGCAAAAACGCGTCAGTCTGACCAGTTTTATCGTTAATTACAACTGAGAATGATTTCGAAGATCGGCTGAATTTTCGGAGCATAACATAATAAGTCACAAAATGTTTGTCTAATTGAGATCATTTTCAACTAATTGTTGTGTTACTTTTCCAACAGATTCCAGTTTTTGAACATTATAGAAATCCAATTCGTAAAGAAGTAGGAATTTAGAAGATTAGAAGTAACTAGATGGTGTTTAACTAGATCAATCAAATCTCATCTCGTTTTAAACTGATTTATATGTTAAGAAATTATTTTATATCCATCAGCCCGAAACTTAAAGGAAAAAATCCTAATAATTGCATGTCAGCAAACTAAAGTGAACAATACTTTTTCTAGTTGTTGCCATGTGAAAATAGTTGTTGCACAAGAAACTGGGCACTGCTCTTTTGAGTTTATTCCGTTTGTTAATCACCTCAATGAAACAGAATTTAATTTCTATTAGAATAAAATATATCTGGAGGTGCCGGTTAAACCTGTCTAATGCTATTGAGTGTCTGAGCAAAAAATGCGATTTGACAGGGAGGTAAAAAGTATTTCGGCTTTCAAAAATTATGAACTTGTTTTAGTTGATCGAAACAAAAACATATCAAATTTCATTGGAAATGAAACTATTAAAACGAATAACATTAAACCTGCATCTAAAACAATTACAACGTTAAGAAATTAAAGCGTTCTTTCCCATTAGAAAACTTAGCTTTTGTCAAATAATATTTTTAGGAGAAATCGGATTTCAATGCTGGATCGAAAATTCTCAGAGGGTAGGGGGTCCGAAATATAGAGTTTTCAAGCATAAAGTTTCAAATGAACTCACTCAATTAAAAAATTAAAAGTGCACCGGCGACTTCTCTCATGCTCGGTTTCAAGTTAAGATTGCAACACCAACAGAAAACCACCATAAAGGAGAAAAATTAACAAGATGAAGTTAAGTCAATGACGGTTGAACCAACGAAAAATATTGGCTGCTTAATTTCTTAAACAATTTTTTTTCATACTAATACCAGTAAACGGAATAAACAGCTCATGTATCATCGATTATTAAACGAAAAAAAAATGAAAACACTTGGAAAGATGTTGTTCATGATAATTTTTATGATCTTCTTGTGCTTTAGAGCAATGAATTAAACTTTTTTAATTTTTTACTGAAATATTACACAGCCTAATTTTTTTTTCTCTCTTCCATTATTTCAAAATACACATTCCAAAAATAAAATTTTCAATGCGCGGTTTCGTTATAATATGACTATGCTCATTTACATAAATTTTACTATTTTCTTGGCCTATTCTTCATAATCAGCTTTCTCTCTGCCGTTTTAGAAGATTTCGAGAAGCTGATTTACGACTGCACTTAAAGAGATGAAGCAGCCTTGATTGAAAGTTCGGTTATTCTCCAAAACGCTTAGCGGTCGCTCAAGTGACCTACTCCGTGACCTCTTTGTTGAGTTTGTCGTCTTGTGTTGATGAAATATTTACTGTTGTGTATCTTGAATTCTCCAAAATATTCGATCCAGTAAATCCTTTTGAAAAGAATTGACGGAAATGGTGCAAAGAAAACCAACTTCGCAGGTTTTTGGTTCACCGAAATATAGCATTAGATAACAACAAATCAAGTTGAAGTTAATGCCGGTTTTGTTGCACTTCGAGCTGGACTGTTTGTTTATGATATCCTCCATGATATCGGGACAAAATGACAAGGACTCTTAATTTATAAAATTATGTTTCACTTGCTGCCGGCAGAAAAAGACAATCAGAAAAGCATTTGTGTTACCCTATCCAACCAGCAGGCTTTTCTTGGGCTCCTATATTGGCAAACCAGTTTTACTTGCGGTTTGACAACCCCACTGATTAAAAATTTAGGGGGACGACCCGATTTTTTTTCCTTGGACGTTCTTCAAAACTCACTACAACGGAATAATACAATGCACATTGCTTTTTGATGTACTTTGTTGATGTACAGAAAAAGATAGAAAAAGAATCATTATTTTTCTGTATAGGGTTAACTGCTGCTAAGTATACAATATGTCTACAAGATTTATGCAGATCAACAAATAGTCTTAATTTAAGTTCAATTAATAACAAGTCATTCGAAGCAGCAATCACGTCATATGCTAGCTTGTTGAATAGGAACTGCTTTTGCGAAAGTTATCAAAATTTTTTCAACCTGAATTTTATAAAGCTGTAAATATATACCTGTATCTCGCAGGTGCAAAAGTAGTGAGATCCACTCTATCAAAAAAAATTCAAAAACTGATTTGAAACAGGTGGATTAAACAAATGGAATGATTCCTACAAAAATTGTTTGGTTAGTAGGCTTGTCCATCCTATAGATGGCCATAGTTAACTTATGCTGTTGTTGAAAGGCTATTTTTTTGTTGTACATTGGAAGAACTTCATCAAAAATTCAATTTGATCAATTATCTTATGCCAATTACCATTATAAATTCTCTTAATTCATTTGACCACAAAATACTGAAAAAAAGAATACACAAATCAAAGCTCAGTGTTTTTTAGCAGTTGAGTTTATGACAATTCTTTGTACGAAAATCAGAGTCTTTTATGAATTGACGTATAATAAAAGTCAGGTGGGGCAAAAATTCGTTCAGAGAGCTTAGTTATATATAAAGTGAACATGAGTGGTCCTCAAAATGTTCTGTGAGGATTAGCTTGCTTCAGCTCCATTCATTTCACACAACTCTGTTCACAACAGGTTTATGTAAACAATCTGTGAAAAAGATTATAGGACCTGTAAGGCAGAAGTTGAAAAATTCGAATGATTGTAATTTTCTCAAAATTATTTGATGTGAAAATGAGTCCAGGGCTTTGGCTCAATGAAAATGTAATTTATTTGTATATTTTTTCCAGCTTTTGGCATAAGACACTTTATAAGACGATAGTTTTTATATCCTTGATTTTATCGTTTTTATTGATTGAGTCTATGACAACGATTCGTAAAAATATATTCGTAGGAGAGCCAATTATGCATTGATTTAGAATAAACATCAGATAGGGGCTGCAATTCGTATTTCATCACTAATAGCCCAAGTGGGTTTTTAGAGGGATCAGTGCGTTTGTTCAAAGATAACTCTCTGATTGTATCAGAACCATATTTTCTGTTTTTTGCCAAAATCTGAATGATAAACCGGCATCTAAAAAACATGATTTCTCGTCCTTGTTTTTTTTCAAAAAACTCTTATGATTTCAGAACAAAACCTTCAAAAACTCTGCATTTTTTTCTGTCTAAGCAGACACATTACAAAAGGAATTTGTTACCGCAGCAACTTTTACAGCTTGATTATTTGTTCCCCAGTTTATTATTGATAAATCCCCAGTGTTCTTTAGCAGTGCTAAGTAAAAAAGAGGAGTTCTAGCAGTTTTCTCATATTTTTTAAAACATTGTGCTGTCTGTTTTGAAGCTGACTTTCAACAGATTAAATTTCTGGCAAAGAGTTTTAACAAAATTTTTTTTAATGCTGGTTGACGTTCAGGCACTAACTTTTCGCCTTCTCTGTCGAACAAAGTTTTGGTTAACAGTTTTGGTGTTCTTCCTCTAGAAATAATATTCTTATGGCGGCGTGTTTTTTCCCGCAGTCGATAGAAGGTGAACAAACAATTCCAACATACTCTTGGCATTTAAACCTTCATATAGCTTGAAACATGACATCTATCACAATGATCAGCAAAACAAGATTTTTTCATTTTAAGTATGTTCTTAAGCTTATTTAAATAAAACAGAATCGTGGTTGTTTTCGAAAACTTTGTAGGAAACAAGGTTTTTATCTTGTTTTCAATTAAATGTTATCCAAAAGGAGTTTCTTTGTTTAATAGAGATTCTAAGATAACTTTGAATAGCAATTGAGAAATTGTGTGAACCTCCTTAGTGAGGATTTTTTTCATAGATAAAAGTAAACAATGTTAAAATCAACCTAAGAGTGATTAGAATGTGTTCGCAAGGCGAAAGAAGAATTTCCTGTATTAGTCAATATCTACTCAGAGGGCTCATTCTGAAATAATTTGAGAATGCCGTATGTTAAGTTTCATTTTAAACTGACAGCTGTTTGAAAATTTGCTTTAACATTCAACCACCAATAATAAAAAATTGTCACTATTTTTTTCATATGCTGCTGTTATGAGCGCAAAATGCAATATATTAGACTCTTTGTTTTGTTGAATTTATTTCCTCTCTACCATATTCAAATATTTTATGAGTATTGGGTGCTAAATTCCTGAGACAAGTCTTATATTTTGCTTTCAGCTAGCTTTCTGATGTTCCCAAAAGAGCATTTTTAACCATCTCAATAACAAAAACCTTCGGTAGCATAAGCTTATGAGTTACCTTCTGAAAAAAAAAGTGGCAACGCGTAAGTTTTCTTTTATTTATCTCAACATTTAGAATAAATTGTTGTATCCAATTTCGATAACGCCATTCCGCTCAATGCTTATATGGTGATTCAAAAATAGATCAGCATACAAAAAGAAAAACCATATCCCACCTCCGATGTGTGATTTATACCAATGATTCAAAGGAAAAAATTTTACTATCTTAGGCACATAAGAAAACAGGTCATTATACCATTATTTAAATTTTATCATGTATTCGTCTGTAATCTATGGATTGTCCTGCATATAGAGAATTATATTGTCTTTAACAGTAAGATTTCTAAAGTTTTCTCGTTTCCTCGATTCACGTATTATCCTTGCACGAATTGGGTTGATTTCATCATTAAGATATTGGTGTTCTCTTCATGAACTGATGTTTAGTATCAGTTCTAAGAAACTTGAAAATTATGGGCTTTGAGAATCTACCTCAACTTGTTGAGCTATGACATTTACTAAGATAATTTGCAATGATTACGCCACAGCTCTCTTAGCTGCACTCACCACCTTTCCAAAGACATCCCCACCTTGCTCCTCATTCACACCAAAGATACTCACGTTTCACTGCGCCCGTACTGCTCACTACTGTCAGCCTCTATGGCAGGTCCTCCACAGCAGTGCAACGCTTCCTTTTCTTTTCTGGGCATTTTAGAAACCGCAGAGGAAGGGTTATTAGCCGCAGCTGTTTTATAAGTTTATGACAACAATTAGAATTTGCAACTTGGATCCTGTTGTGTAACAGAGAGAGAGAGAGAGAGAGAGAGAAAGAGATAAAGGGAGAAAAGACTTTATTTACACACATCTCCAAAAGAATTTTTTTGCATCAACTTTTACAGCTTGATTATTTGTTCCCCAGTTCATTATTGATAAATCTCCAGTGTTCTTTAGCTCTGCTATGTAAAAAAGAGGAGTTCTAGCAGAATTCTCCTTTTCAAAAAATTGTGCTCTTTGTTTCGAAGCTTACTCTAAGCAGGTTAATTTTATGGCAAAGAAATTTAACAAAATTTCTTATATGTTGGTTGACGTTCAAGCACTAAATTTTTGCCTTCTCTGTTGAACAAATTTTCTGTTAACAATTTTGGTGTTCTTCGTTTAGAAATATTTTCTTAAAGGCAGCGTGTTTTTGCGTGCACTCGATAGAAAATAAACAAACAATTTCAACTTTGTTGGCATTTAAACTTTCACACACCTTGAAACATGACATCTATCACAATGATCAGAAAAAAAAATTTGTCATTGAAAATATGTTCTTATGTTCTCCGGCGCTTATACCGTTAAATAAAACAAAATCGTGGTAGTTTTTGAAAAAGCTGTAAAAAACTTGCTTTTATATATGCTTTTCAGTAAATTGTTATCAAAATGGGTTCTCTCTAATTAATAGAAATTCTAAGATAATTTGGAATAGCTATTGAGAAATGGTGTGAAACTCCTTAGTGACGTTTTTTTCATAGATAAACGTAAACAATGTTAAAATCACCCTAAGAGGGATTAGAATGTGTTCGCAAGACGAAAGAAGAATTGCCTGTATTAGTCAATACCTGCTCGAAGGACTCATTCTGAAATAATTTGAGAATGCAGTATGTTAAGTTTCTTTTTAAACTGACACTTGTTTGAAAAATTTGCTTCGACATTCAACCACCAATAATAAAAAAACTGTCATTATTTTTTTCATTTGTTGCTGTTATGAGCGCAAAATGCAATATATCAGACCCTTTGTTTTGTTGAGTTTATTTCCTACCATATTCAAATATTTCATGAGTATTGGGTACTAAATTCCTGAGACAAGTCTTATATTTTGCTTTCAGCTAGCTTTCTGATGTTCCCACAAGAGCATTTTTAACCATCTCAATAACAAAAACCTTCGGTAGCATAAGCTTATGAGTTACCTTCTGAAAAAAAAGTGGCAACGCGTAAGTTTTCTTTTATTTATCTCAACATTTAGAATAAATTGTTGTATCCAATTTCGATACCGCCATTCCGCTCAGTGCTTATATGGTGATTCAAAAATAGATCAGCATACAAAAAGAAAAACCATATCCCACCTCCGATGTGTGATTTTACCTCAATACTTCAAAGGAAAAAATTTTATTATCTTAGGCACATAAGAAAACAGGTCATTATCCCATTATTTAAATTTTATCATGTATTCGTCTGTAATCTATGGATTGTCCTGCATATAGAGAATTATTTTGTCTTTAACAGTAAGATTTCTAACGTTTTCTCGTTTCCTCGATTCACGTATTATCCTTGCACGAATTGGGTTGATGTCATCATTAAGATATTGGTGTTCTCTTCATGAACTGATGCTTAGTATCAGTTCTAA
This sequence comes from Convolutriloba macropyga, assembly GCF_964194025.1. Classification (NCBI taxonomy): domain Eukaryota; kingdom Metazoa; phylum Xenacoelomorpha; order Acoela; family Convolutidae; genus Convolutriloba; species Convolutriloba macropyga. Next base: position 53,693,588 of record NC_134471.1, on the reverse strand, counting down.
GAAACTTGAAAATTATGAGCTTTGAGAATCTACCTCAACTTGTTGAGCTATGACATTTACTAAGATAATTTGCAGTGATTACGCCACAGCTCTCTTAGCTGCACTCACCACCTTTCCAAAGACATCCCCATCTTGCTCCTCATTCACACCAAAGATGCTCACGTTTCACTGCGCCCGTACTGCTCACTACTGTCAGCCTCTATGGCAGGTCCTCCACAGCAGTGCAACGCTTCCTTTTCTGTTCTGAGCATTTTAGAAACCGCAGAGGAAGGGTTTCGAGAAAAGTTTTTGTAGATGAGCGTCGGCATAAAAGTGTTTGTCCGCATCCCAACAATGATTGTAGTAATCTCCACATAATGATTGGTGCCCTTTCTGTTTCTTGTCCGAATTAGATGCAGAATCATTTCCCGTATGACCCATCTCCTCTTGATGTTTAAGTTTCAGTTGACCGAAGAGACTTATTAGCCGCAGCTGTTTTATAGGTTTATGACAACAATTAGAATTTGCAACTTGGATCCTGCTCTGTAACAGAGAAAGAGAGAGAGAGAGAGAGAGAGAGAGAGAGAGAGAGAGAGAGAGAAAGACTTTATTTAGACACATCACCAAAGGAATTTTTTTGCATCAACTTTTACAGCTTGATTATTTGTTCCCCAGTTCATTATTGATAAATCTCCAGTGTTCTTTAGCTGTGCTAAGTAAAAAAGAGGAGTTCTAGCAGATTTCTCCTTTTCAAAATATTGTGCTGTTTGTTTCGAAGCTTACTTTAAAAATAATTGCTTAAACAAAGAAACTTAATGGAACACAAACTGTGAATTAGTTGTTCTTGGGATTAAAACCTTTTGGTTGTAAACTCTACTCTAAAGTCTGTATATTTTATTGTTATTATTATTGTTTCTAATTTGTAAGTTTCTGGCGGAACTTCGCAAAAAGGCGAGAAAAGTTGAGGACACTTGCAGCAGATTTTTTGGTGAATTCTTCCGGCTTTCATGCCATTGGAAATGAGCAAAATGGCAAATTATTCGGTTGTGAAAAAAAAACGTTATTAGTGCACCAAAAAATATTTCGTTGCGACTAGTTTCGCGGGCAATTACTAAAGATGCAGCTAGGAATTTTATCGTCTGTTTTTCACTCTTGGATTTGTGAGGCGGATTATGGTTGTGCTATCAACTAGCACATGTTTGAGAGTTAGATGAAGAAAGTCTACTACTAAAATTGACGATAGATTAGCTGTCAGCCTTGAATGTGTGAAATTCAAATTAACCAAGTAACTGAAAGCAACTTTCAGACCTATGGACAGTCCTCTGCGAGGAAAACCCGTTTACTGCCGAGAATGGGTTGTGCAGAAGTTATTTTACATCGCCAGTTCACGACAGCAGCACAATTGGTCAAAGAAGAACGGGGTAATTGTTCTTGGAGGCTCAGGTAGTGGAAAAACCGCACTTTTGACCGAACTCTCCTGGCCAACGAGCAACCATGCCAAACAGCATTCTATTTCCAGACGCGTATTGGCAAGACATTTTTGTCATTCGCATTTTTGGCAGTCTCTACACTTAGCGAGTTTTGTATCCAACGTGCTGAAGCAATTAAAATGTAGTCCATTTCTGCCCAATTTTAAAGACGTTTTGAAAGACTTCCCCAAAGAGCAGTATTCGTTTTCAGCGATTTGCGCTAACCCTGACGAAGTGTTCCGCACAATTATTCTCGGAAGCTTAAGTGTCCTTAATGCACAAGGTGTTGTTTACTTTCTGTTAGTAGATTCTATCGATGAAGATTACGAGACGCAAATGCTCGCTGGCGATCGGACTGGTAGTACCAGCAAAACGATTGCAGATTTACTTCTAAATAATCTCGATTTCTTTCCACCATGGCTTTGTTTGCTCTGTTCAGCTAGGAAGAACAACACTTCTTTTATTCAACGGTTTCAGGGTTTTCGAAAGATTATTTTGGATGACCAGGAAAAACGCCGACAGTACGTTCAGAAAGACATGCGTGGATATATCTGTAACCGAATCGAATGCGACAACAAGTTACGTGTTTTATTTTCGAACCCAGACACGAGAGATCTTAACGTCGAACTATTGGAGAACAAAAGTGACCGATGCATGCTTTATTTAGAATGGGTTCTTGACGGTGTTCAAAACGGTCTCATCAAATTTTCAGAAATAAAGGAAATCCCAGGGACATTACGCGGTCTTTATTTATGGTACTGCCAACATTCTTTCGAAAAGAAAACGTTTTCATTAGTTAGACCAATTTTGAATGTTCTATTGGCTTCCCGAATTTCAATTACTGAAACAGACCTCGTTGATTATTTATGGTCCAGAAATTTACAAGTTCCTCAAGATGAGTTAATATCCCGATTGAAATTAATTGAGTGCTTTTTAAAGCGACTTCCGGATAATTCGTTCAGAATTTTTCACAGCAGCTTTTCCGAGTGGCTTTTAGACGTCAAATATTGTACCCGACATTTTCTTTGCGATGTAAATCAAGGTCACGCTACATTGGCTTTAAGCTCTACTTGTAATTTAGACAATCGACCTTTTGACGAAGATTTTGCCAAGGATTTTGCGTACGATTTGGCAAAATCTGCGCCATGTCATAAACTAAACAGTGAATTATGTGCTCTCTGGATGGCTTGGAGTGGCGTGGATGTCGAAAGTGCTGTAACATCGCCAACACCTCCAAAATCGAACAGTTCGAGCAGCGTTAACGTTTTTACCATTCTGCGAGCAGGTGGTGCTTATCGTGATATCAACAACCAATCAGACAACAGTGATCCCATGACTTCAAATACCAGTGTGGGCGAATACTCAGATTCTAAGGAGACAGAGTCAGAACACGCTGTTCGTGTCATGTTAGACAGTAATCCGGCGTCCATTGCTGAGCACGATTCTGATGGGTTGACTCCACTGGCCAAAGCTGCCCAAAGGGGCTCTGTCAAATGTGTAAAGGTGCTGGTGAATGCGGGTGCTGATGTTAACGCTGAGAATGTCAACAGGCAAACGGCACTCGGATTGGCCGCTGCTGCTGGGCATACAAGTTAGCACAGTGAAGCTATATTGTAGAATGAGAATTTAGCGTCGAAAAAATTTGCCCTTTGAATTACAATCGACTAGGCATTTGAAAAACTGTCCAAGTTACCATTTAGTATTCGCACTCTAATGAGTATTAGTTATTTATGATCTACGAACGCGGAGAAAGTAACGCATTGGAACCTTTAGCTTTTGTAGTGAAGTTATCAACTATGAATTTTTCTGGAAAGTGGAGGATGAAAAATTTGAGATTTGGATGATAAGTGTATTGATTGAAAACAAGTTTGTTTTTATTCAGATGTGGTCCAATTCTTGTTGGAGAAAGGTGCTAATCCCAACCACGTGGATGCTGACAACTGGTCGCCACTCAGATCTGCGGCTCAGAATGGACATGCCAGTATAATCAAACTGCTCGTTGACTATGGTGAGCGTAATTGAAAATAATTAATTTCTTATACCTATATCTGGCTCCTTTAACTTTTAAAATTTAATTGATTTTAGATGTTTAAGCTAACGATCTACTCTCAGAATTAAAAATATGCAATTAATTGCTCTCGGACGAAGTTTGAAGCGATTATTGTAAACTTGCGAGTATTTTATGCAATTTTTTTTATTGTTTTCTTTTTGAACATTCTTTAGCTCTTCTCGGGTGACTTTTTCACACTTGAGTTCCTTATTTTTAGAGTGTTTTGAATTGAGCACATTGAAATTAAGTTTGTTGCTAAATTAATTCAATTGTGAGCGATGAGCGTACGTAGCCCGGGCAGCTTATTGGTAAATGTCCACGACTCTCACCCCGTAGGTTGCGCGTGCGAAACCCTTCCTAGTCAGAAGTTTGCATCATAAAAGTTTCTCTAGCCTTCACCTCCCTTCTAAGTTGTTTGCCTCGCCAATCGTTTGAGAGTAATTCGTCCTACCTTATGCTGTTTTTTATTGGAATTTTGAAGCTGCACGTCTATTAAGCAATTGCACCTATTTTCTAAAGCAATATATCAGATCTTTTAATAGATTTTCCAAACTTTAACAATACGCCTTTTTAGCAAGATGAGGGTTATGAAGCGGAACTAAATTTGCATTGCTTTAGAGGTCATGGTGTTTAGTACTGATCTCTTTAGTCAATGGTTTGAATTGTTTGTGTGGTCTCATTTAGAAAATTGTTCTTTCCGCGTTTTACCCATTTTTTGTTCAATACGTACTGTTCTGAATGTTCTGAAATACGTATTGTTCTGAAAATGATAAGTTTATTTTTTCAGTTCAGAGAACAATTTTGAAGTAGTTTTGGGCCTAATCTTTTTGTATTAGAATGGGTTACTGATCTTTATAATAGTAAATTGTTTTCTGGAGTCAACAATATCAAGTTAATCACTCATTTACACTACACGATCATTTGACTACAGAGAGATCAACATTGGGACAAAGACCCGTCCTCAATTGTCTTCGAGGATTAGACAAAGTTACATCTGATACAATAATTGCTTAAAATTATTTAAAATTAGTTTGAAAATTAGGAAGAAAACTGGGAAAAATCTATAAGCAAGGTTGTGGAAAATTTATCTAAGGTTAATTAAATTCCTGTGCTATAATTTCACGATTTCCTAACACAGGTATCGAGAGGACTGACAAAAGACTTTTGAGTTGTCTTTCTGAACTTAGTTGCATCTTGTCATATCGATGGGTTAAAAACTTGTAAGCATCAAGGAACCTCAATGTTTAGCAGCTTATTGTCTATCACAATTGTTGCTCTTCCGGTTAGCTAACCTCTTTTTTTCAATGTCGTTGACCAAAAAAGTTTCAATGTCCTTAAGCGACTCAACCGCATTTTCAATGAGAGCTGTTCTAGTCAATAGCTTTGCAAGTTGATATAAATGTAGCTCGGTTGCTGAACAGATTTTGTTTTCTCAATAATTCCTAACACTATCCAATTTTTCTTGAAAAAGTTAAGAATTAAACTGTTTATTTTACAGTGAATTAATTTCATCTAATCCATAGTTGTTGATCCGTAGACCAAAACACCATATTGAACGTGTGGTTGAGCATATACCCTGTATGTTTTAATGAACTGATTAATAATCAACACTTTCCTTAGTCTGTGAGAAAATTGATGCAAAATTGTTCATTTTGGTCTCTACGTGTTTCAACTGAAGTTCAATTCAGCATCAACTTGCACGCCGAGATACCTGAAATTTTCTACAATTGAAATTTCTTTCTTCTTTTTCAGTTTTTTGTTCGATTTTTGTTTGTACTTTGACCTCGAGAAAACCATGCTCTTAGCGTTTATTCGTATTAAGGTTCAGTCGATTAACTAACTATTAATCAGAGGTTGTTGTTAAAACTTCTGGATGATTATTATCAAGATTTGATACATGTCCAAGTGTTCTAATGGCTTTATCAGCATCGAAAAAAGTTTGAGCTTTTTGAACAGTTTTTAGATCACTGATGTACAGTATGAACAATAGGGGGCCCAAAAGAGAGCCTTGGGAACTCTTCCACTCCCTTTTACCCGAATAATTTTCTTGACTTGTCGTCTATTGCATATAATCTATCCGGATGAGACTGCAAGAGTATCAACATAGCTCCCCTTACTCCATACCATCTACCTTTTTCAAGCAAAATTCTATGATCTACAGTGTAACACCGAAAGATGACGTCTTATTTCATCGATTAGATTTGTATCGCATTGTAACAATCAGGGAAGATGTTCTCCCTCAGGCATCTGTTAATGAGCAAAGTTAAAAGTTCTGTTCATGGCAATCAAAACTATACTTGCTTTCGATTTCATTATTGCTTCCCTAATTTCCTGCGCTGATGTTGGGTATTAAAAACATGCTCTCCTAGTGTTGTATGATCTTGACAGTTTTTTTTGTGTTAGTTTTTTCTTAAGATTTTTACCAATGTTTGCGAAATTTTTTTTAATCAATATTGAGATCTGGTTTACTGTTCTTTGGTTCCTGTCATTCAGCTCTTCACAAAGAGCAAAAAACGATCTTTTATATATGTCAGGTTCCGTCAATTTTTTTTGATAAAATTCTCTTATCTTGTTTCTGTCCATATTTTCAACTCTCTTGCTTTGTTCCGGATATCTGTTCGATTAATCGTTCTTGAAAATTATCGACCTTTGACAGAGCAATTGTTTCTTTGCTGCTGTTTTTTAACCTTCGTTATCAATCCAGCATTTGCTGTAACTTTTATGCCGCGTTGCCATTGGCAGAAAAGCATTTAAAGCATGGTTAAATGTTTCGTGCAACATCAGAAAACATTTGTTAACCTATTAGTTGTTCCATGTGGAATCCATTTGAATTAGATCGTAGCTTAGAAAATTTTTGATGTGCTTATGATTTCCCTGAGTAAACAGTTTGGACCACTTGCGAGATTATCTGACGTATTGTTCCTCACTCATTTCTGAGGTACAATTAAAACAGCAGAATACTATGCAATGATCAGTGATGTTTGTTTAACAGATGTTGTCAGGGAATAATTTCCAGAAAGCAATCAAGCATTGTGCTAGTCTTTGACCTTCGACCTGTCCCCTCCATCTTGTTTCTTTGATCTTGTTTCTGTCCATATTTTGTACCCTCTTGCATTGTTCCTGATTTTTTTTTTTCGAATAGTCGGCCTTGGAAATTATTGACCTTTGATAGAGCATTTGTTTCTTTGCTGTTGCTTTTTTAACTTTGTTATCAATCCTGCTTTTATTGTTACTTTTGTGATGAGTTGCCATTGACAAAAATCATTTAAGGCTTATTAATTATTTCGTGCAACATCAGAAAACATTTTGGGTTCCACATGGAATCCATTTGAGTAGTCGGGGAAAAATTTCCAAAAAGCGATCAACCATTGTGCTAGTCTTTGACCCTCGACGTGTTCACCCTTTGTAAGAAACGGTTTTAATTCAATACGGCATAAAACATTTCTTAAATTTTTTTGACTTTTATTGTTTACGAAAATATTGACCTCAAAGTCCGTCAGGTATATGGTTGTCTGTATGACCCATAAGTAGTCCATCACTATGTTAAGCTAGTTTTTTAAACGTTTTGTCATTTGCTGAGTATCTGGGAATATATACACTTTGTAAAGAAATTAATGGACAAAAAAGTTACCGTGAAAACTTGTTTTGAGTTTGTGACAAATTGTGCAAGCACTTGCACATGTTATAATATGTCTGTTCTATTCTGTGATCTGAACCAAAATTTTCTAAATTTAAAGGCAAATTAGAAAAAGTATAACGGTGTTTCTTTTCTTGCTTTGCGATAGTATTGGCTTCTGTGCAGTTTGTTCGACTGTCACGTATTGAATGACATCTGGTTGCGAGCAGTTAAACTGTCATCAACATAACTTCTTTATCCATTGAGACAAATTTTACCGTGTTCGCTTTTCTATATCGTTATTAACAATGATTCTCTTGTTGTAATGAAAAGGAAACTTTCATTTGTATGATCTCGTCACTTCTTTGTGGATAGAAATATGCAAAATTTCTTGTATTCCTCTGGGCGAGGCTGTTTGAATTAGATATTAATGCGGCCTTAATGAGGGATGAATATTTTTTTGTTATTTAATACCGGAACTATTTGCAATTCCGTTCTATTTCAACCTTTTCCTAAATCCTTTGAGAATTATTTGATGGTCGTTCTTTTACCTTCTATTTACTCATATCTTAGTCATCTCCACTATCTCCAACGTCTGATTAAAGTGAAAAATGGTGTCCTATAAATCTTATTTTTCTCCACGCTTGCGTAACCACCTATCGAATTCACTTAACGTAACCAAAATGGAACTAAAATTTCTTCTGGTGATTAAGACGTGAAATATTTCTTATCTGACGCAGTTAAGCAGTTCGTTGACCGATTTTTCATGCTTTGATCAACTAAATGTCTTGTGAATGAACTGACATTTTACCTTCAAAGCAGGTGATTTTCTCAACGTGTTCAATGAGATTAAAAGCTGATGAAATATTCACAATAGAATTGATTTAATCTTCAAATTTAAATACGATGTAAATAAAATTGACATTTCAGTAGAAAGTGGTTTTATGGAGTGCTTTGTCCGTGAATCTCTTTGTTTGAATTATGTTTCGGACTCTTTTGGCATAAAACTTTTGGGGTACATGAAACATGACCACATGTATTGTCAATTAGTTGTAGAGAAAAAATGTACAGTGTGCTTAGTATAATTTGTCTCATCATTTTTTTCGCATGCTTTTACTATTTTTGAGAATCTTTTTGTCGCATGCTTTCACTATTACTGAGAATCTTTTTGTTCCGACCCCTCTTGAGGGGAGGAACTATATACTCAAATGGGTTTTTTTTTGTTCAAACAATTTTGACCGATCGGTATATTAACCGTAGAGAGTTGTGAGTGGTATCATTGAAAAGCCCCTCCAGCGTAGAATATGGAATTAAAAAGATTTTTTAAATTTAGTTTTCTAACGTGAGTTATCGTGGTTTAAATTTTTGTGAATATTAGACCGATTTGTGAATGTTAGACCCAATTTTTTTCCATGTTTTCCGGAATTTTTGCCCAAAATTTCGTCAATTTTGGTAAAATGTGTAAAAATTGTTAACAATAGTACTGTTGATCTTAATTGTAGGGTCAAAAAAGTTTGTCGACTATTTTGATTTAATTTTTTGCTAAAATTTTGGCTGAATATTTCAAAATTCAGCATTTTTCAACAAAAATTGCCCGAAGTGGGCTACTTTAGTCCACTTTGATTAAATTTGCTAGAAGTACTCTCCCGAAAACTTTTAAGCAATCCTTGTAAACTAGAAAAGGAGCCAGTTTTGCTTGAATCGAATTCACTTAACGTAACCAAAATGGAACTAAAATTTCTTCTGGTGATTAAGACGTGAAATATTTCTTATCTGACGCAGTTAAGCAGTTCGTTGACCGATTTTTCATGCTTTGATCAACTAAATGTCTTGTGAATGAACTGACATTTTACCTTCAAAGCAGGTGATTTTCTCAACGTGTTCAATGAGATTAAAAGCTGATGAAATATTCACAATAGAATTGATTTAATCTTCAAATTTAAATACGATGTAAATAAAATTGACATTTCAGTAGAAAGGGGTTTTATGGAGTGCTTTGTCCGTGAATCTCTTTGTTTGAATTATGTTTCGGACTCTTTTGGCATAAAACTTTTGGGGTACATGAAACATGACCACATGTATTGTCAATAAGTTGTAGAGAAAAATGTACAGTGTGCTTAGTATAATTTGTCTCATCATTTTTTTCGCATGCTTTTACTATTTTTGAGAATCTTTTTGTCGCATGCTTTCACTATTACTGAGAATCTTTTTGTTCCGACCCCTCTTGAGGGGAGGAACTATATACTCAAATGGGTTTTTTTTGTTCAAACAATTTTGACCGATCGGTATATTAACCGAAGAGAGTTGTGAGTGGTATCATTGAAAAGCCCCTCCAGCGTAGAATATGGAATTAAAAAGATTTTTTAAATTAAGTTTTCTAACGTGAGTTATCGTGGTTTAAATTTTTGTGAATATTAGACCGATTTGTGAATGTTAGACCCAATTTTTTTCCATGTTTTCCGGAATTTTTGCCCAAAATTTTGTCAATTTTGGTAAAATGTGTAAAAATTGTTAACAATAGTACTGTTGATCTTAATTGTAGAGTCAAAAAAGTTTGTCGACTCTTTTGATTTAATTTTTTGCTAAAATTTTGGCTGAATATTTCAAAATTCAGCATTTTTCAACAAAAATTGCCCGAAGTGGGCTACTTTAGTCCACTTTGATTAAATTTGCTAGAAGTACTCTCCCGAAAACTTTTAAGCAATCCTTGTAAACTAGAAAAGGAGCCAGTTTTGCTTGAATCGAATTCACTTAACGTAACCAAAATGGAACTAAAATTTCTTCTGGTGATTAAGACGTGAAATATTTCTTATCTGACGCAGTTAAGCAGTTCGTTGACCGATTTTTCATGCTTTGATCAACTAAATGTCTTGTGAATGAACTGACATTTTACCTTCAAAGCAGGTGATTTTCTCAACGTGTTCAATGAGATTAAAAGCTGATGAAATATTCACAATAGAATTGATTTAATCTTCAAATTTAAATACGATGTAAATAAAATTGACATTTCAGTAGAAAGGGGTTTTATGGAGTGCTTTGTCCGTGAATCTCTTTGTTTGAATTATGTTTCGGACTCTTTTGGCATAAAACTTTTGGGGTACATGAAACATGACCACATGTATTGTCAATAAGTTGTAGAGAAAAATGTACAGTGTGCTTAGTATAATTTGTCTCATCATTTTTTTCGCATGCTTTTACTATTTTTGAGAATCTTTTTGTCGCATGCTTTCACTATTACTGAGAATCTTTTTGTTCCGACCCCTCTTGAGGGGAGGAACTATATACTCAAATGGGTTTTTTTTGTTCAAACAATTTTGACCGATCGGTATATTAACCGAAGAGAGTTGTGAGTGGTATCATTGAAAAGCCCCTCCAGCGTAGAATATGGAATTAAAAAGATTTTTTAAATTAAGTTTTCTAACGTGAGTTATCGTGGTTTAAATTTTTGTGAATATTAGACCGATTTGTGAATGTTAGACCCAATTTTTTTCCATGTTTTCCGGAATTTTTGCCCAAAATTTTGTCAATTTTGGTAAAATGTGTAAAAATTGTTAACAATAGTACTGTTGATCTTAATTGTAGAGTCAAAAAAGTTTGTCGACTCTTTTGATTTAATTTTTTGCTAAAATTTTGGCTGAATATTTCAAAATTCAGCATTTTTCAACAAAAATTGCCCGAAGTGGGCTACTTTAGTCCACTTTGATTAAATTTGCTAGAAGTACTCTCCCGAAAACTTTTAAGCAATCCTTGTAAACTAGAAAAGGAGCCAGTTTTGCTTGAATCGAATTCACTTAACGTAACCAAAATGGAACTAAAATTTCTTCTGGTGATTAAGACGTGAAATATTTCTTATCTGACGCAGTTAAGCAGTTCGTTGACCGATTTTTCATGCTTTGATCAACTAAATGTCTTGTGAATGAACTGACATTTTACCTTCAAAGCAGGTGATTTTCTCAACGTGTTCAATGAGATTAAAAGCTGATGAAATATTCACAATAGAATTGATTTAATCTTCAAATTTAAATACGATGTAAATAAAATTGACATTTCAGTAGAAAGGGGTTTTATGGAGTGCTTTGTCCGTGAATCTCTTTGTTTGAATTATGTTTCGGACTCTTTTGGCATAAAACTTTTGGGGTACATGAAACATGACCACATGTATTGTCAATAAGTTGTAGAGAAAAATGTACAGTGTGCTTAGTATAATTTGTCTCATCATTTTTTTCGCATGCTTTTACTATTTTTGAGAATCTTTTTGTCGCATGCTTTCACTATTACTGAGAATCTTTTTGTTCCGACCCCTCTTGAGGGGAGGAACTATATACTCAAATGGGTTTTTTTTGTTCAAACAATTTTGACCGATCGGTATATTAACCGAAGAGAGTTGTGAGTGGTATCATTGAAAAGCCCCTCCAGCGTAGAATATGGAATTAAAAAGATTTTTTAAATTAAGTTTTCTAACGTGAGTTATCGTGGTTTAAATTTTTGTGAATATTAGACCGATTTGTGAATGTTAGACCCAATTTTTTTCCATGTTTTCCGGAATTTTTGCCCAAAATTTTGTCAATTTTGGTAAAATGTGTAAAAATTGTTAACAATAGTACTGTTGATCTTAATTGTAGAGTCAAAAAAGTTTGTCGACTCTTTTGATTTAATTTTTTGCTAAAATTTTGGCTGAATATTTCAAAATTCAGCATTTTTCAACAAAAATTGCCCGAAGTGGGCTACTTTAGTCCACTTTGATTAAATTTGCTAGAAGTACTCTCCCGAAAACTTTTAAGCAATCCTTGTAAACTAGAAAAGGAGCCAGTTTTGCTTGAATCGAATTCACTTAACGTAACCAAAATGGAACTAAAATTTCTTCTGGTGATTAAGACGTGAAATATTTCTTATCTGACGCAGTTAAGCAGTTCGTTGACCGATTTTTCATGCTTTGATCAACTAAATGTCTTGTGAATGAACTGACATTTTACCTTCAAAGCAGGTGATTTTCTCAACGTGTTCAATGAGATTAAAAGCTGATGAAATATTCACAATAGAATTGATTTAATCTTCAAATTTAAATACGATGTAAATAAAATTGACATTTCAGTAGAAAGGGGTTTTATGGAGTGCTTTGTCCGTGAATCTCTTTGTTTGAATTATGTTTCGGACTCTTTTGGCATAAAACTTTTGGGGTACATGAAACATGACCACATGTATTGTCAATAAGTTGTAGAGAAAAATGTACAGTGTGCTTAGTATAATTTGTCTCATCATTTTTTTCGCATGCTTTTACTATTTTTGAGAATCTTTTTGTCGCATGCTTTCACTATTACTGAGAATCTTTTTGTTCCGACCCCTCTTGAGGGGAGGAACTATATACTCAAATGGGTTTTTTTTGTTCAAACAATTTTGACCGATCGGTATATTAACCGAAGAGAGTTGTGAGTGGTATCATTGAAAAGCCCCTCCAGCGTAGAATATGGAATTAAAAAGATTTTTTAAATTAAGTTTTCTAACGTGAGTTATCGTGGTTTAAATTTTTGTGAATATTAGACCGATTTGTGAATGTTAGACCCAATTTTTTTCCATGTTTTCCGGAATTTTTGCCCAAAATTTTGTCAATTTTGGTAAAATGTGTAAAAATTGTTAACAATAGTACTGTTGATCTTAATTGTAGAGTCAAAAAAGTTTGTCGACTCTTTTGATTTAATTTTTTGCTAAAATTTTGGCTGAATATTTCAAAATTCAGCATTTTTCAACAAAAATTGCCCGAAGTGGGCTACTTTAGTCCACTTTGATTAAATTTGCTAGAAGTACTCTCACGAAATCTTTTAAGCAATCCTTGTAAACTAGAAAAGGAGCCAGTTTTGCTTCCTCTTTCATTGAGAGTATTCTGGAATTAATTTTTTTGCTAGCTTTACTCTATGATTATCAAAAACGCAGCAGTTATTGTTGATCTTTAACTAACAAATTATCAAGATCTATTTCATTCCAAACAATTGAGTTTTCTTAATTAACAAGCAACAATAGCAAGGCCGGGTTCTGGTCAATTTTGGACTGTTATAATTCGAAAATAAATGGGGTTGTAATGAGTCGGTCTTTTAAAAAAGTCTTTTAAGTTAATCAAAGAACAGAACATTTGAAATCAAAGCTCACTGTTGATAGCTCCAATTGGCTGCCTACGCATATCCGAATTTTAATGTATCTATTTTCTTTACTCGAAAGATTATGGTCGTTTTGACTATTAAAAAAGTTTGTTTTTTAAACAAACAATGACTAATTGAAACTGGCAACAATTTTTCTCTTGATTTGGTAAACATGTGGCTTAGTGCCAGCAAAGACAGCATGTTTCTTCTTCCTCTTTTTTGCACTGAATTTGAATTTGACCTTTTTTTGCGGTATTAAGCGTTAATTTATGGTTTTCTGGTTTTGATACAACTAGATTCCACAAAATTTTTCGATTTTTAGGCATTGGCCCCTTTTTATTTTTTTTTCTCGTTTTCTGACGTTATCACCTAATTCAAAGTTCACATATTACCTTATTAGCTTTAAAAAAATGCAAAAGGGAGCATAGAAAAGTCTTTAAAAGCATAGAATATGGTTTTAACGGCTTCGAGACACCCGTTTCTCGAAGAATTATTTGAATTTTACATTTGTCTTTAACTGTCGGGTTTATTTTTGTCATTTAAGTCGTATAAAATTTCATGGATGATGATCAATTTGTTTGGCTTTCTATTAAGGAAAAGTTCTGATTCGAGTAGACAGCTGATGGCCTCGTGAATTTGAAAACAATTGTTTTCAAAAATAAAAAAAACTTTTTAACTTTGCGTTTTTGTTCTTTTTTGTCTGTGTTACCTAGTCTCGTTAAATACAGATCGCATATGACAGTATTGTTTTCAGAGGAAGGTGGCAATTGTACAAATTCTAATGTTTCGAAGGAATTCGTTATGAATTTACTGGCTACAACACGGGTTTTTCACAAAAACGATTAAAGTATTTTTTTTTTGTCTATTTGATGTTCTTTTTGTAGACATAAGACAGTTTCAGAATAATAAGAGCAAGCGCTTTCTTTAGACGAGTAAAAAAAGCTATATAATTTTGGTGTTCAGGTCTCAATTTAACATATTTTGAGGCGCCAAATATGGCTTTATTGCTTCGACAGCGTTTTCTGGCAAGTTTTAATTAATTTTTGTTTGTTGTCTCTATTTGTTTGTTCTTCTTGTAACCTAATCAAAAATGTATAATGACAAGTCTTAATGCCATTCTATAGAGGCTTCTGTGATCATAAGCCTCTATAGAATGGCATATGGGATGTTTTAATTAGCTAGCTAATTGTTTTCATTACTTTGAAATTAATTGTTATTAAAAGTATAAGCCAATTTTCTTTTTGGTTTTGCTGTATTTTTTTCGTTTTTGTCTAATTTTTGCCAAGCCTTTTTATGGAGTAGTCCCATATCTTTTCTATTGAAGTACAGGTTAATTTGTTTAGTTTCAGTTTTATCTGGCGCTATTTTGATTTTGAGGTTAATAAATATTTTTTTTTAAAAAGCGGACATAAATTTTGGATGTAATTAATGTTTGTTGTTTTTGTTTGATTTTGTCGTTCGGCTTGACTTGATTTCTTAATAATGGCTGATCTCATCAATCTAATGCAACATTTTTTACTCCACTGAGTTATTGGCGTTGGAGGCGATCTTTTTGTTCATACATTTGTTTGAAAATTATTTGAAAATATATTTGTTCATAAATTATTAAATTGGAATACTATCGGTTGTTTGTTTGGTAGACATTTATGCCAAAAATTTGGATGAGCGGGGTCGGAACTTTATGTGCAAACGAACATTGCCGAGCCTCTTTGACCAGGTTTATTTTGAAATGATCTTTAAATTTTTTATTGCTTCCTGTCCAAATTATGAACCACATATCAGTTTAAATGATTAAAATCCTAGTCATAACTTATTGAGTTTTTTTGCCAGTGTGTGTATGATAAATCCGATACTTTTTTCACTATATCGTTCGGTACTTTTTTGGGACATGATTGGGCTATTGGATGTAGCCTTGTTGCATAGTTTTTGGGGGAGGGGATTGGGCTGGGATTTCTTCAATGTTCGTGGGTTTTTAACCTTGCTTTACTGAAATTTGTGAGGGAGGTTAGTGCTTTCAATTGCATTATTGTTAACTGGGTCAAGCGGCGACGACTTTCCAATGTTCAAAAGGTGCATTGCATCAATTTAAAAGCAAATTTCAACTTTCATGTTGAAATGTAACACAATTTTAGTGTGTCCTATTTCCCTAAATGTTCTCTTTTTACGACAAGTGACCGTTATTCCGTTGCGCTATCTGAGAAAGCATTAGTTACACCTAATTTATTTCGGGCGATGGTAAGTGAAAATGTAGAATTTAAGGCAAAGTGGGAGTTATAGGAAAATATGACGACTGAGGGAGAGGGGAAAATGTGGGAAATGGCTCTAATCATGCATACAGCAACGATTATGTTTCCCCCTTCTTTTTCCTGAGCTCAAAATTTTTCCTACTTTTGTGTAATTTGGAAAATCAGTCTCCCCCTGATAGCTCCAAAGCAATTATACTAGAGCGCTTTACATGTATCTGTATGCCTGGAAAAGCGAAAGAGAGGAAAATAAAATCTATTACTAGTCAAATATTTTCCGTGTTAATGTGTTTTTGTGATGTTTTTATTTGCGAGAGCTACGCAAGCGATTTTACGGCTATGCTAAGTAACGTTAATTAGTTTGACATTAAAATAGAACTTGAATAGATCCGTCTATATTTTTGACGAGTAACTAAAAGCACATGTAAAATCTCTAAAGCATGTCGCCATAACCGGAATGAATTAATCATATTCTAATGTTTTCGACAAATGTGTACCAAACCAAGATTTGAAGTCAAGTACCAATTTTAATGACCATCGATTGTAATGGTGTTAGTTTATGAGTATGCGAAAGTTCTATTTCTTATGATTGAAAGGGTTTTACAACCAAATTGGCGGCCTACGTTCTACAAGATAGAGTCATTTGAACATATTTGGTGGTTTAAATTGGTTTTGAAGTAATAACATGATTAATGTTGGCTAAATAGCGTTTAGATGAAGGCTGGTATCGTTCAGATAAACTTAGTTAAATGCCTTTATCATGTTCACATCAAAACTATTTTTTAATCTTTTCTAATATAAAAAAGAATTTTCAGATAATTTGCAAAGTATTTGACTGTCTGCTCGAATGAGAGTTTTGTTCTTTTGGTTTGAAACTTTTTATGGTTTCTTAAAACTCCACAGCATATTTATAATCGTGCAAACCTTGACAAAATATTTATTTCAGACAATTAACAGTAGTGTATTATATAAATGACTTTTAATCAGTAATCAAACGGTCGGGTGAAAGTTCTCAGAGTTTCAGCGCAGCGTTAGCCTTTTCAAGTGGATGTCTTGAAACAACAATTACTAAATGAAAGCTTTCATTTCAAACAGTAATGAGCATTGAGTTATGTATTGTGAGTATGTATCTATTATGTATGTATGTATGTGATGTTCAGGTGCTGATGTGAATGAACGGGACAGCAGTGGCAAGAGTGCTCTCCGATTGGCTGCCTTCTCAGGATCAAAGCAGGCTGTCCAATACGTAAGTTTCACTCAACTCCTACTCAAACTCAAGCAATTCAACAAATTCTGAACAGCTACTTAGTTTCTTCTTCCTATTTGATGGCATAACTGTCTTGTACGCAAGTCATGCAGACTCGTTAGAAAATACCTAAGTTTTTAGTACCTTTATGTTATCTGTACTTAGGATGCTTAAGTAACTTAAGCAAATCTGCTTAGATAACCGCACTATTTTTTATATGGCTGAATATTTGCTGTTTCGGCAGCTGAAGTAAGCATGCATTTTTAACACTTATGAAGTTAGTAATAATAAGCTGCATCATTTAATGCAAACACTGATTTTTATCGAATGTATTAGAATTTTGCAGCAAAATTTCTTGAAAAAGCTTTCGATTGAATTTTAAACTTAAATTTTGTGCTTGAAAAATGAATTTAAAAAAAATTAAAGAATTTGTTGCAACACAAATAAATAATGATACAACAGGGAGAGATAGCGAGCTATTTTTTGTGAACTGTTTTTGTGTCCTGAATAAGTTGACTTTTTCTCCATGACACAAATTTCTAGTAGTATTTGCGCGAAATCTTTTTCTAAAGTGAAGTATTTCTTTCTCCAATTTGCTTTTATGATATTTATATTGAAAGCATATTCTTTTGTCATTTACTGTTCCCATTGAACAATGCGCAACATTCCTGCTTGAATAATGTTAAGCGGTCATAAATATTACAGTACTTAACCGCTATCTAATAAAACTAACTACCAATTTCATGAGTCATCAAAATGTTGAATTGATATTAAAAAGAAGCTGCTGTCATTTGTTTTATTTTATCGATTATCGGACGGCAAGTTAGATAAAAGGCCAAAAGCACCTGCGCCGAAGAAGTATGAAAGATTTATGCGAATAGTCAGATTTAGTTCGCACAGTGTGTGCAAAGATTTGCAGATGTACAAAATGATAAAAGCGTATTTCCCATTCAAATATTTAACTTTAATATTCTTTCCGCCTTTTTCTTAAGGTAGACCGAATTTGAAGCTTTTATTTGGCAGTAAACGAATTTTACACAGCCAGAAAATTAATAATTCATATTTATACAACGCTTCCTGTTTGAAGTAGCTTTTTTAAATAGAACCGGCTCTTGTGCTTTTTTCGCTTGAGTGCGTGGTATAAATCCAGCACTCTAGCTGTGCTGGATTTGGAAAAGATCAATTTTTTCATGCTTCCCTCTTTTGTGATCAAATATATATTATTGACTTAGACTGCTCTTGTGGGTGTGAAAAAATAAATAAGGGAAGGGGAACCAACTCCTTTTTCCTTCTAGCATTTTCTCAACCCTGTGCTTTTCTTTCTCATCGCCTCCTTGAGATTTTTCAAATGCTGCTTTAATTTTACGATTGTTACCATAATATTTCAAGACGAAATATTAGCAGAAATTTGCTGCTGAAACACATTTTTGTGATTTTGTCAGAACCTCGAAGAAATGTTCTTTTTATAAATGTCTTCGAAATCGATGTTTTTTTAAAATTTAGGTTATAATCATAATTCTGATGAATTACTTCTGTAGCTACAGTGAATATGCAAAGATTTTATTTGAATTTGTTGAAATTGGTGCAAGTTTTATATTTGTTATCAAAACATTTCATGCTGAATATTAGCAAAAATTTATAGCTGAAACATGTTTGGTTCTATGGTTTTCATATTTAGGGAAGTTGGGTTTTTGAGAAATTATGCTAGGAATATTTAATAAATTGAGTTTCTATAGGTTATAATTCTACAAAACCTAATGAATAGGTTATGTAGTTAGAATATACCAAGATTGGGTTAAATTTGGTCAAATTACGGCGATATTATTGATTCTGTGTTCAAGTTGCAAATTTCCTGTTCTTTTGTGTAATCTCTGCTGTACTAGATTGTGAACTGATTATTTATTGTGTACCTTTTCCACGTGGGTTTAATTCTGCGTGTTACCTTTCTCAAGGGTTCTCCTAATAACCCCTCCTTTGGGGTGTAAACAATCATAATGTCCACAGTAAACCACCATTGTAAACTTTAATGTAAACATTGTAAATTTAGTGCCCTCAGCATAATTTTCGCCGGAAAACATATTAACTAGATTAACTGGGAAAAAAACATGCAGGTTTTAATGCACTGACAATGCATTCGTTTATGTATAGGATTTTGAGTTTTCTGAGACTGTGATTCTTGTTCTTAAAAATTTTTAAGATTTTAATACCAGTATTGGTTTTAATATCAAGATTGGTAATAATCTTTCAAATTTCCCCCCGAGGTCATGGGTACCAATGTTGGGTTCTTGAATATCGCTGAAACTTCTGAAAGCCTTAGAAAATCTGCAAGTTGTGGATTTTAGGATGACCACAAATGAATAATTCAGCCGTCGTTTCGATTAGGCGACCTATTATTCGATATGAACAAAATTGGGAGCAATGACAGTGGGGGACTGTACACAATCAATATCCCGGTTGTGTATATCTAGTGATAATCTAATTTGAATGGAACTAGGGCACCAACGTACCCTCGTACCCTGTTTTTGTTTATTCACACTTTGAATTAGAGGACAGTTGCTTTGATGGGTACTGAAGTACTTATAACTAGTAGACTCCTAGTTATAGTTAGCTGCAAGCTATAACTTGTATTAGTCAACTTTTGTAACGGAGATAGCGCTATAAAGATATAGGAATAAAGTTAGTGTAGTGTTATTATGGTGGGAGAACTAGATACTGTGTTGATTTTGGTACATAGACCGGAAATTGAATGTCGGCTGGACTAACTGGAACTGGGACAAAATAGAGGTTCAATGAGTAATAAATAGGCATAATAGTCATTCACTGCTACTTAATGTAACGGACATGTTGCAAATGCTCTACACTTCCAAATACATGTTTTACACTAATGCAAATTATGGTATACTTCGCAATTTTTTAAACAGTTTGTGTACTATGTGTAACGCGCACTATGGCCGTCTGGATAAAATGTGGAAACATAGGCCTGGTATATTATCACTAGCATGATAACTCTTACATAAACCCGATACGGGAATATCGAATACTTCAAAAATGCTCCGATGGTTATTGTACGCTAAATCATAGTCGTAGTAGAGCTTCATGAGTTTGCAGGAGTTTAAGTAGGAAAATCTTGAATATTTTGCCAGCACTTCCAAAAGTTGTTTATCATTTGGTTGTTCTCCAGTGACATGCGTTCTACTCGTTGTTTCCGCAGACTATGCTTCAGCAGCCCGAGAACGAAAATTAAAAATCTCTCTAAAATTTATTCTATAGCATAGATTTTTTTGCCTAATGGTCGATAAGTCGATAAAACAAAGTGACTGATGGAAAAGAATCGTTGCCCCCCCCCCGACTCTTCCACTACGTTATGGAACTCCAGTTACAACCCTCTGAGGGTGCAAATAATATGCATCCACGAAGCCTGGTGGGCGCAAACTTAAAATATCAAAGATAGCTATTTTGTTTCCAGCTGCTTCATGACAATTTGCCGTTTTCAATGCATGTTGAAACTGTTTTTAACGCAACGTTCACCATGGTTAACTGAGAAATTTCAGAAATTGGTTGCTCGGAAGTTGCTTCGTGTTGCCTGTTTGTAGAGGTGGCGGTCTTGGAAGTTGGAGATTTCTTGTCGCAATGATTAGTGTCTACTGTTTCAATTCAGCCTCTACGTTCCATTCGACGCCATTCAATATTCTATTACCATTCGCGAAAGTAGTTGCTAACTGCCACTATGATTTTTATTTATACTCATAAACAAAGCTGAATGACCTCTCAAGTAGCCTCTTGACCTTCAAATACCTCTCAATAATCCGCTTATGCAAGTGCAATAAGTTTTTGCGTATCTAACAAAATCATTTTAATGCGTATGACATTTATGCATTTTCTTTTCACTTATGCAGTCAGAAATTGATTTTTGACCGCAAGACTTTTGAATTTGGTAGTTTCCTTAAAGTGTGCGCTAATTTAAACTGTTTTAGCTATTTTTGAATAAATCGGTTTGGGCTTGGAAAATACTCAGATTTTACTGAAACAATTTTATTACCAAAAATTTTAAGAAAAGGATTTCAAATTTTTGACTTTCCTAATATATGAAAGCTTTTTTGCAAGTCAATAACTTCATGCCAAATTTATAAAATACCATATTGACCAGTTTTTCTAAACTAAAGCAGTGAGCTAATGAAACAGATGCGTATTTTTAGGCGCGAAGTAGCTTATGAACTAGACGCGCTTATGAAATAGACGCATATTTGAAGTAGACGCGAACTTGGTTTTTTCTTAAAAGACTTACGTTAGATAGTTTTTGATTGCTCTCGAATGAGAAGCATTTATTGTAAACGTGTGTGTCTTTCTTTTCGCTTGACCGTTTTGCGCTTTTTTTTTCTAGAATAATTTTTGACATCTCAATTGACTTTTTCACTCACTTCTTGATTTTTGAGTGATGTCACTTGCTCTCACTCCGAAATATAGTTTGTTGTTCAAACAGAACCGATTTTTAGAGACTCGATGACAAGTCCCTGTTAGCCGAGTAGTTAATACCTTCGTCGACGTGACGGAATCGGACTCAGGTCTGGGTTCGAATCCTACCGTCGGCTGAGGTTTTCGCACCCATGAAGAAAAATTTATAGAGGCTACAGCCCCTGAATTAAATTGCGCCGCCTGTATTTTGAGAGCAATTTTTCCGACGTTAGTCGGTTTGTTGGGTTACTGTTGTCAAATATTTTTACAAAATGTTTTTAGGACAGATTTTGACTAACATTTCTGCACGTTTTCAATTCTATTTTCCGCTCTATGTTCGATGCTGAAGCGACGTTTTGTTTTGTACAACGCCACAGCAGTTCCAGAATTCTTGACTTCCTGTTTCGGCTGAAAAGCAGTTGAAGAAAAATCGAGGCTCAAGCACATTATGTTGCAGTCAATTTTTGTTTCGCAACCAGCTTTAAATGCTTGAGGTTACCTTTACCCATTATTACATTCAAATGTCAGCTTTTAGGCTCTTAGAGTAACCACTAAAAATTTCAAAAATGTCTTTGGTTTTCTTTACATGAATTTTAGCAGGTAAACGGTCAATTGAATGCAACTGAGCTCTATAAAGTTTAACGAAGGTCTTTTGTACGCTTGTTGAATGCTATAATGAAAGACAAAAAGTAACTCAGGATTTCTTATTATAGCGTGATCATCAGTGGCTTAAAGTTATCGCAGGACTGAACCGTTCGTTTTCCTGCTATTATCCGATTATTGGAAATCTATTTACTTATCAGTCGAGAATCTCCGATGCTTGCTTTATTTGTCGGCAATTTCTGAAGTGTCAACTTATTGCGAACCGAAGGTGAATTTGGTTTTCTATCAATTTTTATTACAACGTGAGAAGTTATGGTGATTGTCTGATTTTAATTTAGTTAAGTATCAGTGGTGCAAGTTGTAAAATTCAGTGGTTCCCATGAAAGTGTTTCGGCCAATCTGTTGAACAAAAAATGTATGAAGAGAGAAAATGGGAGCAGCTTTTGTTCACACAATTCTGTAACAGTGAAAACGGTGTATTTTTTTCACTTTAAGTTTTGTTTGTGATTATAATTGTGTATTTTAACGGAAATTGATCAAGTTGAATCATTTTTTGGCATTTTTTTAATTCTGGAAATTTTTACCTATTTTTCTGTTTTGTTTTTTTTTTAATGAAATTTCTGATTCATAAGCGTTCTATGGGTGTTTTTTAGTTACTCAGAGATGAAAATGGAATGTTTGATGGGCCTGTTTTTAGGTAATAAATGAATTTTTCTCTTTTAAATTTATTCTTGCTTTTGTGATTTTGTATTCTTTTTTGCTGTGCCGTAAGTCAAGGGGGTTGTGTCAGACTGATACGGTATCTGAAGTTTTTCGGAGAACAACTTTTTCCCATTTCATCGGTTTTCTGGGTATGTTTAGTTCCTAGTGTTTTAACTCATAATGTTATCCATTTATCTACTCGGTAAATTTAGCACGTGTTTTGGGGTGGCAGCCTTCTGAAAAAGGTATCAAATTTTGCTTTTTCGTTGACTTACTCATTCAGTGAAATGTTTTTTTCTGACAGCCTATTATAAATAGAATTTATCTTATTAAACATTAAAAGGTTCATTTTTGTGATTGGAGCGTTGAATCGTCCGGTTTTCAAATTACTTTTCACAGGCATTGGAAAATCGGGTCTTTCCCATTATAGCTCCCCCCCATTATGGTATATTTACCATGATGGGGGCTATAGGCTACCTGACAACTAGGCTGGGGGGGTATTATGGGAAAAACCCGGAAAAACTATACAGAGTTCTGCATATAACTACGAATACAATGTCTTATTTGGGGTACGTCTGGACATGTTTAAGAATTTAGTTTCAAGTGGAATCAGGCTTTAGCTGTTTGATTTACTTCATCATTCTTTAATTTTAACAGCTGATAGTTATTTAAATTCTGCATGTATAATTATAGCATAGCGGTTAGCTGTCGGTCTGTTATATTTTTAGCTTTTAATTCTCGAATGCTAATAATTTGATAGAATATAGGTGGCATGTGCAAATAGAAATTAGATGTTTTTGAGTTCATTCTGGTGGGCAAAGGTTTGTTTTCAATTTGGGAGCGCTGAGCTTATTTATTCAGAACAAGATTAGTTTGCGGTTTTGAAAGCGGGCGCAGACGAATATCCAGGCAATTTGACGTATTCAGCCAATAATTCACGGAAACAAGTTACCCCAATTCCAGATACTAACTTATCACCAAAAGTATATTATATTAACCCGAAGTTAGAATGGCCAAGTCCCTACACCTTGTTGTCATTAAACTCAACTTGTTATTTTTGCGGTTTGGGAAAGTAGTCTGCAATGTTTACTAGACTGGAAAATTTTCCCTCGAATCTGAAAGTGAATTAATCTCTCCCTTCGCACGTACTTTACCGATTTAAGCCTTAACGGGTCCGATACGTAATCTGTCCTCGCCTTAGCCTCCTTACCCAGTACACCCAATTTCGTGTAGAGAGATTCGGTAGAAAACCACTGGACCGTTTCTCATTAAAATTCCAGCACCAGATAAAAGTGTTATTCCAGGCTTTATTTTGCGCAAAATCCTGACAGCCAGTTAATGTAATTTGGTTTGCTCTGGCAAGA
Source organism: Convolutriloba macropyga (assembly GCF_964194025.1). Taxonomy (NCBI): domain Eukaryota; kingdom Metazoa; phylum Xenacoelomorpha; order Acoela; family Convolutidae; genus Convolutriloba; species Convolutriloba macropyga. The sequence goes on along the minus strand of NC_134471.1, from coordinate 53,669,733 downwards.
ATAGGAAGTTATTTTTTCCAACCAGCAGATTAGTTTTTACATGTAAATTTGCCTGAAAGCAAATTTACATGGTAAAAGCTGAGATTTTAAGGCTGCTTTCGCCCTTGTAAATGCGCTCAATTGCCGTGAAGAAATGAGATTAAAGAGTGTTAAAATGCATTACAAGAAGCTAAAACCAACTTGCCTTTCCTCTCCCCCTTTTACCGATTTCTCCTTTAAGCTTTTCCCGTTTTCTCGTATTGTTAGTGTTCTTAATTCCAAATATACAAACAAAAGCGTCTAATGACATTTTAGCGGAATTGAATTTTAGTCTTTGTTTGCTTTGCGGTTTTCAGTTAACTTGCAGAAATTAGTCGAAATTGCAAAATTCATGCTAGGATACTTAAAATTCAGGAAAATCGGTTGTCAAGTTTTAAATAAATTATTCCTAGATTTCGAAAACTTTTGAAGTTCCTTTCTGATGTCTGGCGGGAAATTTGCTGCTTTGATTTGGTTGTTTTGTTTGAATGTTTATTGGAAAACAAACAAACAGAAATTGGTTACTTTTTAATGAAAGTGAAAAACCACAAAAAGGCTCTTTTGTTCTTTGAAATGTGAATAAGTGAATGAATCACGTCGTTTTCATGCTGAATAAATGAGCGAACAGCTGTGTTAAATATTAATTAAATGCTTAAATGGCATTTAATATGTATGCGTGGTATACTTTTGTGGTAACTGAAGCTATCATGCGTTAATTAAAAAAAAGGAGCCTGGATTTTTACAATAGCTCGTTTTAGTAACATTTTTTGTTGATAGCTAATAGCTTTTTAATGTGCGTCGAGACACGATTTGTCAAAACAAATGAAGTTGAGTTGATTGGAAGCAGGTAAACAATTGTTGTAATTGAAAAAAAAATGGACGTTTCCTATTCGAAATAATACTGGTAATTCTATTGCTTTGGCATTGAATTTTTGTTGTGAAATGAGTCAATTGATTTGATTCTTTATTTGAGTTCTGGTGGAAAAGGTCATTTCAAATTTTTCAAATTTTGATTTTCGTTCTGTTGGTTTTTAGCGTTAATTGGTGTCCTTTCATTGCTTGAATAGCAAAAAGGGGGCGCTGACCTTTTCGCGTGTAAATTTGACCATAATAACACCCAGTCCCTCAAATAAGCCGCTAAGCAATTTGGCAAATCCTTTCAGAAGTTCATAAATGATTCTAAAAAATTGACTCATAGAAGATTCTCCTTATGGAGATTAAAGGAAGCTTAATTGATTATTTGCTCTCATTTAATGCATTGTAGTCATGTGCAGTCCTTTTCATGCAAATTTTTTGCGCGACCGTTTTGACTTTGAGTGACTTCTGTGTATTTTGAGTTCTGCCTCATTTAAATTACTATGTCATTCACAGCGCAGCTGCGATTTTTGGGCAGTTTATTACTAAACTTTAAATTGAAAGTGCGCCAATATTGTTTTTTATCACTTAGTCTTAATAGTGGTTTATAATGACCTCAATAAAGTGAAATAAATAAAGTAATGAAGCCCCTTAGTTAGCGGCCCTGAGATGTAACACTTGCCGCAAAATATCAGAGATGGTGGTTTTCTGCAGATTAGATCTGATGTTAAAAAGATAGACCTCATCTGATTGTTTTCAAAAAGTGGTTAGGATGAATGGCACCAAGGGTTTTTGGCGTTTAAAAAGTAGGGCGAAGAGGAAAACCGACTCGCAACAAATAGAGAAAAAAGATTCTGGAAAACAATTAACTTCCGTGCAAGTTCGAATTTTATAGAAACAATGCTAAATCAAACATATTGCCCTCTGTGAGCCTCGAACACCCGTCCGTCAACCACCCCCCCCCCCCCCCTCCTCCCATTTAAAGAACTCAGTAGTCAATATTCAAAAAGTTGTAATACTGTTAAAATCAAAAGAAAAATAGATTTGAAAAAAAATCGTTTTTTGTCCCCAATTTAAGTATTCAGTTGTCTCTCGCCTCAATTTTTCCTTACTTGTTAAATTATCGGTAAGTTCGCTTCAATCAATCATAAAAGGTAGGTTTGAGAATAAGCGTAGGCCACCTCAGACTTCTACGTAGAAATTATTTTTCAAATTTAAACATTCGTTAAATCATTCTTAATTTTAAAAATATTGTTCATATAGTTTAGTCTATGAGTCAAATAGCTTTTGACAAAAGGATCCAAGTTGACACGAACAATAGTTTGGTTGAAAGGCCAGAGGAACCACAAGAGAGAAAACCAATTTTTAACTTTTTTTGGTTTCTGCACTCTAGAAGAATTGTTTTCTGTAGTATTGATACATGAAGTGTATCCCAGTTGTTCAAGTTGATAAGCGTTGTGGCATGTAAAATCAGAGGAACTAATTATGGAGGAAAATAGAGTCCTAGAAATTACTTTTAATTTTCAAAGAAAACGGAAACTAAATGTTCTTTCTTAATTAAAATTTCGTAGTCTCTCTGACTTTTCTACTCCCATGCACAATATAGTTTTTCGTTTTGGTTAATTCACTTTTTCATTGAACTACCAAAACTCAAGAGTCTAAGATGGTTACTGAGAAGAGGAGAAAGAACTCGCAAAAAGTGACAAAAACGGACTTTTTAAATCTTTTGAATACATAATTTTATTAGGAAAGTTTGTTTTTTTTTCGAATCATATTTATATAATTGAAAAAATATATAGTTATATGATTTAGTTTTGCAGCAACTTTATTGACCAATTCCAATATTTTGATGTCTTCGTCAGCTCCACTAGCACCTCAAACCCGGCAACCAAAACTTTCCGTTTGTCCCTCTTCTTATTTCCTTAAAATTTTTCTGAGCAGCTCATTTTTGACATGCAATGATTTTTGTAACTTAAAAAGCAAAGTTAGCCTCAAAGGGCAAAAAAATTTTCCCATTTTTTTTCATGCTTAAACAAAAAGTGAACACTATAAGCAAATTTTAACAATCTGATGTAGTTTTTGTTAATATATTTAATCCTCCCCCTCCCCCATTCCTCGTTCAACCCCAGTATTTTTTTCTCTGTTTCCTGTTTTCCTTCCATTACTTTCCAGCGCAGAATGTGCGCGAAAAAACTGGCTAGTTTTTCATGCCTTTTGAAATGACTGCTTGATGCTACTCTAGCTGCCCAATGAAAGTTTGATCGAGCAGGTCTCAAAAATTGTGCTTTGTTCAATTTGTTTTTTCATCATTTTTGTACAGATTGTTAAAAAAAGTATTATCAAATTTTCTTAACTAATTTGAAAAGCACGTTTTTCTTGAAAACAGGCGTTGACTTGTACTGTATTGCTCGAAATTTTTTTGGAACAAATTAATGTTTTTTAGTGCTCGAAATTTTTGATCGTCGTGCTCGAAATTTTTTGGAACAAATTAATGTTATTTCGGCATAACAAAACGTTGAATCGTTTGTTAAATTTGGGCGAAAATTGTGCTGTTTTCACATGAAATTTCAGCGCACGCGAATTCATACATCTATGTTTTTAATTGTAGAGCGTTCTTAGTTATTTGGCGAATCGGCGGTTCTCTTGTTCAGTTTTGGAAAAGAGTTCCTCTGCCCTCGGAAAAGGGCTCCGTTTTCTGAGAAAACTACGGACAAACAACGAAAGATTAAATTGCTGTGTTGTCTTAAAAATTAGCGAGCTCTTAAAATTTTTTGCAGGCGTTTAAAATCGGCAAGGAATCTAAAATTGATTTATCGGCTTTCCTTGAAATGCATTTGAGAATATTTTCTTTGCTCAAGCATGAGAAGTAACTATTTGTAGTTAGACTAATTAGGAAAGCAGTTTGCTTTAGACAGCATTGTTTCATGTTGTCTATTAGATTTTTAAAATGTGCTCTTATCTGAAGAAAAATCTGTATTTAGAGGGAATTACTCAAAACTGCTAGTGGCAGAATATAAAAGTAGCAGCTCCTTGGGCCTCTTTTCTGTAGTCTAGTGTTGTGTTTGTGTGCTGCGATTGAACTGAATTCTGAAATTGTTTCTGATGACGCGTTAAGCGCCATGTGCGTTTTTAGATTCCGCTTAGATTAGTTGAGGCAATTATGGCAATGTTGAAAGTGGCGACATGAGTTACTGAACACATAATTGATTCACTAATTTGGGCTAAAGCATAGTTACATTTTTTATTCTGACAAATTCATGCGTGTGATCTTTTGTAGCATGCTATTTGGTTTTAACGAAATAAACCTATTTTGGAGACCTCAATATTGTATATGCCCCCACCTGTTTGTTTATTTCTCTGAATGGAATGCAATCATACCTTGAACGTTGAAAGTTGTGAGCACGCTCAGAATTGAAGTACATTTTGCTGCAAATTTTTATGTTAGGGAGGTCTAAGCAAGAGCATGTACTGTGAAAATGGACCAGTACGGGATTCGAACCAGCATCTCCTACTTGCAAGCATAGTGTGCTTAACAATTGGTCTTAAGCTTCGAACTTGAGCATCTTTATAACTCATTCTTGTTTCTCAATGTTTCATTCTCCAGCCAAGTATGCGTTGAACAAGTAGAGCTTCCTATCAAGCTATGTCTGCTTAATGTTATGCACAATTTACATTAGATTGTTCTCGCTCCATCTAACAATGTAAACGCACTTTTATGACGTCAACTTATTTGATTTTTGCCTTTTCCTCCATGGACATTTGTTGTCGCAATACTGTTGACAATAAATATCGTATTTCTGCATTAATAATAGCTTGTACATTCTAATGACCATTAAAATTAATTTGTTCTGTTCTAAGTGTTAAAAAACAGTTGTGAATGATCGCCTCATTTTAGCTAATCGACGGTGGTGCAAACGTGAACAGTGAAGACCACCTGGGCAGGACAGCTTTGATTGCATGTGCATATGCGGGTCACGTGGACATTGTCTCCCTTCTCTTGACTAAAGGGGCACATATTGATCACACTGACTCTGCTGGACACACTGCACTCGTGTTCGCTTTCTTGAATTCACAGCATGAGCGACATGCCGATACGGTGAGGCTACTTAATCTTCTTGCGAATGGATGATTGCAATGACTGTCCAGATGTCGCATAATATTTTTTGTGTTTAATTTTTTGTGTCTCTTTGATTATTTCAAACGAAACGCTGGATCATCAAGCAACAGCTTGTAGTTGCGAATTGCCATAGTTGAAAACAAAGGAATTATTGAATATTTGTACAGATTATAATTTGAACTAAGAGACATTAATGTTAAAATGCCAGTTGCTAAATGCATGAGCTTGCTTGCTTGTTTTTCAAACAATTTACGTGTGATGAGAATGCAACTAATCCAGGGCTTAGCGCAATGGTCGAAGAAATAACTGCTGACATATAACAATAACAAAAACTGCATATTTAGAGTCCTGCACTTTCTTAATTTTTTTATTTGAAAAGTAAGTTTTTAATTGCTCTCAATCGAAGTTTGTAGCAATTATATTAGACCTGTTGGTCTTTCTCTTTTATGCAATTTTTTGCTACCGATATTCCGCTTGATAGTGTTTGTCTGACCATTTGTTTTTTCGTCCTTAAAAATGGGATAAACAATTAAAACCTGGAGCAGTTTGTTTTGAAATTTACTAGCTTAGAGCTTTATTAGTGTGCATTATGTATGCTGCTTTAAAAATTTTTGCTTTCGGCGGAGTCGTAGAACTTCACTCTGGAAGTTAGTCTGTCACTCGTTTCAATTGCGCTCAAGTGCAGCAATGATTAAACAATTTATGCGATTTTCAGCTGGCAGTTTTAAGCCTAACCGAACTGACTTTTCTGTTACATTTCACCCGGAGACTTTCACTTTCTAGTTTCGAGGCGTGTAATTTTGTGAAACTGCTCAGAAGGCATATTTTGTGACGTTGTGGAAAATTTTGGTAGTTTTCAACCAACTTTTTGCCACTCTTTTCAACCAACTTTCAACCAATATCCCCACTTTTTGCCTCCCATGTTTGCCGCGTTTCTTGTACTTTACTGCGTCATGCCGAGTGAGAACAGTGTCCCATAACTGGTCTTGTTATTTTAATTGCTGAGACGTTAATAATGTGGGACGAACTCTGCTAGCATGACGTTTTTTTACACAAGGCGTGTCATTTGAAAGCTTTTACAAAAATGGCTGCAGAGTTATTTCCTGTTTGCTGACAAGATTTGAGATGAAGGTCTCCGAAATTTCGGAGCATGCGTGATTTTTCTAAGAGGGAAAAAGAAGCTCTCCCAGCTATTTATGTTTCATACAAATATAAGTCTCGATTGAACTGAAATTTTAAATTTTGAAATGTTCTTTTTAAAAGGTTTTCTGTTTGTTTATCATCCTCAAAATCGACTTTCGAATCTTTGATAAATTGTAAATTGAAACTGACCGGATTTGGTAAATTAATGACATTTATGAAATGAACATCAAACGAGACATAGTAATGCTTGTTAAAGTTAACTGGTTGCATTGAAATGTGACTAGAGAAAAGTGATCATTTCGCTTTGAAAGTTTTCTCGAACAATTTGTGAGATTTTTTAATAAATAATTTCTAACTTTTGCAACTGCTTTGAAACCAACTTTACGAAATACAGGTTCAGAATGCATTGAATAGCTGGTTCTAAATCACACAAAAATAATCGAACATCAAACGCTTTTTAAACGTTATAAGTTTGCGATTAAATTTACCTGGGAGCATATTTTGAGGCCATAAAAGTGCTCATAGATAAATCAGTTCGATGTTAAGTCTGAAAAAAAATCGCCAATGTGTTTTGAAGTCTGCCGTATAAACCTTCAAATTTCACAACTAATTGCCAATGTATTATTAAAAAGGGATTTGATAATAGGGAAAATTTTTTTTGCATTTCTATCATATAGTTTTTTTTAACTTTTAGTTCTGATTCGGTCGGCTGATTTTTTCCTTTTTTAAATGCAATATTCTTTGAGTTTTCTTTAATGCAATATTCGCTTGATCGATTTGACTTTTCGAATGACTTTTGCACCGACTTTTTTCGTTTTGCTAAATTTCTCTCACAAAATTTAGCAGCTGAACTCAATTTGCGGCAGTTAATTTCTGAAATTCAAATGAAATGTGCGCCGAAATTGGTGTCATTTTTTTCACTTCAAGTTTTATTAGTGGTTATAATGATATATAATTAGCTCTAATATGAAGTCATCTGAAGCTCACTTGGCGATTTTAGTCCCACCGACTGAAGCAGCTCACAATAGATTAGAGCTCCCACTAGTTGTGCGAGAGCAATTCTTCCGACGTTGTTTCCTTAATCTTGAGCTACAATGTGGATTTTCGAAGATTTTTGTCTGCATTGTTTAATATGTATAAATGTCCGTTTTTAAAACTAATTTTGCTCAAATTCGTTATTATTCTAAAAATGATGGACCTGTTTGTAGCAAAATATTTGATATGCTTCGTGGCTCTAAAGTTATTTGAATTTATTAAGATGCAGGGTTTGCTTAGACCTAGTTTTTTTAGTGCGTTTTACTAGACCTGATTTAATTGCGGGCTTTTTGGTAATGTCAGTTTTTGAGCTAAGAGATATTACTCTGAATGGTCAGGTTTGTGGGAGACCAAACTATTTTTTTTGCATGTCAGATTTGTTTTGAATGATATAGAACTCGTATTCGCTGGCAGATATTCTGTTGAGCTTGTTGAATGAGCAATCCGTTATGATTGAGCTAACACACCTTGTAACGACTTAGATCTGAGTGTAGTGATTCGTTAGAAGTTCTATTAATTGCTCTCAAACGAAGTTTGTAGCTATTATATTAGTCCTGTAGGTCTTGTTAAAGCGATTTTTTGCTTGACCAATTTTTCGTCTGACCTTTTTGACTTTTCGTCCTCAATAAGAGGATAAAGAGGTAATGCTCGTAGGGCATTAAGTTCTCTTGGAGCTTCATGCCTAACCAGTGTCTATGTATGCGATTCACCCAAAACTGTTTTAAGGAGACACTTCCATGTTGCTAAGGGCGCTTCTTAATCTTAAAAGTTTGACCCCCTCTCTCACAAAGTCCCAGCACTCCGCTTACCCCCTCCTTTCACCCCAATACTAGAATCTCTGAGCCCAGCTGGGTTCTACCGAACTCAATCGGGCGCCGGTCGTTTGAGAGCAATTCGGCCGACGTTAGTGGGTTATGTTAATTTTCTTTGATTTGATTCTCTGGTGACTTGAACTGGCGTTCTTGATCAAATTTCGTCGGTTATGCTATATTTTACCTGGCTAAAAATATGAGAAGATAAAGGGAAAATTTCTTGAGATACGCTGGCTTTTAAGGCCTTTGGTCATACGAAGGTAAGTCTGATTTCAATTGAATAATGGATGGAAGCAAAATGTGCTACTGTAATTCTTTATTATACCACCATATTGCGATCACATTATTCGTACTAAATGTTCGCGTGTGTTCGACAAACTGATATTCCATCAAATGTTGAGAAGTCTTCATAGAGAATTAATTTTCTTTCAAAATAACAATAATTGGTATTTCAGTTTGATCTTGCCTCATCCTATCATTCAGTTTTTGTTTATTAAATGCCATCAAACAAAGTTTGGGGCATTTAGTACGAATCGAAGAGGAGTATTGGTTTTTAAAACATGGCCTCATGGCAATAGGTTATAATTGGTCTCATTGTTGTTTTTAATAGCCGCCCTCATCTTCTCAACCGGCTATTATAGCGCTCCTATTTTTTTACAATTCAAAGAATTTGAATTGTATTAGGGCGCTGTCTTTTTTACGACTCGAAGAGGAGTATTGGTTTTCTTAAGGTTTTTCTTTTTACCGGAAGTACTATTCGTTCAGACGATGTTTTGACCTAAAAGCGAAAGCGAGTAAAATTGCAGTGTGAACTAATTTTTTCTGAGCGAGAGAAGTTTTTTGATCATGCGCTGCATTTAGTGAATGACTTTTTGACATTGAAAAGTAGTTTTTGACTGAATGGCACATATAGATAACCGTTTTTAGCCGTTTTTTCGTCTAAGTGGCCTAGTTTTTTTGCTCTTAATTTGGTTTTTTGTAGAAATAATTTTTAATTGATGCTATGTTGAAATGTAAACCCCGGAAATTGATAGCACAGTATTTTGCGTAGACTGAAATTGCGTTTCAAATGCGAAATTGGCACATATTTCTTGATTTTTAGTTAATTTTTGGCTTTTTTCTATTAATTTCTTCATTTTTGGATTTTTTAGCTGTTTTTTGTGAAAAATCAGTTAATATGGCAACTTGCCTTTGATAATTCATATACTCAATGCCTCTTTCTACCTCGATGTATTTTTCTTTCATAAAATTGTACATTTGCTAATCCGATTTTCGTAATTTTTTGCCAATTTTTTTCAGTTTTTTTGTTTGTATTTTGCTTTTCATTACTAGAAATAGTATTTTGGGGAACATGAGGGACTTTAATTTCGTTTCAAAAAGAATTCAATCATTTTTTCGTTTTAAGTTTTTGAAAAAACAGATAAATTTTTTTCACAAATGCAGTCTTAAGTATTGACCACTTTTTTGTAAAATGATTCATTGTTTCGTATGTCTGAATTCTGCTTTTTCTTGTTTTATTCTGTTCAGCAAGTTGGATTTTTGTCTCGAATGACTCGTTGTCTTTTCTATGTCTCGAATGCTGATCAATGAAATGTACTCGTTTTTGTTTATTTTTTTAAATTTGATTTTTAACTTTCAAAAATCAAGAATTGATCTTTTTGTTACGGTGTTCCTTACATTGTGTCCATATTCTTGACATTCTCGTTTGTATCATTCTAGTTTTGTCCTGGCACCTACTTTTATATTCGTTATATTGATTTTTTCAGTTGTTAAAATATTGAATGAATTCAGCTTTTTCTTAGATCTTGGTTTCTTCGGTTTGCAATTGATTTAATTCAAAATAAGGCAGTACTAGGACTTTGCTAGAAAGTCTTTTCCAACATTTCTACTTATTACTATTCATTGCAATTTTCTTCCGGGCTTTGTATTGTTTTCAGACGATTTTTTGCCTTTGAATATTATTCTGTTGCTTTTGTTTTTCTATGATTAATTTAATTTTTGAATTAGTATGAAATCATGTTGTCTAGCATATATACAACCAGGAAGAATCTTGTATTATGTTTGTCTTAATTGCCGTGATTAGAAATCTAATTGTAGTGGTTCTCTGATTCTTAAGTTTGAGCACTCTTTTTTGAATAATTTTGACTTTCCTGTCTTTTTTGAAAAGTTTTTATCTGCCGTTTGCTTTCGCGATCTTTTTGAGATTAGAATCGTTAATTATCTGAGGGCAATTGATGGCCCTGTCAGCTTTGTCAGGCTATTAGTTTTTTGACCATCCTAAAAATTTCAGACTTTTTTAACGTTACCAAACGTTTTCAATAATAAAATTTAGCTGCCTTTTCTTTCTCTTGGTGACAGTGGTTTAAATTTCAACATTTTTAGATCAGACCCGGGAGGTAATGAGTTAATGATTTAATACAAAAGGTAATGGCTTCAGCTTTTCGTGAAGTTTTGGTGGTTCGAGTCGCTTCCGGAATTCTTTCGGCTATGTTTTTTTTAAGATCTGTTCACACATTTTCATGATTTTTGAAGTCAAATTGGAGTAGTGATTTTGTCACGCCGAAACAGGAAATGGAGCGAAAAAGCGAGTGGTTTTGTGGCGTGATTTTTTTTCGCTCTAATTTTAAAGTGGAGTGAGAAAACGTTGTTTGAACAAAATTTCGGTTTCTCGGTAGTGGTTTTTTGTTCACATTCGGCAATTTCACTCTGATTTTTACTGTTTTTTCGATTTTTTGGATCGGTTTTTTTTCTAAATGGTTTTCCCAATCCATTCACAGCTCATTCTAGACCTAGTTTTTTGTTTGAATTAATTTTTCATTTCTCGCTAGTGGTTTTTTTGGTTCACATGAGGCATTTGGACATTGATTTCTATTTTTTCTTATTTTTTATCTGATTTTTTTTCTAAACTGGTTTTCTCAATTCACTCATAGTCCATTCTAGGTCTAGTTTTTCTGTTTAGTCAATGAAAATTCTTTGAATTGTACGTCAGGACTTGTCCTGCTATGTTTTTTTACTTCGTCGAATAAAAAAATGTTTCGCTTTACCTCATTTTGCCGCCTTTTCAACATTTTGCGTGAAATCTTTTTGACTTCTCTAGGCTAGTTTCTCTCTTCTCTCATTCTGCTAAAAGTGATTTTGAACATCAGTTGCTCAGAAAAGCAATTCAAAATGAACAGAGTCAGTATAAAAAATTGAAGTCAGAAATAGAAACGGGATAAACCCATAAAGCCCAATTTTAGATGCCCGCTATTTGAACATCGTTCCTATTAGTCTTATTTACCATCTCTAATGCTTATTGTTATTGATAGTAGCCCCTGTAGCCTCTCTCTAAGAAACAGAAGTATGTTCAACTACGAAATGCCATTAAAAAAAAATCGGACTAAAAAAAATGTTTTTGTACAAAAGTCTTTTTTTTCCAATATCTTCTGTTATTTCAATCCCAATCATGCTTATTGGAATCAACGGCGGCTATTTTCCGGTAATCTGCCGGGTATGTTTTAAAAAAATCAAAGAATTTCAATTGTAAATGGGCGCTGTCTTTTCTTAAAGATCTTCTCAGATTTTTGAAGCCAAATTTCAGAACGACGAAGCAGGAAGTGGAGCAAAAAGCAAAAGGTTTGCTTAGTTTACTCTTATAATTCTTAAAGTAGTGAGGAAACGGTGTTTGAGCAAAAACTCGCTTTCTCGTTAGTAATATTTGTTCACGCGTTGTTAATTGCTCTCAAAGAAAGTTTGTAACAATTTTTATAATCGTGTGGTCTTTTTTGCGATTTTTCGGTCGATGGATTTTTCGTCTGACCATTTTGACCTTTCGTTCTCAAAAGCAAGATAAACGGGTAATGCGCGGAGGGCATTAACTTCTTTTCGAGCCTTACTTGTCTCCAAGTATGCGATCCGCCGAAAGGAGAACATTTCATGGTGTGAAGGGCGGTTCTTAATCTTAAAAGTGTGACCCCCCTCACCACCCCCCCCCCACACAGACACACTCTCGCTCTCTCTCAGACACCCCCCCCCCCAACACTCCGTCCACCCTCCTTAGTCCTTTCTAGGTCTACAGAAAAAATGGAATTTAAAGCCCAATATTTACGGTGCTCTGATTGTTTGATATTAAACTCATTACTTTAGAGGCAGTTTTTTGTGAAAAAAATACACGATACCTTAACGAAGGTCTATCCGTCGTCGCAAACTCCCCGCACTGGAGCGAAACCCCACCGCACACTATATATAATCAAGTGACGACAACTGATTAATTTTCCATTTTTTTTTTACATTTGTACTTTAATTTAAACCGATCAGATTATTTGACCAATCAAATTTATGCATTCGGCTCTGATTCCTAGCCCCATCTATTCCCAGCACCACATCCCTTCCCCAACGTCCTGCTCCCCTTCATCTATCTCTTTCCCATCAGAGCCACCATCAACACCTACATCGGCTCTTATCCCTCCCCTGCTAACACGGTCCGTTTCCTGCTTCGTTTCGTTTCCCTAAGTGTTTTTGTTCGTCAGACGCTCATTTTTGTATACTTTTTTTCTTGTCGCAGACGTTACACTTGTTAGCTGCGAGATCATAAATGTCTGAACTCACTTTCCAAATGACTAGAAGGGTGCGATAAACATTTCGGAATTTTGAAGCTATTTATTGTTTTCCATCTATATTCTGCGATTTATGTTTTGATCTTTTTTAATAGCCGCACAGCGATAGCTGAGGCTATTATTGGCCTTCTCTTGGTTTTTTACAATTCAAAGAATTTGAATTGTATTGGGGTGCTGTCTTTTTTTTACGACTCGAAGAGGAGTATTGGTTTTCTTAAGGTTTTTTTTTTACCGGAAGTACTATTCGTTCAGACGATGTTTTGACCTAAAAGCGAAAGCGATTAAAATTGCAGTGTGAACTATTTTTTTCTGAGCGAGAGAAGATTTTTGATCATGCGCTGCGTTTAGTGAATGACTTTTTGACATTGAAAAGTAGTTTTTGACTGAATGGCACATATAGATAACCGTTTTTAGCCGTTTTTTCGTCTAAGTGGCCTAGTTTTTTTGCTTGTAGTTTGGTAATGCGCGGAGGGCATTAACTTCTTTTCGAGCCTTACTTGTCTCCAAGTATGCGATCCGCCGAAAGGAGAACATTTCATGGTGTGAAGGGCGATTCTTAATCTTAAAAGTGTGACCCCCCTCACCACCCCCCCCCCACACACACTCTCGCTCTCTCTCAGACACCCCCCAACACTCCGTCCACCCTCCTTAGTCCTTTCTAGGTCTACAGAAAAAATGGAATTTAAAGCCCAATATTTACGGTGCTCTGATTGTTTGCTATTAAACTCATTACTTTAGAGGCAATTTTTTGTGAAAAAAATACACGATACCTTAACGAAGGTCTATCCGTCGTCGCAAACTCCCCGCACTGGAGCAAAACCCCACCGCACACTATATATAATCAAGTGACGACAAATGATTATTTTTCCATTTTTTTTTTACATTTGTACTTTAATTTAAACCGATCAGATTATTTGACCAATCAAATTTATGCATTCGGCTGATTCCTAGCCCCATCTATTCCCAGCACCACATCCCTTCCCCAACGTCCTGCTCCCCTTCATCTATCTCTTTCCCATCAGAGCCACCATCAACACTTACATCGGCTCTTATCCCTCCCCTGCTAACACGGTCCGTTTCCTGCTTCGTTTCGTTTCCCTAAGTGTTTTTGTTCGTCAGACGCTCATTTTTGTATACTTTTTTTCTTGTGGCAGACGTTACACTTGTTAGCTGCGAGATCATAAATGTCTGAACTCACTTTCCAAATGACTAGAAGGGTGCGATAAACATTTCGGAATTTTGAAGCTATTTATTGTTTTCCATCTATATTCTGCGATTTATGTTTTGATCTTTTTTAATAGCCGCACAGCGATAGCTGAGGCTATTATTGGCCTTCTCTTGGTTTTTTACAATTCAAAGAATTTGAATTGTATTGGGGTGCTGTCTTTTTTTTACGACTCGAAGAGGAGTATTGGTTTTCTTAAGGTTTTTTTTTACCGGAAGTACTATTCGTTCAGACGATGTTTTGACCTAAAAGCGAAAGCGATTAAAATTGCAGTGTGAACTATTTTTTTCTGAGCGAGAGAAGATTTTTGATCATGCGCTGCGTTTAGTGAATGACTTTTTGACATTGAAAAGTAGTTTTTGACTGAATGGCACATATAGATAACCGTTTTTAGCCGTTTTTTCGTCTAAGTGGCCTAGTTTTTTTGCTCTTTATTTGGTTTTTTGTAGAAATAATTTTTAATCGATGCTATGTTGAAATGTAAACCCCGGAAATTGATAGCACAGTATTTTGCGTAGCCTGAAATTGCGTTTCAAATGCGAAATTGGCACATATTTCTTGATTTTTAGTTAATTTTTGGCTTTTTCTCTTAATTTCTTCATTTTTGGATTTTCTGCTGTTTTTTGTGAAAAATCAGTTAACATGGCAACTTGCCTTTGATAATTCATATACTCAATGCCTCTTTCTACCTCGATGTATTTTTCTTTCATAAAATTGTACATTTGCTAATCCGATTTTCGTAATTTTTTGCCAATTTTTTTTAGTTTTTTTGTTTGTATTTTGCTTTTAATTACTAGAAATAGTATTTTGGGGAACATGAGGGACTTTAATTTCGTTTCAATAAAAATTCAATAATTTTTGGTGTTAAGTTTTTGAAAAAACAGATAAATTTTTTTTAATTAATGCAGTCTTAAATTTTTTTGACCACTTTTTTTGCAAAATGTTTCATTGTTTCGTATGTCTGAATTCTGCTTTTTCTTGTTTTATTCTGTTCAGCAAGTTGGATTTTTGTCTCGAATGACTCGTTGTCTTTTCTATGTCTCGAATGCTGATCAATGAAATGTACTCGTTTTTCTTGTTTTTTTTTTAAATTTACTTTTTAACTTTCAAAAATCAAGAGTTAGTCTTTGTTACGGTGGTCCTAACATTGTGTCCATATTCTTCACATTCTCGTTTGTATCATTCTAGTTTTGTTCTGGTGCCTACTTTTGTATTCGTTATATTGATTTTTTCAGTTGTTAAAAAATTGAATGACTTCAGCTTTTTCTTAGATCTTGGATTCTTCGGTTTGCAATTGATTTAATTCAAAATAAGGCTGTACTGGGAGTTTGCTAGAAACTTTTTTCCAACATTTCGACTTAATACTATTCATTGCAATTTTCTTCGGGGCTTGGTATTGTTTTAAGACGATTGTTTGCTTTTGAATATTATTCTGTTGCTTTTGTTTTTCTATGATTAATTTAATTTTTGAATTAGTATGAAATCATGTTGTCTAGCTTATGTACAACAAGGAAGAATCATGTATTGTTTTCGTCTTAATTGCCGTGATTAGAAACCTATTTGTAGTGTTTCTCTGATTCTTAAGCTTGAGCACTCTTTTTTGAATAATTTTGACTTTCCTGTCTTTTTTGAAAAGTTTTTATCTGCCGTTTGCTTTCGCGATCTTTTTGAGATTAGAATCATTAATTATCTGAGGGCAATTGATGGCCATGTCAGCTTTGTCAGGCTATCAGTTTTTTGACCATCCTAAAAATTTCTTTTTTTTAACTTAACTTTTTTAACTTAACCAAACGTTTTCAATAATAAAATTTTTGCTGCATTTTCTTTCTCTTGGTGACAGTGGTTTAAATTTCACCGATTTTAAGATCAGACCCGCGGAGGTAATGAGTTAATGGTTCAATACAAAAGGTAATCGCTTCAGCTTTTTGTGAAGTTTTGGTGCTTCGAGTCGCTTCCAGAATTCTTCCGGCTATGTTTTTTTTTAAGATCTGTTCACACATTTTCATGATTTTTGAAGTCAAATTGGAGTAGTGATTTTGGTCACGCCGAAACAGGAAGTGGAGCGAAAAAGCGAGTGGTTTTGCGACGTGAAATTTTGTCGCTCTAAATTTAAAGTAGAGTGAGAAAACGGGGTTTGAACAAAAATTCGCTTTCTCGCTAGTGGTTTTTTGTTCACATGCGGCAATTTCACTTTGATTTTTACGGTTTTTTCGATTTTTTGGATCGGATTTTTTTCTAAATGGTTTTCCCAATCTATTCATAGTCCGTTCTTGGTCTAGTTTTCTGTCTAGTCAATGAAAATTCTTTGAATTGTACGTCAGGACTTGTCCTGCTATGTTTTTTTTATTTCGTCGTCATGATTTTTGTTACGACCATATGACGTCACAGCCATTTTTTGTTCATTCGTTCATGCAATTTCAACTGAATTGCATGTGTGACGTCATTTTTCGCTCTTAGTGGAGCGAGTTTTTTTGTTCATGCGCGTGATTAAATTTTTGGTCACACTTAACTTACCTCACTCTCAAAAATGACTTCCTCACTTTGAAATTGACTTTTATTTACTTTAATTCAAAGAGATAAGGTCAAATGGGTGTGTGTCACTCTAAATGAAGGTTATTTGAGATCAGCTAATAGAGGCAGCAATAACTTATACAGATTTTTAATCAAAATATAACAGATCAGCCTTCAATGAAAAGACGAATTTTTTTGGTCTGTCTTCTTACTGTTTTTTTTTTAGACTGCCGATCTACGAATCTATTGCGGCTATTTTCTGGCAATCTGCCAGCTATGTTTTTTAAATTTTGACCATAGTGATTCCTCTTAGCTTTTAGACTTTAGTCCTAAGAGCGAGAGAGATGAAATAGCTGAAGTACATGATTGGATTTCTTGATTTATTTTCAGTATGTATGTTTGATCATTAGAAAAATTTGATCATTACTCCTCTGTTCTTGCAATCGTTTCATCTTTTCTCGTGACGTAACAGCAAGTGTCGGGGAAGAGCTGTGCCTTGTGCCAATATTCACGTGTAAATTAACTAATCTTTTGCCTACGTCCTGATTTAACAATTCAGGTACATATGTCTTAATTTTCTGAAACTATGACAGTGGTTTCAAAAGTCAACCGTTATAAACGCTTTTATGCAGTGTTTGCTGAATACCTAGGTGCATGACAAAAATCGTGTAGCAACTTTGTTGAGATCAAACTATGGCATGAATTCTGACAAATTTGTGTCTTCTGATGTGCAGAAATCATAGCTATCACCAAACTGTTACTTTAAGTGTACTTTCTCAACAATCCATCTGAATATGTGATCAAATTAAACTAGTTGTACATGGTTGCATAAGTTTGCAAAGTCGTGTTTTTGATTCGACCAAATTGGTGTCATGTGGTACCCTTCGCGTCACTGGACTGTTTCGAACTGAATGTTGTTGGTCGATTTGAAGTTAGTTTTAAACTTGGCTTTCTTTTGTTTGATGAACTGGAATGCAAAGATTGCTCAAATCTGTCACAGAAAGGACTATGTTTGGTGTGCTCACAAATTTTGTGTGTTTGAAGTCACTTTGTTTAGTTTATTTATTACTTCCGTGTTTATTTGAACCCTAGAGTTGGAGTGAGTTTAGCCTGTTTGGGTTTTGTTGATGTTATTTTTATTACTGTTTTTAATATGTTTGCGATTGCCCGACCAGAGCACTTTGAGGTAAACATTTTCCCACCAATTTCTGCATTTGTCAGTTCCAAAGTCTGCATAAATTGTATTCTTAGAAATCGAAATGCGATCGGAAATGGTTCGTAATTTTTCGTTAGTACAATTTTATTCAAGTTTTAGGTTGTGGTTTAGTAGGAAAAGAGTAACCAGGATAAATTAAGCTTAATTTATTGACCTAAATATTTTTTTTGCTGGAAGAAGTGTTCAAGTTCAAATTGGCGATATTTCGGAGGTTTGAAGACGTAATTATCCCTGAACACCTGATATGCCATCACTGATACAAAACATGGATTTTCCCGCTCTTAGTGCCCCCTCCCGTGCATTTTACAACCACCTTCTAGTTGAAACGGCTGATTGAAATATAGCATGTTTGCTGGGGTTGCAAATATAACCCAAGTAAGGAAGTATCAATTATGAAAATCCCGACTTTTTAGCCTCAAAATTGGAAAACTTTTACTTATTCCTTGCCACAAATTTTA
This sequence comes from Convolutriloba macropyga, assembly GCF_964194025.1. Taxonomy (NCBI): domain Eukaryota; kingdom Metazoa; phylum Xenacoelomorpha; order Acoela; family Convolutidae; genus Convolutriloba; species Convolutriloba macropyga. The sequence goes on along the minus strand of NC_134471.1, from coordinate 53,651,748 downwards.
AATGACAACTTTTGTAACCAGTATTAAAGTTGTGTAACTGAAAATAGTTAAAGAATGTCCTCATATATTCACTGTTTGATACGTTTCAGGTGAACATTTTGCTGGATGAGAAGGCGACGGTGGATTACGTGAACAGTGATGGAATGTCGCCTCTCGGAATAGCTGCTGCTCAGGGACACAGCAGGGTAAGTTCAATAATGCCCATGACGTCTTTCATATTCCCTCATATTCTATGGCATTTTCTATGAACAGTAAATGGTTCCCATTACAGAAAATGCTTATATTTGGTTTCAAATAAACCTGGAAATTTACCGCTTCTGTTATGAACCCCCCCCCCCCCCAGTTGAAATTTACTTTCGTCGTCAATTTTCACAAAGTGAACTGTAATGTAAGCCCTGTTCGAAAATATTTTGTTTTAGATTGTGGAGCTACTGTTGAGTAGAGGAAAAGCAAATGCACAGTTCTCGGATTCCTTGGGTCGTACGGCCTTGTACCACGCTGTGCATGGGGGCCAGGGTGCAACTGTGGTGGCCTTGATCAACTGGGGAGCACAGCAGGATGTAGTGGACCATGAGGGAAGGTCTTTGTTGTCACTCGCGGCTTTGCAAGGTACATCAAGGGGCTACTGAACCACAAATTATTGTTAAAAATGTGTTGAAGTTCGTGTAAATTGTCGGCTTCCTATTTTTTTTTGTTGGAAGATAAACGCACATTTGAGTTAGCCTATAATCATTGTCATCAAGAGAACCGCGAAGTGGTTCGAGATATTAAATCGGAATTTCGAAGTGACTGCTGCAGAGTCACGTAACCTTGATTAAAACACGCAAGTTGCTCCTTTTAAAATGTCGGACGTCAATGAAAATCAATTTCTGGCACTGCCGACTTTCGGCATTTTATAAATTGCACGTGCGTGCTTTGAGTTGTGTTACACGGAATACGAATTTCGTTTGATTATTTGTGCGGATGGGAACGAGCCTGAATTTCTGTTGTCCAGGGTTTATTCGACATAAGTAATGAAAAATAGCACGCCTAATGACGTGGTTATTAGAATCGATTTATCAAATTTTTGGTTTAGCGCTATTAGTCTGAATTTGAGCAATTGACTAGTTTGTTGAATAAGAAAAATTCGACGGAACGTGCGGCGAATGTTGTGTCAATATAATTGCTCTCAAACAAAGACGGTTGCAACTATTGGAGTCCTGTCTCGTCTGACCAATTTGACTATTTAAGTGACTTTATCACGCTTGACTTCGATTGATTTTCGTGTGATCTAAATTGGTCTTATTCAGAATTTTAAGCAGCTGAATGCAATCGACGGCAATGCACTCATAAAACCCAAAGTAACGCGCACAACTCTATTCCACTTTTTCTCTTCAGCAATGTAGTCGTTTGAGAGAATTTGCCGATGCCAATCGGTTATGTTCACTGTTAGCTCACTGTTTGAATACTATAAGTAGGTGGGAGTATTTTCACGATTTTGTAAATATTTTATACCCTTTTCCGCGCTTTTTTACGCCCAAATAATCTAAAAGTTTGTTAATTGCTTCTAAACAAAGTTGGTTTGTAGCAATTATAGTAGTCTTTTTGTGATTTTTGGCTTGAACGATTTTTCGTCTGACCCATTTGACTTTTCGTCATCAAAAATGGGATAAACAGGTAACGCTCGGAAGGCATTAGGTTCTCTTATAGCCTTACGGTTTACGAGTCTTAAAGAATGTGATTCACCAAAAGTGTTTTGAGGCGACAATTTCATGGTGTGAAGGGCGGTTCTTAGTCTTGAGAGTTTGACCTCCCGCCCCACTCATCCCAAGTCCACCCTACTCCACCTGGCATTTCAGTTTGGACCCCTTCTCGTCGAGCCCTCCCAACCCTGACGCCCCCACCCGCCTAAACAGTTCACCCCCCCCCCCCCCCCAATCCTTGAATCTTTGAGCCCCAGCTGGTTACTGCCGAAGCCAACGTTTGAGAGCAATTCGCCCGACGTCATTCGTTTATGTTTTTACTTTTCCAGGAACCCGTTTCCGGTTAATTGCTCTCAATTTAGAAGCAATTATTGAAAACGTCTTTTTATGGAAATTCTTCGCTTAACCGTTTTTGCGCTTTTCTTCTGGAGTTATATTTGACTTCTCAAGTGACATTTTCGCGCACTACTTGATTTTTGAGTGATTTCAATTGCTCTCTCTCTCTCTCTCCGAAATAAAGTTTGTTGTTCAAACAAAACAATTGTTAGAGAGACGATAACATGGCCCTATGTCGAGGTTACGGAATCAGACTTAGGAGGTCGGCGTGCGAACCCGACTGTCGTCTTTTGTTTTTGCACCCATAAAGAAAATTTTATCTAGACTACAGCCCCTGAATTAAATTGCCCAGCTTGTCATTGGAGAGCAATTTTTCCGATGTTAGTCAGTTTATTTATTTTTGTTTTTTCAGAAATAAGATTGCGATCATAGCCAACATTGTTAGAACTCAATAAGATATTCAGAGAACTAAAAGGACGTTAATTTATGGCACCACGTTCCTGGTTTTACCTGGAGCTTCTTAACCAAATTAGACCTAGATGATTAAGAACTTATTTGCGATCAACAGATCAGGTAAATAAGATGGCTATCATTGTAAACAGTATCAGAACTTAATTATATTTTGTTTGATTTAAGGTCATGTCGAGGTAGCCACAATTCTTATCGAACATAGCTTAGACGAGAACCACAAAGATGACAACGGGTGCACGCCTTTGCACCTTTCGGCTGCCGAGGGAACTGTCGAAATGTGCCACATATTATTGGAAGCAGGTGCCAGAATTGATGAGCTGGATAATGATGGCAAGACACCTTTGATTTACGCCGCCGAAAGTGGTAGTTTGACTGCTTTGAAGTATCTGCTTCGCGAGGGTGCGGATAGCCAACACACAGCTCATAATGGACTGGATGCGTTCCGATTCGCGGCTTTGGAGGAGCGCATTCCTATAGTGGACCACTTTTTATCTATCGGATGTGACATCGAAATCAGGGATCCAGAAGGTCGTACAGTGCTTTACTTTCTAGCTCAGGACAACAAAGTGACAATGGTACGACACTTGATTAGCAGAGGTGCGAATGTCAACAGTGTCGATAATAACGGCAGATCTGCCTTGATTGTGGCTGCGTGGGTTGGACATTTGGACATGTGCCAGTTGTTGCTGGAACACGGAGCAGATTGCTATCACGCGGACCATGAGGGCCTGACTGGGTTGCTCATGGCTGCGTGGGAGAATCGCAAGGAAGTTGTGGAGTTGATGCTTGCTTACGGAGCGGATATAGAACACGCGTGCAAGCAAGGAGCAACTGCGCTAGTTATTGCCGTGCAGGAAGGTCATTTAGAAACGGTCAAATATTTGCTGCACCATCAGGCTGATCCGCAACACGAAGACGAACACGGTCGAAATCCGATGAGAATCGCTGTTAAGAATGGTCATAAAGATATAATACAGTTGCTTGAAGCGTATGGAAGCCTGCCAGAAAGCGCTAATCAGAACTTCTCACCTACTAAACGAAGTGATCTTGGTTCGAGTGGTAGTACCCACGATACCCAGGCTCCTGCACTTCCAAGTCGAGGACCGTTAGATGGCCAACAAAGAAATAGCAGGTTCCTAAACTCGCTTTCTAACAAAAATACAATAAGAAGTGAACATCGTCAAAGTGCAGCTTTGTCGATATCTTCGGACCATTTTTCTTGCCAGTCTTTGGGAGCTGCGAATGAAGCGCCGAATGGAGGATTTGGAATTAACCAGAGTGCTACCGATCCAAACATTAGTGTATCGTCATCTTCAGCAAATTCCTCCCTTGATAAGAGGGTTATTTCGGGAATGGGTAACAATAGTCGCAATAATAATGATAACCAGGGATCTCTAGATTCACGAAATGGTGGCGGAGGGGGAGGAAATTCCGTAACAGAGACCGAGGAACAAATATATAACCACTACGATGAGCCATGTAGCGCCGAGCATACGAATACAATCGGTCATAATATAGCAAGCATGGTGGGAGGAAATAATGAAAAACGATCGTATCCAATAGATGGTTCCTCTGCAATAATTTCTACCTCAATGCATCATCAGAACGCACAACAGATTGGAATGTCTTCATTTTCACCTCAGCAAGCTCCAATGTTATCGGGTTATATGCATGAACAAAGTGTGATAGACATACAGGGCGAACATGCTAATGAAGATCTTTCGCATAGTTACTCCTATAACCAGAATTATCTCGGGTTCAATCCTGGCCAAGAGACGTCATCGGGTTTTGTTGATTCAAATGCAACCGCCCAATTTTCACCTCAACAAACTCAGCAGCCAATGTCATCCCAAGAAGCGGCAACCGAATATCTTCAGATGTCCATTTTGCAGCAAGCTTGGAAGCAGGAGCAGGAGTCGCGTGAGAAACAGATCCAGAAAAAGCAGAGACGTCTATCAGTTTTTGGCAAAATTAGCAAAGTTTTTAGATTAAGTAGCCCGTCATCTCACGGGAGCAACTCTAAATTCAGTCATCCATTATTTAATTGCGAGATGCCTTCAAACTTTAACAGTAGCACACTCAATATGCGAGATGGAACCATCAAGTACTCGCAGCAAAATTCTCCTCAAATTATGCAATTATCACCAGGACCTCTGAGTGATACATCTGGTGGATTCTTTCCATCACAGCCGAGCCCGGGTGGACCGGTACTAAGTCTTCACATGCAGCAATCCTCAAACTATTCCCTGGGAAGTCAGCAAGGTTCCATGTCCGCGGGGGAGTCGGGAACAATGGTCCCCCAGAACAAACCAAGCGGGTTTTTAATTCCTCAGATTCAATCTGGCAACCATCAACATAATCATCAACATGCAATGTCGCCAGTACACGTCACCCCTTCCAGAGCCAACATGGCAGATTATCACCAGTTTTCTCCTCTGAGTCAGAGGCAACAGTCACCCTGCTCACCTGTAAACAGACAGACAGCACAACAGTTACAGCCACAGCAGCAACAAAACGCAGGTCAAAACTCTACAGGTTCTACTAGTGGAAAGCAGTATTTCTATCCAAAATTGGCTGCTAAAGACGACGCAGTTAAGAAGTCAGACTACATGCGTCTTGTCGATTTGACTCATTTGCAATCTTATGATCATCAAGCGCAAATGTCGAATCGAATTTTGAATTACGAAAGAAAGCCGCAAAATAGAAAAGGGTCGCTTGACAGTCAAACTGTTCTAGATCCCAGCCGGGGGTCTCATCTAAGTCCTGATTCGTTCCCTCCTGTATCGCCCCATATGCGAGCTATGAACCCATCTCATGATCAGATCACCACCCAAAATCCGCCCTCAGTGCTCATGAACCAAAACCAAAATTACCAGGCAAGATCAAACCCGGTATATGTAACTACACCCTCGATTCCAATTCCCCGAAGACCGCCTCCTATGCCCCCAACTGAACCGACCTTGATTTACCAGAAACGAGCCCCTCCCCCACTGCCCAGGAAGCCTCGTGACACCAGCAACCTTTTCGTCCACACTGGAGGTTTGAGTAAAGCGGTTCCGGAACCCGTGATTAGCCCAAATGCTGCCAGGAGTCCTACGGACGCATCGAGTGTCTTGCCAAATGGGCAATCAAATGGATCACAACCCACTTCCAGTATTAAAAGCAATTACATTAACCATGGGGAAGCTGCAAGGCGTGCTGCACTGTGTAGAAAACCAAAATTAGAGACAATAATCGAACCAGAAAGCTCGACTGGAGATTTTTCAAGACTTTCGCTGAACTCAAAAGCTTCTGCATTGGCATCACCAGCGACTTCCAACAACAGACGAGCTAAAGTTGAGACTGTCATTTGATGGAAGGGTCTTTCTTCTAGAAACTTCTGGAATGTCCTAATCGAATAATCGGCATGGATTAAATTTACCATTTAGATTTTTTTCCAAACTCTTAGTTCCGGTAACTTTGCACAAGTTATGCACAATTTATTTCAATTTTTCTGTTAAAAATTTATTCCTTTTCTATCTGCTTGGAATAGAAATCCAATTTCTATGACTGTTTCATCAGATTGAGATGCTACTTTCGGAATATTTCGTAGAGTTTCAGTTGCTTTTTGGTCTCATAAATCTTAGATGTCATTGTACAATTTTCTGACAATGCATTGGTGCATATAATATATATTATACTCTGTAAACAATCTACGGCTTTCATTTTCAACACTCTTCTTTTCCAGATAATTCTCTTTTCTGAATTGATGATAATTTTAGTAGTGCAATAAAAAAAGTTTAATTTTATCTCTCAATTAGTAGTTAAATGACGCAACTCATTAACTGACCTCTGAAATGAATACATAAATAAAGTTTTTAGTATGATTACATGTAATTGTTCTCATTTACTTTCTCAGTTTTATCAATTAAATTCATCAATAACACTTCGCATTTTTAATGGGGTCGGTGTTAGAGAGGACATTAAGTCGTGTTAGATAACCCAGGGTACAATTTCATCGATCGCTAAAACTTCGAGGCAATGAGTTTAGTTTGAAAGATTGCACTTAGACTTGAAGAAGTAAAAGTTTTGCCCTAAACTTAGTGTGCTAATTTAGAGTTCTACTTTTTGACACTTGAATCAAACTACTATAAGTAAACGGCTGTATCGGAGACGGAGACCGCTGGTTTATTTAACTATTGTATATTTTAAGAAAACGTCTGACTTTAAATTCCAAATTTCAAAAAAATTTTATAGCTGTAAGCTGAGAGGAGCTATATTGCGGTGCTCTTGGTTTTTTACAATTCAAAGAATTTGAATTGTATTGGGGCGCTGTCTATTTTTTTTTAAGATCTGTTCACACATTTTCATGATTTTTGAAGTCAAATTGGAGTAGTGATTTTGGTCACGCCGAAACAGGAAATGGAGCGAAAAGGCGAGTGGTTTTGCGGCGTGATATTTTTTGCTCTAATTTTAAAGTAGAGTGAGAAATCGGTGTTTGAACAAAAATTCGCTTTCTCGCTAGTGGTTTTTTGTTCGCATGCGGCAATTTCACTTTGCTATTTACTGTTTTTTCAGTTTTTTTCAATTTTGTGATCGGATTTTTTTCCAAATGGTTTTTCCAATCCATTTGTAGTTCATTATTGGCCTAGTTTTTTGTGAGAATCAGATTGACATTTCTCGCTAGGGGTTTTTTGTTCTCGCTAGTGGCATTTTGACATTAATTTTTTGTTTTTTTATCTGATTTTTTTAGAAATGGTTTTCCCAATTCACTCGTAGTCCGTTCTAGGTCTAGTTTTTTGTTTAGTTAATGAAAATTCTTTGAATTGTACGTCAGGACTTGTCCTGCTATGTTTTTTTGTTTCGTCGTCTGACGCTCTTTTTTCGTTTTGTTTTACATTTGTTCACACCTCAAAGCTGAAAACTCAAATTTTCTGAATGACTTCTTCCTCTCAGTAACTGCTTTTGCGCGCGTGACGTCATTTTTCTCTCTTTTTCTCTAGAAAAAGTTTTTTGTGTGATTAGATTTTGGTCATCAGTGACTTACCTCACTCAATAAAATGACTTCTGCACTTTAACACTTAAGTTAATTTTGAATTAGGTCAAGGTCAAAGGAACTCATATATGTAATAAGGGTCCCTTATTAAAAGGCTTCTGCGTAATGATTTTTAACAAGCTTCATTAATTTATCGTTTAATTTTTTTATAGCTTTTTCACCGGCGTCGATAACTTTTTCAACTTATATCTGTATCGGTTTCTATCTCTATTATACGACACGCAAGTCTATTCTTTCGCAGCTATTCCGGCAATCTGCCGGCTATGATTACATAGGTTAGAACAAAATCATAGTCCCCCTCGGGTATCGTGCCCAGAACTCGGGCGCAAGCGCTCTCGTGTCAGGCCACTAAGTCCCTTGCGCGACAAAGATTTTGTTCTAACATACGAAAATTGCGCTCAAGCTTGAAAGGTGGCTTATTTAGGGCGCCTAATTTTCGAAGTTGAAGTGCCTATATAGTGCACTGACTTTTTAATTGCTCTCAAACGAAGTTTGTAGCAATTATATTGTTCCTGTCGGTCTTTTTTTATGCGATTTTTCGCTTGACAGATTTTTTTGTCTGAAGCTTTTGACTTTTCGTCCTCAAAAATGGGATAAACAGGTAGCGCCCAGCGGGCATCAAGTGCTCTTAGAGCTTTTCAGCTCTGTTTCAGCTCAAACTGTTTTGGAGAATTATACTTATGGTGTGAAGGGCGGTTCTTAGAGGTTGAAGACAACCCCACTATTGCACCATCCCCCCACCGCGCTGTTGCCCCCACCCCAATGTTGCCACCCCTCCCTGCCCATCAGCCACCTGGTGTAACCCCCCCCCCGTGTCTACTGACGAAAAACCGATTGCTAAAACATGCACCTTTATACTAATTTTCACAATTTTTATCAAGCTTTTTAAAAATTTTACATATGTGTTACTTGACATAACTCCAGAGACAAAATTAATTTCGATAATTCACTGCGAAATATGGAATCTTTTCTTTTAAATTTTGCAATATTTCGCAAATTTTTAAAATATCAGTTCTTTATTTGATTTATTTACTAACAAGGCTAGAAAACTAAAAGTTGCAGAGTCGAATCAATCTAAAGCTAGCCTCACTACAGCGTTGCTAGCTACTGACAAAGCCAGCCGTTCGTTTGAGAGCAATTCGCCCGACGTTAGTCGGTTATGTTCAATTATTTGAGCCCTGTTCGTTTATTCCAGAATATTATTTGACTTCCTTAGTGACTTTTTCACTCGTGAGATCTTCATTTTGGAGTGTTCTAAGTTGAGTGATCTTTTGGATCAATAAAACTACGTTTCTAAGCTACACCCCCTCTAAATTAAATTGCAACAATATAAATTTTGGATGTTGTTTCCTCACAGAATTTTTTGAAAAAACGGGCTGGTTCGCATCCGTAAATATTTTTGACCTTTTAAAGGCAATGAATTTGGAAATTTAACCGGAGCGATTCCTGATTGTCGTGCATAGCATTCAATGACAGTTTTAAAATTTAAATATATTATGATTGGCTAGTTCTTCCTCCATTTATTCCTCAGCTGAAATAATCAGATCGTATTATACCTATATCTTTTTTAATTGATCTTGAACGAAGTTCATAGCAATTATTGTAAACGTGTCTTTTTTATGCAAAATTTTGCTTGACAATTTTGACTTTTCGGTTGACTTTTACGCCCTTTGACTTTTTTGCGTTTCGCGTGATCTAAAATTCTCTCCTAATCACAATTTCAAGCAGCTAAAATCAATTGGCGGCAATTTAATACTAAAAGTCAAATGAAAAGTGCGCCGAAACTGGTGTCATTTTTTACTTTAAATCTTTTATAATGGTATATGTTAACCTCTAATGTGGTGATTTGAAGCCCCCTATTGTACTTCTTAGTCACATTTAGCCCACCCCCCCCCCCCCCCCCCCCCGAATGAAGCAGGCTGCAGTTGATTATAGCTCCAACCAGTCGTTCGAGAGCAATTCTTCCGACGTTTAGTCGGTTATGTTTTAAAAAAAGAATTTATATGGGAGGCAGGCTTCTAATTGTTTCTAAATAAATTGTGTTGCAATTGCGTGGGTACTGATAGTCTTTTGTAATGTGACTCATCTCTTAATTTGACTTTTGGTTGAGCAAAATTGTGGTCATTGTCTCTCTGCATTTTTTTGAGCTTTACTAGTCCTTTTTTAACTTCCCAACTTCTTAATTGGTGGCTAAACTTAAGCTAGCAAATGAAAATCAAGCCTCACGGCAAGCAATTGAGAGCAAGTGATTCGAATTAGTGGGTTTATTCATTTTTTATTTTTGATTGAACTTCGGTGTTTGTAGGATCATCTTAGGACATCGTTTTGTAACTACTGAAATCTACTTTTGATTTATAAAGTTAGTCAAGGATTTTATCGCCTTTGAAAATAGTGGAAATATAAAAGGGAAATTGAAAAGGTGACGGAAAAGAACATTATTGTCTACTTGACAACATTCTAACCATGTAACTGCGTCCAAAATTGCATTCGAATGTAAGTAAAGATTACAGTCAAAGAATTTTGGTTTATTTTTCTATTTGAGCGAACCTTTGTGTTTATAGGATCATCTTAGGGCATTGTTTTGTAACTACCGAAATCTATTCTAAAAATTCTAGGAATGTAACTTTGTGCAAAGTTGCATTCGAATGCAGGTTTATACATGTTTTCATAATTACCCTTGTGAACTGCACTTACGTTCACCTTGAGCGGACTTGCGTTTTTGACAGCGAAAAACGTAAGTGTAATTACCACGAGTAAAATGTGATACCGGATTACTTATGTCTGCATGAATAACTGGAGCAATGATAAAAGTACTGACGAAATATTGCAAATGTTGGCAAAATATTGCAAGTGTAGTTCACATACTTGTAAGTATTGTACACAGCCTCCGGTAGAGCACTTATTACAAAATTGCTGGAACTTTTCTCTGCTTTTCTCCAGCTGTTTCGTTATTTATTACATTGTTTACATTTTTCCTTCATTGCTTCAACTGAAGGAGATTATCCGTGGGAAATTAAGCAGATGTGATTGCTCGATTATTGTTTCGGAGTTTGATTCAGCTGCAAATTTAAATAAATTGCTGAATATCATTTCATGGAATAAAGACAATAGGCAGCCTTTTTTGTTTAATTAAAACGAAGATCATAATTTGTTAACTCTGTTATTATGTGCTCTGATAAGCTAACTTCGAGAACGTGTTTACTATTGGTTTTTCAGATCTCCCTCATTGCAATTGAAACATTGAATAGGAAATGGATATTTAAAATTTTCACTAAGATTTTATATCTAAAATGACACCCATTTGCGCAAATATTAATGTAAGAGATATTGGAAATAGATATTGAAATAAATATTTTTAAATATTAGAAAATTGCAGAATTTAAGAAACGTCTCAGAATGAACAGAGTTAATTGCTCTTGAACGAAGTTTGTAGCAATTATATTAGTCCTGTCGTTTTTATGCAATTTTTCGTCTGACCCATTTCACTTTTCGTCCTCAAAAACGGGATAAACTGGTAGCGCCCAGTGGGCATTAAGTGCTCTAAGAGCCTTTCACCTCACTAGTCTCAAAGTATGCGATTCACAGATACTGTTTTGGAGACTAAATACTTACGGTGTGAAGGCGGTTGACCCTCACGCCCCCGCTACGTTCACTTCACACCCCTTCAATTAAGCTAAAGCTAGCCTCACTAAACCGTAGCTAGCTACTGATGAAGACAATCGCTTGCCTGTCGTTTGAGAGCACTTCGCTCCGACGTTAGTCGGTTATGTTTTCCAATTCTACTCTTTGAAAGGGCCCATTTATCACATTGTTTATTTAATTATAATTTCGAACTCAGTTGGCACAGCTGCGACTACATAGACTGGATTAACTGTCGTTGCTGCTCACTTTGTTTCCCAAACGCTAACAATGATCGCTGACTAAATCACTTTGTGGATTTGGCGGCCGCCAATGTGCATTTGTTGCAAATCAAATATACAATAAGCTACTTAAAGCACAATTTGTGCCCTTTCGGCATTATTTTGCTCCAAAAGTGCACTTAGGCGTGAATTAAGGCGTTAGATCTAAACCAGTTTTCATTCGCGTTTTCTCCGCTACACAGAAAAGATGGTTAAACTGTTTGCCACGCTGTTGTGATTCGAAATGCCCAAATTTTCTGGTCAGAAAACTAAGCAACTTGGCTAGAAATCAAGATCAAGTGCACAGTAAACATGGAAACTGTACAAAAAAGACCAGGCTCAAGAAATCTCCGGCGAAGGAGTTGAGCGAGTTTTTTGGAGAAAGGTAACAGATATCTTGTCGACAAAAAAATTGAGTTTGTACATTTTGGGGTACAATACAATCAGCTGGGCGGATACTGTTTAATTTTTCTTCAAAATGTTGGAATCAACATGATGCTCATATGCATAAATCAAAGATAGTCATCAATATATTCAAAGAAAAGGAGCAGGAGGTACTGAAATGGCCAGCAAACAGAATCCAATAGAATATTTATTGGCAATTGCGAAGCTGTTCTTTAGGCAAAAAAGGGAAGAAATGGGTAGAACCGAGATGTTAAAAAAATGCTTGAAAACTCTAGAAGCATTCTAATAGATACTTAAATAATTATTTAAGTTTAGTTAATTGTCTAAGTTGTACTCTTTGTGTGCCTTAATTCTTTGTTTCCACTTCAAAGAAGGCTCTGATGTGTATTTTTTTGAAGTAAATCATTTTTAGAACTTGATCTCTTTTGCATTCGAACGACCCCTACTTTCTAAGAGGTACTTGAAACTGTTCAAAATTGCCTACAGATAACTTTGTTTGCTTCAACTCCCCCATAGATTGATATACTTTTCAAATTGATGTATTTAGATAAAATGGAAAACGCGGAACCGGAAGACGAAAATTCCCATTGCCTGTTTTTTCATCATTCATTAGTTACCGCCGCTGCAATCTTCACTAATATTAGTATAGCGAGTAGTCCTTGTTGTGCCTGCCTGACGAAGTGCAAGACAGAAAATAGGAACATGAGAAAACGTAAAAAAACTATAAAACCTATGATTGGAATGAGCAGTAGAGCATAGGCTAGCCGGTAAACTACGCGCTGATAAAGTAAGCGCGCTGCTTTTTCTCAACTTTAAAGAAAGATTAAAAGATTCAAAAAAGCAACGAAAACGGCTCAGAAATGGGTATACGTTTAAAAATTGTTAAGAAGTCAGAACTGATTTGGAACGAAATTTTTTCATTGATTTAAAAAGTCGCAAACTGCTTCGGAAAAACAAAAAATCACTCGTTTAGTAAAAAAAAAATTAAAAAAAAAATTTTCACCATCGAGTCGCAGAAAAAAGTTTTCAACGATCTCGCAAAATGTGACACTATCTACTCAATGAGGAATAAAGTAGATATTGTCATTCGTAGGATGTTATTGTTTTATGGAGAAAAAAGGATACAAACGAGATATTAAAAAGGATCACGTTGCTGCGATTAAAAAGTATTCCGTTACCGCTGGTATCTTTTACTCCTACATTGTTGTTCTATGTGGTACTACTACATTAGGCTAATTCAACTGGCTTTTGAATTGGCAATGTTTTAAGAAAGTGCCATTTAAACAAACGACGAAAACGAGGTTGTTGACAATGTTATTATTGCTTAACTCTTTTAATGTAGTCTTGTTTTTTTCACATCACATTTGCCGCAAAATCAAATCAAAATAATTTGTTAAATGTACTCTGCGCCACTTAAACACAATTGTTTCTCGGAGTTTCCATTTCAGATACTGATGAGCATTTAGCGGACGGAAAACTGGAAAAGTAAGATTATCTTTTTAATCGCAGCAACGTGAGCCTAGAAACTCTCGCTTTGTACTGTTTTCTCTATATACTACGGCTAACAATATCTAATCTGGTAGCAGATTTCGAAGCAAGACTTTATTGTATGCAAAACAACCATTCAACTTTTGAGTCGTATGTAGCACTCATTCAACAGTGAGCTTGAATTTTAGTCTTAACTTCATGACGTCGGAACAGTCAATTAAATCTAATTACGTTTCCCTCTCATCAGTAGAATCTACACTAATTATAGTTCAATATCACAAATAGTTCGTTCCATTGTGCTGAAAACTAAGCATTGTAGCTTTCATCAAGTCCTCCGTCGTTGTTTTCCGGAATGTAACCGAAGTTCTGTTGTCCTCCGAGGTCATCTTCCAATTCACCTGGCTCATCGACCTTAACACACCAGTGAGTCATATTTTAAATAACTCTAGTGCCAGCTAATTCGAAGAATCAGATAAGTTTTTATAATGTGGATCTTTCTAAAAAATAAATGAGTTTCATCAACAGAATATGCACGTTTTAAAGAAGACTATTCGATCTGATTGTCTATACGGCCTGATCTTGATCTTTTTCTTATATGCAATAGGCTATTTATCAAAAGAGTCTAAATAAGCAGTTTGAAAATTGTATTGAACAGAATTGTTATTTACAAAGTTGTAGGATATCGCGTGAAGCCATTACAAATTGAATTTGGTTCCTTTGTTGTTCGAGACTGCATAATGAAGGTGAGCAAAAGCAGAATAAAGGTAAGCAAATTTTAGGAGACCATGAAAAATCTCAAAAATGCCAAAAGACAAAAATTCCGCGCGTGACGTAAGGGAAATCGGCTGAATAAAAAACAGCGAGAAAACGTTTTACGAGCACGTAAAAATTATGTGCAAAATTTTCAAGCCGTTTTAAAATTAGATTAAATTCTTTTCTACCAAAAAGGTTTTCTTGGCATAAATTATTGGGCGTTGGGGCGTTTCGAAGAAAATATGGACTTTCCAACCGATACTTTTGGCAATTGAGGCTTTAGGTAACATTTGACCAGGTTTTTCGCCTGCGCTGGTGAATTGCATTTAATTTTGCTAATTTTCACAAAATTAGAAAAGAGCTTCAAAAACTTATTTTACGATTTAAATTTTCAAGCGCCGAAAATGATTAAAATTTAAAAAGCACTCGGCATGAGAACATAAAGCAGTTTTTATGTGCCAATTTGACTTTTTACCTTTTAATGTGCTTTTTACCTTTTTTCTCCATAGTTTGCCTGATGTTATCGCGAATGAAAATAAAAGCTGCGCAGTTGCAATTGTTTGAATCTTCCAATGGACAGCTAGTGGATTGTATGACGTTGACACCATTTGTGAATTTTTGAGTTCTTTTTAATCATTTTTAATCCTTATTGGTTTTTTATACAAAAGGTAGTGTATTCTTGTTGCGGTTACGTTGGTTCATCTACATGTAGGTATTGTTTTGAATTATTTAGACAAATTAGTTTTCCAATAGTTGTGATAGCTCTGAGCAGAGCCATTATTGGCCTTCTCTTGGTTTTTTTATAACCCGAAGAGGAGTATTGGTTTTCTTGAGTTTTTAAAACATGAAGTACTAAATGTTCAGGCGGCATTTTTGACCTGTAAGCAAAAGTGAGCAGAATTGCCATGTGAACTGATTTTTGCTGAGCGATAAAATTTTTGTTTCCGTTTTTTGAATGAATTATTTTTTTACCTCAAAAAGTTCTCGGGGACAGAATGATTGCATTTAGCTGACCGTTTTTAGCCATTTTTAGTTAATTTTGGCGCATTTCTTTTCCTTGTACTCAGGCAGGTTCGTTAATCAAATCTTTTTCATCGAAGTTGCAGTAATACCAAGCTTTACTCAGTTGATATGAGGTTTAATTGTTTATAATTTTTAAAATTCATCAATTTCCAAAATTATGACAATTAGGTCCCGTTCTCTTTACAGTTTATCCATAACAACCTTTCCGCAAATATCAGTGCTGAATTGATGTAATAATCATCGGTTTTGTTTTCTGCTTTTTTGAGATCTTAAAAATTTTCCAGATTTTAACTTTTCTAGATTTTTTATTTTTGTTTGCTGTTGATTTCAGTTATAATACATCTCGAAGATTTTGTTGGAATTACTATGAAGTTATTTATGACGATCTGTACTACAGCTGAAAGTACTGTTGTTTATGTTCTGAGAATTTTCTTAAGGTTTTATTTTTAGTTTTAACCTGTTTTTATTTCATAAATTATACCTACCAACAACAAAACTAAGTGTTCTGAAAACTTGTTTTTTGAATTGCTGTGACGCCGAAACCAAAAATGTGTGTTCTGGTTTCTAAAATTTAGTTTTCGATTTTTTCATATTCAGTTTAGTTTCTAAGAATGTATCTTCCGGCTATTTTTTATATCGTCGACAAGATTTTTGTTACCACCATATGTCACGCTCAGTTCAAATCTGCTTTTTGCGCTCACAATCACTGACTTTCACTGTTACTGAAGCGAGTTTTTTTGTTCATTTGTGTTATTAAATTTTGGCCATACGTGACGTCGCTCTCAAATTCACTTATATTCTCTTTAATTGAAAGAGATAAACTGAGTAGATTTCACTCAAATTAAAGGTTATTTGAGGGAAGCTAATGAAACAACACATCAGTTTTACAACAGTTTCTTCTAAATCAAAATCGCTCTCCTCAAAGAATTTGAATTGTATTGGGGCGCTGTCCTTTTTTAAAGATCTGATCACACATTTTTATGATTTTTGAAGTCAAATTGGAGTAGTGATTTTGGTCACGACGAAACAGGAAGTGGAGCGAAAAAAGCGAGTGGTTTTGCGGCGTGAAATTTTTTCGCTCTAAATTTAAAGTAGAGTGAGAAAACGGTGTTTGAACAAAAATTCGCTTTCTCGCTTGTGATTTTTTGTTCACATGCGGCAATTTCACTTTGATTTCATTTGTTTTTCCATTTTTCGATCGGTTTTTTTAACGGGTTTCCCGATCCATTCATAGTTCATTCTAGGACTAGTTTTTTTGTTTGAGCCAAATTTCCGGTTCTCGCCAGTGATGTTTCAATTTTTTTTGTTCACAAGCGGCATTTTAACTTTGATTTTTCTGTTTTTTTTCTTTTGGAAAGGTTTTTCCTTTTGGAAATGATCCCATTCTTTTGGAAATGGTTTCCCCAATTCACTAATAGCCCGCGCTAGGTCTAGTCTTTTGTTTAGATCTAGTGTTCAATGAAAATTCTTTGAGTTGTACGTCAGAACTTGTCCTGCTCTGTTTTTTTTACAAATCAAAGAATTTGAATTGTATTGGGGCGCTGTGTGCTTTTTTTAAGGTGTGTTCACACATTTTTCAATGACTTCGATCTTTCAAAACGGGATGAACAGGTAAGTAGAGGCCCAAAGCGAGCTCCAGTAGTCCTTCAAGCGCTTATTAGAGAGCAGCTGCTGGGATGGCCTTAATTTAAGGTTGAAAGGTCGTTTTTAGGAGTTTTTGGGCACAAAATGTTGCAATTTTTCATTTTTTGTGATTTTTTTTTAGTTTTTTGTTTGATTAGTCTTAGGTTGAAGTTTTTGAAAAATGATGAAGGCCTTTTATGAGACAAAACTACTTAATATGACCATTTTATGAGCTGTATGTTTTGGTACCACAAATACAAGCACTGCATAGTTTCAAGTAATAATAGATTGGGTTTCAACTTTTTAATGTCTCGAAATTCGGCATTTTTTGATAAAATCTGTTTTTTTTTCAATGTTTCTTAAAGTTTTCGTCAATTTGTGATATTTGTCCATTCTCAAGTGCCAAAAAACCTATTCCACGGTCTGATAAAAAGTTACTGCATGGTTGTTAGTTTCAATGGATTTGTTTTCAACAAATTAACCTTTCGATTTTTAGAAATTTTTTGATAAAATTTGCAATTTTCAAGTTTTTTCAAAACATTTGTCTTTTCTTCAGTCTTTCTTGCCTCGGTAGCCAGCTAACCTCATCCAGGGTTTGATAGTATGTTATTAGATAGTTGCTAGGGTGCAATTGAACAGTTTTCAACATTTTAATAGAACGAATTTCTATTTTTTGAAATTTGAGATTTTTTCTAAAAATTATTGCTTATTGAACTTTGAGCCAGTGAATTTTTTAATGCTTCGAATTGGGTTAATAGATAGCCTCTAGAGACAACGAAATGATTCTGAAGATATTAATAACACGATTTTCAGCAAAATTTCATTAAACTTTGCCATTTATTTCATTTATATTTTTCGGTCATTTTTGAGTTAATCGATTTTCAAGGGCCAATGATTTTTTTCAGGTCATGTAGATATAATCCTGGACCGATTTCAAAAACAAAAATTGGCCTTGAACATAATTTTGAAAAAGGTATATTAAAAGGGATGAAAGTTTGCCTCAGTGGTACAAGCTTCCAAAGTTTTAGTAATGAGTATATTTTTGTTTAGTTTGTTTGATTGGTTATTTTCTTTACTTTTTGAGATGACTTTGCTTGTGTTTTGGCTGGCATTGTTCAATTAATCTGCTGGTCAGGTAGAATACTTTAAGTTTTTCATTCAATTCTTTGAATTGTATTTCAGGACTTGTCCTGCTATGTTTTTTTAAATTCGCTTTACCTTTCGATCACGTTTTTCGTTTTACATAAGTCACAATTTTCACGTTTGACGTCTGACTTACCTCACTCAATGTTTCAACTGAATGGATTCTGAATTACGCAATGTAGTGAATACTATGTCAAAAGAGCAAAATCAAAAGAAACGGGTTAAACCGATAACCCCCGTCATTAAGTCATAGTGCATTAGGTAATCAAAGTTCATTAGAGCGATTGCCAGCTGATATTAATATTAAGCTTATTACCCTTCAGTTTAGAAGCTGAAGTAAGTATAAGTTTAGAGTCTAACTGAAACTGCACACTGAATTAGAACAATTTTTGAAACTTAGGAAAATTTCGTCAATTTCAATCTCTTCTTTTTTCTTTTACTGTTGAAATCCCGATGTGCGTCTAGCGCGCCAACGGCGGCTATTTTCCGGCAATCTGCCGGCTATGCTTGACACTGCAGGTCTACAAAGCTATCGCAGCTTTTTCTGTCAATCACCAGCTACGCTTTAAAATCTTTTTTCTAAACGTAAGACACGTTTTTAAATTACGTTCATTCATAAAGTTAATTAAAGAGGCCGCAGATGTTAAAAGACTTCATGGCAGACCTTGATTAGTGGTGTTTGCATCCGGCTGCCTGGCTTGCTAAACTCATCGTCATTGGAGGTGTCAAGGCCATCTTTGCCTTCGTTGTTTTTAGCCTAAATGTAACGAAGATAAAACTGCATCAGATAAACCTTTTGGTAAGATGAGTAATGTGATCTACAACAGCTGTAATGTGATCGACTTGAACCTTGTTCGTTGTTGACTGTTAATTGCTAAGATTACTAACATAACAACCCACAAGAACGGTTGTTTAATATTAATACTAAAATTTTGCAATAATTACTTTTCGGGATCCCGGTAAACTATTATCTTGAATGCCATTGAAAGTTAAATGGGCCATTATTAATTGCAGAGAATATTAGATTCAAATGTTTTTGTAGATTAATACTTCGGATGCGAGATAATAGTTTGCCGGGATACCGAAAACTGCTTAATTGATTATATTATTGACATTACCTATTGTATTATTATTATTGTGTTGTATTATTATTTCTCATATTGTAGTATATGCTTTTAAACACGAAGTCTTACATTCGGAGCTTGTCCAGTCTGGTCTTTGTCTTGTTGTTGTTGATTAGTGGCATCGTCTTCCTGTTTGGCCTTTTTCTTCTTAGTGGCGGCGGTGTACAGTCGCATGAATGTGTTGTATGCTCTCTCCAACATCAGCAACACTCCCGATATCACTGTCACTATCTGGAACGGAGATGTTGCCATGAACCTAAAACAACGTCATTACCAATTATTAATTTTTGATATCCCATGTTGTAGAAAGATCGTTAAGTGTTTTTCAATTTAAAGCGAATGTTCATACTCTGTATTGTACATGTTCTGTCAAAGTTGCTCGCTAAAGTTCAGATACTGGGAGACGAATTTTGACTTCTACAACTGTTTTGAATTTCGCTCAGCAGTTTTGAGTAACATCAGTTCATTCATTTGTTCATACCTGCATTCTATTAGGAGTAAAGAAACTTTTCGTCGATATAAACACGAGACTTGTTTACCGGCTAAGTTAGTTGCTTTATGTTGCACTTTATCGGTGCTTTTGTCTCGATGTTATGATATAAAGTTGCTTCATTGTTACCGAATCTCGCTGTTCCCTTTAACGAAACAAGGCGGCTCGGTAATGTGCAATGGCACATATGAGGAACAGATAGAAAAACCCAAAAATTATTTTTTGCGAATCCCAAAAAAACCCAAGTCTTTTTCAAAAAATTCTGTATGAACGATAAGATAACCTCCAAAACAAATAACTCAGTGGAGTAAAAATTGATGCATTAGATTGATGTAATATGTCAATATTAAGAAAGCGAGTCAAAACGAACAGCAAAATCAAACAACAACAACAACAAACATTAATTACATCAAAAAATTTATGTCCCTCTTAAAAACTAAATTTAATAACAAAGTCAACATACCGTCAGATAAACCTCAAACTAAACAAAAATAACTTATAAATCACCAGAAAACATATGCGACCAGTCCATAAAAAGGTTTGGTAACAATTATACAAAAAAGAACAAAAACAGAAAAGTAAAAAAAAATTACCTTATTTTTTCGAAACAATTAACTTCAAAGTAATAAATACCATTAGGAATAAATTAATATTACCACAAGTTTGCGATTACCACTGCTTCTATAGAAGGGCATTAGGACCTGACCTTATTCATTTTTTAGAGCGGCTAAAAAGAACAACAAAGAACAAACAAAATTTCAATTGAAACTTGCCAGAAAACGCTGTCAAAACCGTCAAGCCAAATTTTGGCACTCAAAATATATTTGATTGCGCCTTCTTCAAACAGCTATAATGTAGTACGTGGCCATTCATTAGTAAGACTAGGTAACAAGTAGACAAAAAGCGAAGTGCTAAAGTATGTAATACTTTAAATTTTTTTTTCGAAACAAAATTACATTCAATGTCATGAAAGGCATTAATTACAAAAAGAGCTATTTAAATATCGTCGTTTTTTCATGAAAAGGAAACCCTCGAGACCTGTAATTATCCAGAATATTTCTTGCATCTACAAAAAGAACGTCAAATATGACAAAAATCAAATTAATTTAATTTTTTTTTGTGAAAAAGCGGTGTCGAAGCCAGTAAGGACAAAATCTTTAAAAAAAAGATTTTGGGACACCAATCCCTTTTATTCCCTTGACACCCATAATGTCATATTTGACCTGTAATCAACTAACGAGATTAGGTAACAAAAAAAAACATAAAAAGAACAAAATTGCGAAGTTAAAAAAGTTTTTTTTTTTAATTTTGGAAAACGATGGGTTTGAAAGTCATAAAAGCCATCAGCTATCTGCTAATATCAGAATATCGGTTTTTCTATTCTTCCATGAAAAGCCAATGAAAGCTATCACTATACAGGAAATTTCATACGACCGAAACGACAAAGTATAAATGACAGTTAAGACAAAATTAAAAAATTCAATTGATTTCTTCAAGAAAGAGGCGTCGAGGCCATTAAAACGATGATTTATATCTTTCAGGATTTTAATATGTTCAATTGTGCTTTAATTTGAATGCTAATAAGGTGACATGAGAACTGTCAATAATGTGATAATGTGACAAAATTAGAAAACGTGAAAAACTGGCAAATATCAAAACAAACAAAAATCTAAAATCTTGTAGTATCAAAGCCAGAAAACAATAATTTCAGGCTTAAAACTGCAACCGAGAATAAATGTTAACTCAGTAGAAAGAAGAAGCAGTCTTTTTTTGCTGACACTAAGCTGGAAGTTGAACAAATTAAGAAAAAAAATAGAGGAAAAGTTAATTAAGCCATTATTTATTGAAAAGTCAATTATTTTTAAAAAAGAAACGACCATAAACTTTCAATTAAAAAACTAAATGCATTAGCCTGGAGTTGTTTAGCAAGCGAATTGGTTGGACCTATCACTCCTGAGCTTTGATTTGATATGTTCTGTTCTTTATTATTAAAAAAAAGGTCTTTTTTTTTAAAAAAAAAAGACCGACTGATTACAACCCGATTTTTTTTGGATTGTAACAGTCCAAGAATGGCCCAAAACTACCCCTGTTAATACTTATTGTCCGTTAAGAACAATTGATTTTTCGAATGTTGTAGATATAGATAATTTCTGAGTTGAAACTCAAAATAAATTTTGCATTTTTGATAATCAACGAGTAAAGTTAGCAAAAAACGGCAAAGTTTTAACTACAAGGCACTCTCTGTGGACTCTGAAGTAGAAATAGCCCCCCTCTGAGTCTACAAAGATTGTATGAGTGTTGTTTGGGGGTGTACTGTAGGCAAATTTAATCAAAGTGGACTAAAGTAGCTTATTTCGTGCTGTTGTTGATGAAAAAGGCTAAATTTTGAAATGTTTATCCAGATTTTTTGACCAAAAAATTAAATCAAAACAATCAAAAATGCTTGTTCGTCTTCAAAAATAAAATCAACGACACTATTCTTAAAAATTATAACAAATTTTAGCAAAATTGACGAAAATTTAGGCAAAAATTCCGGAAAATGTGAATAAAAACAACGTGAATTCACTCTTCTTTTCTCAGAAGTTTAAGCCTCGATAACTCCCTGTAGAAAACGAAAATTAAAAAAATCTTTTTAATTCCATATTCTACGCTGGACGAGCTTTCTAATGATACCAGTCTCAACTCTCTACGATGAATATATCGAGCGGCGAAAATTCACGGAACAAAAAAAAAAACCCAGTTGAGTATATAGTTCCTCCCCCCTCAAGAGGGTAGGAACAATAAACAATTCATTGTGTGTTTTATCATCTATAGTTAGAAATGAACTGACAACACTTTTTGACTAACTTGGTTTTTTTAATTTTTCTTTGTCGGTCAATGAGCTTCAATGAAGAAAATTATGAAGAAAAGAAACTTCTTTCTGAGAGACTTTTCAGCGCGGGTTTTTGATCTTACAAAATTTTTAACTTCTAAAAACATAAAAAGTTTTTAGCTTTTCATTATGTAGGGCTGCTGATTAACAGCCTGAAACTTGGCCGATTCAGGGAGGGTAAGTTGGGCTGCCTCCAGCTTTTAGCGCCAGATTATCTTTTAACCTGAGTTGTCTGAAATCAAGTAACATACGTGTCTCCCTCCATGTAGTATCCATCCTTCCATTGGAACAGTGCCTGCATGTGTGCCCTGGTGGCATTAATCGCAAACTGTCCTATATTGTCATTCAGAGCATCCTCGTCCATGCCCAGCAGCGATATCTAATATTACAATATCTCATGATAGATTATGCCTACACTACCCACAGTCTATATAATTATTGTCCATATTTTTTGAGGCGGAAAAATCAAACCTTAAATTCAAATCTAGGTAGGTTAAATATTCACATGAATACAAAAGTACGATTAATCATCAATATTTACTTTTTTCATGTTAAAACATGTGAATCAATTGTGACTGTTCACTTCCGCTCTCATATATAAAATAGAGAATAACATACCCGGCAGATTGCCGGAAAATAGCCGCCGTTGATTCCAATAAGCATGATTGGGATTGAAAGAATAGAAGATATTGAAAAAAAAAGATTTTTGTACAAAAACATTTTTTAAGTCCGATTTATTTTGATGGCATTTCGTAGTTGAACATAACGTACTTCTGTTTCTTAGAGAGAGGCTACAGGGGCTACTATCAATACCAATAAACATTAGAGATGGTAACTAAGACTTATAGGAACGACGTTCAAATAGCGGGCATCTAAAATTGGGCTTTATGGGTTTATCCCGTTTCTACTTCTGACTTCAATTTTTTATACTGACTCTGTTCATTTTGAATTGCTTTGCTGAGCAACTGATGTTCAAAATCACGCAAAATGTTGAAAAAGCGGCAAAATGAGGTAAAGAGAAACATTTTTTTATTCGACGAAGTAAAAAAACATAGCAGGACAAGTCCTGAAATACAATTCAAAGAATTGAATGAAAAACTCAGACGTACTCTACCTGACCAGCAGGTCAATTGAACAATGCCAGCCAGAACATAAACAAAAATACCAAAAAATTGAGAAACTAAAAGAATCAAAACTAAACGAAAATACACTCATTGGTAAAACTTTTGAAGCTTTTAAACCTAAGCCAAAATTTTTTGCCTTTAAAAACACCTATTTCAAAAATATGTTCAAAACAATTTTTTGTTTCTGAAATCGGTCCAGTATTATATCTGCAAGACTTGAAAAATATTTATTGGCCCTTGAAGATCGATTAATTCGAAAATGACCAAATAATTTAAGAGAAAAAAGAAATCAATTGCAAATTATAAGGAAATCTTGCTGAAAATCGTGATATAAATATCTTCAGAATCATTTATGTGTCTGTAGAGGCTATCCAGTAGCCCAATTCCAAGCTTTAAAAAACTCATTGGCTCATAGATCGATATGCAATAATTTTTAGAAAAAATTTCAAAATTAAAAAATAGAAATTTGTTCAAATAAAATGTTGAAAGCCATTCAATTGCCCCCTAGCAACTATTTAATAACATACTATCAAACCCTGGATGAGGTTACCAGGCTACTGAGAAATAAAACAAATGTTTTGAAAAACCTGAAAAAAATGGCAAATTTCATAAAAAAAACTTCTAAAAGTCGAAAGGTTAAATTGTTGAAAACAAATCCATTGAAACTATAAACCATGCAGTAACTTTTTGTCAGAACGTGGAATATGTTTTCTCGCACATGAGAATGGACGAATATCAAAAGCTGACAAAAATTTTAGGAAACCTTAAAAAAATTGCGGATTTTATCAAAAAAATGCTACAATTCGAGACATTAAAACGTTAAAAACCATTCTTTTGTTACCAGAAACCATGCAGTTCCCAATTAACAAACTCAAAGAAGATTTCCTGGTCCCTGAAGCTGGAAGAACTGAAAAAATGCCGAACATTTTTAAAAACCTGAAAAAAATGCGAATTTTGTCAAAAAAAATTGCTAAAATTTCTGATATTCAAAAGTTGAAACCTACTCCATGGCAAATAAAAGTTTTTCAGAAACTTATTATCCAACCCCTGGTGAGGTTTCCTGGCCCCTGAGACTCAAAAAACTTGAATAATGACAATAAATGTCAAAAAAGTATGAGAAAAATTGCCAAGTTTTGTCAAAAAATGCTAAAATTCATGATGGTAAAAAGTTGAAAACCATTCCATTACCACTAGAAACTATGCAGTAATCTATCATCAAACCCTTTATCAAACCCTAGAGGAAGTTTCTTGACACCTAGGGCTAAAAAGCTTTAAAAAAATTGTCAAAAATTTTCAAATAGCAAAAATTAGTATCATTTTGCGTGTTTGTGTTCGTAGTACCAAAACATATAGCTCATAAAATGGTCATATCAAGCAATTTTGTCTCGCAAAAGGCCTTCATCAACTTTTAAAAACTTCAACCTAAGACTAATCAAAAAGAAAACTCAAAAAAATCACTAAAAAAACATTAAAAATTGCACCATTTTGAGCCCAAAAACTCCTAAAATTGACCTTTTAACCTTAAATTAAGCCCATCCCAGCAGCTGCACCACTATAATCCATTGAAGGACTACTAAAGCCCACATTGGGCCCCTAATGAAACTTAATGCCCGCTGAGCTTTACCTGTTTATCCCGTTTTGAAAGATCAAAGTCATTGAAAAATGTGTGAACACATCTTAAAAAAAAACAGCGCACCAATACAATTCAAATTCTTTGAATTGTAAAAAAATAGGAGCGCTATAATAGCCGGCTGAGAAGATGAGGGCGGCTATTAATAAAGTATTCTATATTTCAAAATTTTATTTTAAAATATAGACTCCGAAATCGAAAGTATTTTTGCATCTTGCTGAAAACTTTTTCATTGAACTTTCAAGGGTTTTTTTCAAGGGTTCTAGCTGTGCCTATTTACCTCCATATCAGTTCTGGTAGCCTGAGTTACTCCCATTTCCATAAAGTCCTGTCTGCTCATCAGGAACACACTCTGGTAGTTTGTCGCCACGAAGTTCATCGAGAAGCCCAAGATCAGCACCTCCGCTAACTTCCACCTCTCGCTCGCCGTGCCCAGAATAGCAGTCTCAAAGCTGAACAGCCGATATTTCATGATAATTTTTAAAGTCTATTAACTCAAATCCGCAACTAAGCTTCTGCAAAAACAGAAGGGGAGAAAATTGGAGAGACAATTCTAGCGCTGGAATTGTCTCCAATTTTCTCCCCTTCTGTTTTTGTAGAAGTCGAGAGGTATTTCATGCTCCCTGTTCATTTGGAGAGACAAAGACTATAATGAAGAAATGCGCCAGCTGTTATTAATCTTTTCCCAGCAATTGATAAACCCGCACGTTAGGAACTTCTGCTGTCCAGTAGAGCTATCTGTTTCAACGCTTTTGAGCAGTTTTGGAGAGAAACTACCGACGATTTTCACAATATCGCTGCATATTTGCAAGTAGTGCTTATACAGTCTGACATACTGAATATGTATGGAGTCCGACATTGTTATGTACGTTTTAAAAATATTCATCGGCAATTTCTTGCATTTTAATTTGTCAATTTTTTGCTTGTTCAGACTTCGGGGGTTTTTTAGGAGCTATACAAGTGATACAGTTTAACCTATTCCAACTTGATTAATTAGTATTGGAAAAAGTGATGCTGTCAAACCTATTTGCCATTTACAATACTGTCTTAGGATTGAGATTTGCTGACTGAAACTAACTCCGCCTGTGCATCTGTGTACTTGTGGTGTAATATTCCCCACGTGCCAGTGTCGGTCTTTGGAATAGTCAAGTGGACTGTGGTGGCTTGCTTGTACATCCACAGAGAGGGTCCTCTCACCAAATGCATCTGGATTGTATCTCCCCTCTGCTTCGCTCCAGTCAGGAAGGCAGGAAGCGCCGAGGCCACCTGTTGATCATAGCAAATCAGGAGAATTATCACCTCATGTTATCTTTACAGATGTCATAAAGTTATAAAGAGGATTTAAATGTACATATTACGTTACTCACTAATATTTTGACGGGACTTCCTTCTGCCGTGACATAACTTGCGTATGTTGTGGCATTACTTAATTATGTGGCATCATTTTATGTTGTTGCGTCACTTTATAATATCGCAACCTGAAAATTGAGACTACTCTCAGTTATATTGTGTTTACCTCTCCAGTGAGGGGGTCGGAAGGCTGGAGCACTATTGACACAGGGTCACATGTCTCATTCTTTTCCAGGCTGTTTATGTCCAGGGAAGTGAAGTTGAACATTTCGCATGACTCCAGTTCCAAGTCAACACCCACGAAAATAAGACCTAAATTAAACAAAGTCAATCCAAACATGTTTTGGAGTCAGAAGAGCCTTAAGCAGTGGAAACAGTTTCCCTTGCACCAACTAAGATATGCCATACCGATCCAACCGTCGTACTTGGTCAACAATATTGATTGTTCTGGGGAAATTTAGAACCCAATTTTTGACTTTGGATTCCATTTGTAGATATTTAAGTTTTCCTAGTTGAAAGGATAACTTTTCCAAGTCCCATCAGAAAAAGGAGGCTTAGCAGAGCGCTTACTGACTTATTAAACAGTGACGAAGATTTTAAATCAGTTTGCGTTATTTAGATTATGGAAACTTTCCAGAAAACGCGATTCCATAATTGCATTGGATTCGTCTATTGTGCCTTTTTTCTGTGTTCTGTTGACACGTGAGAAAAATATCTATACTTGACGGTTATAACGAGTTCAACTTTAAAATCGTTGCTAAAAAAATTTATCGGTTACAGATATGAGTGATATATCATCTGAAAGTCTTTGCTCTGCAGAGTACGATATCTACATGAAGGGTTTTTGTATTCCGTGCTTATTGAGCCCATTTGAGGTTTAGGGAAAAGTTATCAAAAAGATCATTCCATCAATCAGCACAACTCGAGTCCATGAAACGCATCATTCATTGAACGACCTAAACGCATCATTCATTGAAGGACCTGTTAATGAGAATTAGCAGAGCCTGAGAATTAGCAAACCTGGAGTTTTAACTTTTCAACTATCATTAGTCACACAGCAAAGGCTCTTATAAGTCTCTGGTAAACTGTCTCGAATACAAAAATGTCAGAGCATTAACAAAATCCTACGAACAAAATTGCAATTAGATTGGAAAATTCGATCCCCTTTCCTCATAACAAAATCAAGCCTAGAGCAATTTAGATTCCAATTTTTGACTTTGGATTTCATTTGTAGATATTTAAGTTTTCCTAGTTGAATGAATAACTTTTGCAAGTTACATCAGAATAAGGAGGCTAAACTGAGCTCTTACTCACTTACTAAACAGTGACCGACGATTTTAAATCCGTTTGCGTTGTTTAGATTATAGAGAACTTTCCAGAGAATTCGATAATTCAACTATTGCCTCTTTTTATGTGTTCTATAGACACGAGAGAAAAATATCCATACTTGACAGTTCTAACGAGTTCAACTTTAAAATCTGTTTGACAATAAAATTTCGGATACAGATATGTGTAGCATCTGAAAGGCTTTGCTCAGCAGAAAACAATATTTAATATTTACATGAAGGGTCATGATAAAGAAGTAGTTATAATCTTTTTGTTGAAACATGGCGGCGTTAATTGATGCAAAGGTTATTCATTTGGTATTAAATTAATGGGGGTGAAAAAACGGTCCACTGTTGGTAACATATACCCAAATCCCTTTACCTGGTGCCTCGTGTGGTCCTGTCATTTTCTGTGGCTTGTAGATAGAGGCCGGCTGTCCTGAAGTCTCAATGAATTTCATGAATGAAAGGACTGCGCTTATTATGCACAGCACAACCACCCCCGATACAATCACCAGTTGCAGCAGCAGACGAAACCTGAAAAATGTTCTAATAGGTTGTCTTCTATGTCATTGGTGTAACAGAGTGCATCATGTAAGGATGAAATAATCAATTTTCTCCTACGAAAGTTGAGTTTGCAATTCTTTAACTAAATTCGTTCCAGCATGAAATCTTATCCGGACCAGCTTCTATGATGTCAAAATTATTCCGAAGTGGAAGTGAACTCAATTATAGAATTAGCATTCTTATAAAAATAACTATAGAGGTCGGTATAGTAAACGCGGCTCCATCAACTCCATAAAATCATAGGGTAGATGTTAAGGCACTCTAAAATTTTGGGAACCATATATTTTCTCGGGAATACAGCACCTGAAGCAGCTAATGGGCCGCAAGTAAAAGCTTACCACTTAAATATTGTTTTGCAGAGCTTGACAGCTTTGCTTGGTTTTTTCTCCTTCTTTTCCATCACAACAGGTTCATCCACAATTGACTGATCAATCTAAATCGAAACGCTCCTTTCTCAATGCTAGATTTCATGTAAGCAACATCAATTTCTTTGTCCGATTTTTTAGATTTTTAAAAAATATTCTATATTCAACTTTTTATTTTTTTAAAATGGTCTTTATAACAGTTAATCTACTTCGCAGAATCATCAATTATGGCAGCAGTGTTGAATATTGACCTGAACCACTAATTCAGAAACAGTGAAGTTCTTATTTTGTGAAAGTGTTTGATAGCAAGTACCTCGTCTTCCTTGCTTTTCCCCAATCTTGGTCTGGCTTGCAGAACTATGGCTGCGAATGATACCCGGCTACGTCCACTTTCTGGCCTTTCGATGCTCTGTTCCTCCATATCAGCACCCCCTTTATTCTCAGCAAACTGCACCTCGTCATCCGGATCTCCGTCGTCATCCTCGTCAAACCCGAATCCGTTCGGATCTTGCGACTTTGCAGACTTCTTGCTCTGTGCTGACTGTCGCTGCCGAGCTATGTTTTCTACCTAAATTTGAATAAAACTTACGCCTTGAGTTTTTAAATTAGATGTTATAATTGTTCCGACCCCTCTTGAGGGGGAAGGAACTATATTCTCAAATGGGTTTTTTTGTTCAGACAATTTTGACCGATCGATATATTAATCGTACAGAGTTGTGAGTAGTATCATTAAAAAGCCCCGCCAGCGCAGAATATGAAGATAAAAAGAGTTCTTTTAATTTCTTTTATTCTACAGAGAGTTATCGAGGTTTGAAGTGTTGTGAATAATAGACGAATTTCCCTTGTTTTTATTCACATTTTCCGGAATTTCGCCTAAAATTGTCAATTTTGCTAAAATAGTTAAAATTGTTAACAATGGTACTGTTGATTTGAGTTTTAGAGACAAAAAAAGTATTGTTGACAATTTTGATTTAGTTTTTCTGGCTAAAATTGGCTAAATATTTCAAAATTCAGCCTTTTTCATTAAAAATTGCCTGGAATAAGCTTCTTTGGTCCATTTTGATTAAATTTGCCGGAAGTGCACGCAACAGAAACAACAAACACAATCTTTGTAAACTACAAAGGGAGCTTGTTTTACTTCCACTTCCATTGAGAGTAGTCCAGAATCAAAATTTTGCCGTTTTTGCTAACTTTACTCTATGATTATCAAAAACGCATTATTTATTTTTAATCTTTTAACTAACAATTATATAGATCTTAAGTTTTCGAAACAATTGAAACATTAGAAACAAGTGTTCTAAATGGACAATCAGCAATAGCGGGGCTGGTATTGGTCCAATCTTGGACTGTTACAATTGATGAAATAGTTCGGATTGTAATCAGTCTTTTTAAAAAAAAATAAAATCGAGATTTTTATGTTAATCAAAGAACAGAACAATTCACATCACAGCTTACGTTGATAGGTCCAAATGGCTTCCCAAAGAATTCCAGTTTAATGTATCTGTTTTCTTTACTCTAAAGATTATGGTTGTTTTGACTTTTAAAAATGTTTGGTTTTAATTAAACAATGGCTTATTGAAATTTGCCACTGTTTTTCTCTTAATTTGGTCAACTTTCAGCTTAGTGTCAGCAAAGAACAAACGCTTCTTCGTCTTCTTTCTATTGAATTAAAATTCATTTTTTTGCGGTTTTACGCGCTAAGTTATGGTTTTTTGGCTTTGATACCACAGGATTTCACATTTTTTTTGGTTTTTAGGCATCGGCTCCTTTTTCACGTTTTTTTTCTCGTTTTGTGACATTATCACATTATTGACAGTTCACAAATTACATTATTGGCGCTCACAATAAGGCACAATTGAGCTTATAAAAGTCTTGAAAGGCATAGATTATTGTTCGACATCCCTATCGTAACGGCTTCGACATCCCTTTCTCGAAGAATTTGATTTTTTTTACATTTGTCTTTAACTGTCGTTTTTACTTTGTCTTTAAAGTCGTATGAAATTATCTGGATAATGACAGTTCTCATTGGCATTTTATGAAAGAATAAATGAGCCTATATTTTGACTTGAGTAGATAGCTGATGACTTTCATGACTTTGAAAACAATTGTTTTCAAAAAAAACTCTTTTTAACGTTGTTTAACTTCGCTTTTTTGTCTATTTGTTGCCTAGTCTTGTTAATTACAGGTCACAAA
Source organism: Convolutriloba macropyga (assembly GCF_964194025.1). Taxonomy (NCBI): domain Eukaryota; kingdom Metazoa; phylum Xenacoelomorpha; order Acoela; family Convolutidae; genus Convolutriloba; species Convolutriloba macropyga. The sequence goes on along the minus strand of NC_134471.1, from coordinate 53,620,850 downwards.
TAACCTTATTGATGTCGCGGGAAGGTGCAAGTTACATAATCTAATCTTTTTCAAAGAATTCGTTATGAATTTACTGGCTTCGACACGGGTTTTCCGCAAAAAAAGTAAACTAATTTTTCATTTCTGTCGATATTTAACGTTCTTTTTGTAGAGTAAGACATATTCTTACAGGTCTCAAGCGCTTCTTTTGGGACGAATAGACGAACCTATTTATTTTTTTATTTTGTATCTAATGGCTTTCATGACTTTGAAAATAATTGTTTTGGAAAAAAAATGTCAAAAAAATTTGCTTTTTTTCTTCTTTTTGATCTACTTTTTACCACTTCTCATTAATGAGAAGGCCTATAACACATTCTTGGCATTCGAGGAAATTTTTGATATTCGCTCAATTGGACATATTTTGAGGGGCCAAAAATGACTTTACGGCTTCGACTGCGTTTTCTCTCAAGTTTTTATTGAATTTTTTTTGTGATCTCTATTTGTTGTTCTTTTTATAACCAAAAAAATCATTGATAACAGGTCTTATGGCCCTCCTATGGAGGCGTATTTAATCATAAACATAATGGACGTTTTCAATTGCCATCAAATGTCTTTCCCTTGAATTAATTGTTTTTAAAATATATAAGCCAATTATTTTTTATCTTTCCTGTTTTTTTGTTCTTTTTTGTCTGTGATACCTAGTCTTGTTAATTACAGGTCTAATATTACATTATTGTTGTCGAGGGTAGGTGCAAGTGTGCAAAATGTAATGTTTTTTAATGAATTCCTTTTGAATTTACTGGCTTCGACGGCTTTTTCGCATAAAAAGTAAACTAATTTTTGATTTTTGTCTATATTTAACGTTCTTTTTGTTAACGTAAGACATATTCTGAAAAATTAAACGTCTCAAGCGCTTCCCTTGGATGAATAGACGAACATATTCAATTATTCTTTTTTGTAGCTAATGGCTTTCATGATTTTGAAAATAATTGTTTTCGAAAAAAAACAAAAGAGTGTTCATTAATTTTGCCCTTTCTTTTTTTTTAGGTCTACTTGTTACTTATTCTCACTAATGAGACCTCGCTATGCCACATTTTGGCTCAATTGAACGTATTTTGAGTGGCAAATATGTCTTCGACATCGTTTTCTTGCAAGTTTCTTTTGAATTTTTGTTGCCTCTATGTGTTCTTTTTGTAACCGAGAAAATCTTTAATGACAGGTCTTCTATAAAAGCGTATGTGACCATAAACATTTTGGATGTCTTCAATCGCCATCTAATGGTTTTCCTTACATAGAAACTAATTATTTTTTAGAAATATAAGCAAATTTTTTTTTATGTTTGCTGTTTTTTTTTTTGTTCTTTTTTGTCTAAATGTTACCGAGCCTTTTTATAGAGTGGTCCCATATCTTTTCTAGTGAAGTAAAAGTTATTCTGTTTAGTTTCAGTTTTATCCAACGCTATTTTGAGCTTGTTAGCAAGTTTTTTTTAAATGGTTATAAATTTTTGTATGAAATTAATGTTTGTTGTTATTGTTGTTTCATTTTGTTGTTCGTCTTGACTTGCTTTCTTAATAATGGCTGATCTCGTCAATGTAATGCGGCATTCTTGCTCCACTGAGTTGTTTGCATGTGAGGCGATCTTTGTTCACGCACATTTTTTTTAAATACTCGAATTTTTGGGGTATTTATCTGGTAGACATTTTTGCCAAAAATGTGGATGCGCGGGGTCGGAACTTGATGTGCGAACGCACATTACCGAGCCTCCTTGTTTTTAGCTCTATGTTAATCGATTGTTCATCCAAAATATGCGCGAAATCAAATATTTACTGTTTTATGGCTTTTTACCCTTGTGCGAAATGGTTTACCTCTTATATTCTTAACGGTTAGCGCTGAGCGATGAAATTAGCAGCTGCTTACTAATACTATTTTCGGTCTGACCTTAGAATTGATTTTAAATATATCACGCCGTTGCCAGCTAATGATTTTAAAATCTATTCCTTGACTAATTTGGAAACTCGAAGCGTCGAAAGCAGACCTTTGAGACGCTTCTTTCTTCCTGATTGGCGTCATCTGGTTGCGGTTGAGCTGAACTCTTATTGCTTGAGGCACTTCCTCCGTGCTGAAAAATACACTGACCGATCTATCAGTTCAGTTGCTATCTACAGTAGATCTATCAGTCCAATGGCTTTAAAGGCCCGCATTTCGGGCAGTGACAATAAACAATGATGAGAATTATTATTACTAATTATATGTTAAGTTATGGTTAGTCTTGTTACAGTTGATTCGACAGGAACATGGTTTAAAACGTGGTTGAATGCATAGAACCAACTGAGTCGCGTTTTCTCGAGTACTTGGATTTCCAGAATGATTCGTGATTTTTTTAGATTTCCTGATCTATTTTGTTCAAACCTTGACAGCAGTCGTGTCTCCAAAGTCCAGTTCTGCCCCAGCTGGGTTCTCCTCCAACACAACAGCAGCTGAGTTGCGACCACGATTAGTGGAGGCAACTGACCCTGTCCTGCTTTGACTTACTTCTGTTTTCTCTGCCCACGAGGCCATTTTATTACCACCGATTAATTGCCGTTCCGCGGTAAACCCTTGACTGATAAATTCAGTTTTGTGCGCTGAGATACCGATTCAAATCCCAAATTATCGGACTTTGTATAATTTACTTATACCTCGGACAACTCGTTCGCGCCTTTAATAGTGATGAATTGATGACCCAATTCTGAACTGATCTGGTATGGTTGGAATATAGTATGACAAGGAAGTTTCCAGTAGAGAACAAAATGATGTGGAAAATTATGGAATTGGTGGATACGTGTATGGCATATTTTCCAACTGTTGTGGAAATTTATTAATTATTAACCGTTTATACAGCTGTGCATACAAAACAGCTGATTAAGTCTAGCTTTTAATATATGTGAATTCCCCATTTCTTGTTCATGGTCCTTCGTTAAGGATGAAAGTTTTAAGCTTGCACTGTTTGGATTAAAAGGTAAATTTATGATGAATTTTTTCTAGTTTATGAAATCGAGCTCACCGTCTAAATAAAAACTTCCCTTCAGCAAACACCTTTAACGGCAGGCAAAGCAGCTTTAACGTAACCTTTAGCGTCTTCTCAGACGGTGAGCATTGAAAATTATTGTGACTCAGAAATGGCCTGAAAAAAATCACCCGTTCTGTTGAATTATCAGCCTCATAGCTGACGTTTTGCCACCGAGCATTCTTAATTCAATTGATTTGCCCAATGGCTTCTTCGTAGGAACAAAAATTTTGGTCCTAACAAACAAACAAACAAAAGTTTCGATCCAAATACTTTGTATGGTCAGTTTGGGAAACAACACTTGCTTGACATTCAGAAAACAGTCATATTTCAAGAAAACAGGAAATCGGCTAAGCAAAAAATCGCATTAAAACGGACCGCATGACTAATTTAGGAATTTACTGAACAATTAGGAATTTACTGTACAAAAAATGATTACCTCCAATGAACTTACTTTGTAATCTGTGTGAACCCGACGAGAATTTTTTTTAATAATATGTAGTTAATCAGCGCGACCGTTAGAACGATCATGGTAAAAACAATTCTTTTGAAATACTAAGCACCGAAATATTCAGGGCTTGATTTCAATTGGATAAATAGAAAACAAAAATTCGTTTTGATGCATGAAACCAAGCAAACAATTCCAGTGATAAAACACGCCATGCTAGGAATCAAATGCAAATATAATTGAGGCCGGAGAGGAAAATATATTGAATCAAAGCTAACACCATTTTAGTAAGGGAACAGAATTTTATCACAAAGCTCAGTAAAAGGAGCCTTTGTAAATTACACCTAACAATTCGAAACTGAACCACTGCATCTTTAGAAAAATGAACTTTCCAAGTGTCAGCCCAATAAAAGAGCATCGATTGAAAGGCGAACGCTCGAGTAAACACTTCTGACAATTAAAAACTACCTTTGAACAGATAGAAAAGTATCACCAATAATATTTTTCTTCCATCGAAGTTGCGGCTATCAGTTTAAAAAATCAACAATATCACACAAGACGGCTCGCACGAGTCTGTGCGCAGCACAGATTGTTCCAACATATCTCTCAATTTTGCAAAAACAACTTTTAAATTCTACCAGAGAAACCGTTGGGAGTATCCGAAGGCAACTTATTTGCATTGAAGAGAATTACTTGTACTGTTTGCTTAACATTTTTTAACAAAAGGAAACATTTTTTAATTGTTGTTTTGGTCAATCGGCCACTACTCATGGTTCGTCACTGTTCATTTAGGTCTTCTTTGTTTTGTTCTGTATCGGTAACACTAAACGTTGAAACGTAACATTTTAAAATTTTTAGAATTCTTTTTTCAATTTTCATAATTCATGAGCACAACGGGACAATGAAAGTTTCCAAATCTCGCAGAAGTGTTATCAGCGAAATTTGAAAACAGTTTCGGTATTGCACATTTTTAGCCGCAATTGGTAGCAAATATTATGTAGTTTTTCTATTTATTTTCTTTCTGACAGTTTCTCCTTTCTGCCTCTAATTGTGTCTTACTATTTTAAAGCAGTACTTCTTTCACACTAACTTTCTCTTTTTCCCCCCCTTCATACACACAAACCACACAAAAAAACTCAAACCCGAAAATAAACACACAAGCGCGCGCACACAAGCAAACCCACCACCAAGAAATCTTTTTCTTTTTCATTTTGGCATCTAATCATTACTCAGACATCGTCACCGGTTATATTTGGCTCGCTTGTTTTTTCTGGAAAACTAGGTTTGGATTTCTTTTGGCAAACGTATTGGTAATAGTTAAACTGAAATGAACTTTAAGGTTTTTGTTTTTGTCATTTTTTTAATGTTTCATGAGCATAAGGGAACTATTAAAATTTCAAAACCTCGCAGAAGTGTTATCAGCAAGAAAAACACACGGGCTTGGCATTGGGCATATTTAAATCCGCATTTTGCAACAAATACGTAAGTTTTACTTTTTTCTACCCGTGTTTGCTCTCTGCCTCTATTTGTGTCACTCTCCCTCTATTTGTATATCTCACTCTTTCTCTCTCACACAACACATACCAAACGCATTGAAAATAAGCACACCCATACATACACCGACACAGGCGCGCACGCACAGACAAACAAAAACAAACCTCGCTAACCCAACAAAAAATTAAAAATTTTAATTCTGGCGTGTGATATTTAGGCAAAGTTCGTCACTGTTCATTTGAGTCTTGATTAATGTGTTTTTATCTGACAAACAAGGTGTGGACTTCTTGGAGTATTTGTATCGGTAATAGTAAAATTGACACTAAAATCAAAATGATTTTTTTGAATTATTGCGAAATATTTTGCTATATTTGAATTTTCATCATAACCGGCCCATTCGTTTTCTTAAAAGCTAAGCAGACGAGTTGAAAGCTAGATGTAAGAAAAGGAGTTTTCATTCCTAGTATTTTAAAAACCGCAATGTTCAGCAAAATTTTCTAAGTAATTTTCTAACTTTTTAATTCTGGCACTTTTGCTCTCCGCCTCTTTTTGTTTTCACTATGTAAAGGACAGCTGAAAGCTGTTCGTAAAGCCTCCTATTTAGTAGGTTTTGAGGAACATTGTTTATCAGTGAATTTAAAGTTCGTTCTTCTTTTGAAAGAAGTTTTTGTTTTTTGTACAAGGAGTTTCGCAATCAGCGAAAGGTTTAGTTTTGAATTTACGGAAACACCCAAAGTCTGGAAAAAATTAGTTCGAAGAGCAATTTCAGAATGCAGACAAGTGAAATATAATTTTCTCAATTTCAGAAAAACTCTGAACATGTATTAAGTTTTTCAAACTGACAATCCATTAACTCTCTAACTTTCAAAATCATCTGGATTTCATGAAGATTAGTTCGAACAATCTGCTCTGACATCATAAAGAATACAATTAAAAGAGTTGATTTGTTTTTTACGTTTTCAAATATTTGAAAATACTCAAATGGTTAATTCCGAGTAAATAAGATTTTTTTGCAAAAAGAACTAGAATTTAGAATAATACGTTTTTCCGCTTTTAGTTTAAAATTTTTAATGTTTTTTAATCAATTTTGAGAGCTCAAAATTGCTTGAAGTCTTCAATTCCCAAAAAAATTGCTACAGAGAAAAAATGCTTCGTTTAATAGTTTTAACCAGCAGAAGACGGATAGAATTGTTTTTCTCAACACAACTTGGAGAAATAAACAAAAATATTCATCTTTTTTGGTCGTATTGTTTAACTTGTTAATTTTTAGGCTCGAAACTGTAATCAATTATTGAAAAATCTCCATTTAAAGTAACTGAAATTAACTACAACATTTTTCGTTTCTTTCCATCTTAGATTCTGAGTGCTGCACAATGGTGTCTTTCTTTTTCCTCTACGATGCGTAAAGAAGTGAAAATTTGACTGAAGAAAAAGCCATCCTCGCATACACATTCCCCCTTTTTGAAAAAATGGAACAATGAACTAAGAGTCTATCATACACACGGAAAACATTAGCAAATTAATTGTGCCATGTCTTAAGAACTGCTAGTTTTGTTTATTGCTCTATTCAAGTCTATCTCAGCCAGATCTTTTAGTTGAGGTCTTAATTTGGTTCAGAACAAATTTTAAATTGATTAATTGGATTTTTTTCTTGTCCGGCGAATTTTTGTCTGATTGGTGTGACTCATTCATGCCTGACTTCTTGATTTTTTAGGTTTCAAATTTTTTATAACTGAATTTGCGTGACAACAAATGAGTTCTAATGAGTTTTTACTAAACTTGTATAGTCTTTTTGTGCAGTCGTCCACCCTCATTTGAGAGCAATTCTCCCAACATACAGAAAACAGTAAAAAAGAACACAAATTCATTAATATAAAAACTAAGTTGAAACCTTCTCTTCTTACTAGCAAAAACAATGATAAGCTCTACATTTCTAATTTGTTATCTGACTGAGTCAAAAAATAAATAATTAGCTTATTTATAGCAACAAGGAGACTATTTTGCACCATAGAAAGTACACGAATAAGACGGAATTAAGAGTCGAAAATGTAAGAATATACACAAAATAATCTGAAAACTAGTGATCGAAAATGGCGACAAATAAATCATAGAAGCTACGACATCATAACTGTATTGCACCAAAGTGAATCATGGAAAGAATTTTGCGCTAATGCATAAAACGATATTAATCTACAGGCTGGTAGGGTCAAATTTCAAGTTAACCGATTTCTGTCACAGCATTTACGAATTTTTTCTCTGATCATTTTAAATCCATCATATAAAACTATAATCTGGTTGTTTTGAGCAATTTGCATCAAGAAATCAATGCCCTGATTCGAAGACTGGTAGATAGAATTGCAACAGTCTTTATTAAGACTTAAGCTTTCACTAGATGTTTGTAGCAACAGTTTGTTCAGTTCGGAGGGTAGTTGTCAAAAAATCCTTCTGGTGTTTTGCTTTCTGCAATTAGCACCGTGAAATTGTGAGCAGTAACTTCAGTCACGAATACATTTTTCTGGTCAAAGTAGTTTGGGTAAACTCTGGATCTCTTTGCAGCTCCCTGAATTTTCCTAGTAGCACGTTTCGGGTCTTTTTGCCCAATTTCAATTTCGTCCACTTCATTTGGGAATTGATTGGGTGATACTGTTGCCGAGCCATGCAATGAAAAACTGCCGGTTGAACTTTTACTTGAAGGAAAGTTCTGAATGAGTTTTTCGTTTTCAGGTGATTCTCCGATTTCGAACTTGCGCTTCCGATTTACTCCCTGTAACATTATAAGTGATGGACAAACAGCAAGCTAAAATGCACGAGGACCCTGAAAATCTATCAAAAAGTAAATTTTGACTATCCTAATAGAGTTTGACCGAAAAATTGTCCGTAGACGGCTGTAAGTGAAGCAAAAATTTCACCTTCGCAGCAACATTATTTTTGTAAATTGTTATTATGCTATGGTTATGGAGGAATAGCCCGAAATCCCGTGTGACGTAAATTCAAAGGACGATCCATTTAACGTTTGCTCTAAAATTATTCATTTCGATAAGCAGCCAGTTGCAGGCATAAATTAATTACGTATTAATAAATTTCAGAGGTCTTGTTGTGCCGACCCACTTTAGTCGGGGAGGAACTATATACTCAACTGATTATTTTTGATCAGTCAATCTTCGCCAATCAATATATTCATCGTACCTGATTGTGAGTGGTATCATTCGAAAGCCTGTCAAGCGTAGAATTTCAAACAAGCGATTCGAATTTTGCTTTTTTCCGAGGAGTTACGGAGGTTTGAAGAAATGTGAACGTTTGAGCCTGACTTGCGTTGTTTTTTTTCACATTTTTGGTAATTTTTGCTTAAACTTCTATCAATTTTTGCTAACTATATTAAAAATGTTAACGATAGTCGCATTGATTTTACGTTTAAAGATAGAAAAGAATTGATGAATAGTTTGAACCAACTGTTTGGGATAATTTTCAGCTAAATTATTGAAAATTCATATTTGTTTTCATAAAAATGGCATCAGATATGCCTATTTCTTCCACTTTATCAAGTTTGACCGGTGGCGCACGCAAGAAAACTGCTGATACAATCTTTATTTAGATATGGGCTAATTCTACATCTGGTTCCTAAGAAAATATTTTGGGAATAGCAATTTTGAGGTCTTTCGTTAATTTAAACCGATATTTATTTAAAAAGCAAAGTTTATTTTTGATATATTAAGATTTTCGTTACGCAATTTTTAGGCCAGTTTTTGTAGCATCGTTGATTTCTGCTATTTCCTTTTAGTTGATAGATTTAATTGTTTTTGCTAATATAACTCTAATGTAATAAAAGTATCCGAAATTCAAAATTTATTTTTGATATAGTGACTTTTTGATCAAATTAGCTATTTCGGTAAAAACTTTTCGTTGCAAGGGCGAAGCAGTAAGAGCAGGACCCGTTTTGGTCAAGTTATGGAACTTAATAGTTCAAAAATTAATGATGGGATTGTAATGGCCGCTGTATATTTTAATGAAATACTTTTGCCTTTTTATGTTAGTTACACACCAGATTGACTTAAAATCAGACCTCAATTATTGACAGCTCAAAATTAGGTGCTAAGAGAGGCAAATGAACACACAAAATAATTTCAGCGCAAAGCAAGGCATATTTGTTGGCTTCAACACCATTTGCATAAATTTGTACGTGAAATTTTGAGTTCTGTCTGTATTGTGTTAATGTCTAGTCTTTTGACTTAGTCTCACTATCCACATTTACAAATAGCCCCATCAAGCTAAATTATTTACCATTTTAAAGGTTATGGTTATGCCTAGCGCTTTTAAAAAAATTGTTTTTAAAGACATTTTCCATCTTTTTCAATCTTTTTCTTCTATTTTTCAGCGTAGTCTCAGCAAAGAAAGGTCGCATTCTTTCACAAGTGAATCATGACGTAGTCTTGCTGTTTTTTTTTTTAGTTAAATAAAGTTTTTTTGTTGTTAATACAAGTTTTCATTGTTTTCTGAAATTTTCCAAAATTTTGAGGTTCTCTTTTGCTGCCTTGTCCACTAATAACATCAATGGCATAATAACGACAAGTCGCCTATCACATTAAGGACGCGGAAATAGGGCGCAATAAATCCAATATTTTTTAGTAAATAGATGTTAATCTTATAGGCTTCGACACCCTTTACTTGCAAAACTGAAGTGACTTTTAGATGTTTGCCTGTATTTGTCCTTTTTGTAATTGTATGATTTTTGGATAATGACAGGTCTCAATATGAAGGTATAAAACCATTGAATGATTTCAGATGATAGCTAATGGCTTTCCTGTGAATTTCTTTCTTTTGCTTAATGGCAGGTATCATCGGCCCTCTAATGAGTTATTGTCTCATTTGTATGGTGGTTAGAGCTTAAAGCGATTTGGATGCACCAATTGTCTTCGAACAATGAGTGATTTTTAAAAAGTTTTCTATCTCTTCCCCATTTGGTGGACAATTAAGTCAAAAGCTTGGTTGAGCGGGGTCGGAGCGTTATGTGCTAACGCACATTACTGACTCTCATTGTTAATGGATTTTGGATAATTGTTAACTAGCGCAACAAACTTGCTTGTACCAAATTTTAAATGTACCCAAATAACATTTAAAGTTTTCCAAACCATCTTGAAAAGGATTTGATCACCAACTTTAGTTATGGGTAGCCAACAGACCTTTTACTTCTAAAATGGCATTTAAAGCATAACCTGGTCACTGGGGAAACACACTTTCATTCAAGGTTTTTATGGTCAATAGTTTTGTTTAATATTTAATTTAAAACTATTACTAAATGCAAAATTTTTCAACTGAATATTTTTCAAATGAGAATTTCAACTTTTGACATAATTGCGCAAAAGGAAAAACTTCTTTTCAAATATGCAGCATAGTCAACAACGCGAAACACGATGTGACCTCTACTTGCAATAAACTGACACAATCAGTTGGCATACTAGAAATATCAGACAAATAAGTGACTGGATATAATTAGCTCAAGAACTCAAAAAGAGGAAACAAAAAGTTGAAAAAGTTTATGCGGCAGATTGATGATTGAGTCGAGATCATGTTGAAAAGGTTTATAAAAGAATTTTAATCAATAATAAATAACCAGAAAAGCTGATGATTATGTTTAATTACGTCTCTTTGACAAGAGTTTTATATCACGTTTTTAATATATAAGGCATCAGGTATCCTTTACTAGGACAATTTCTTACTTCGGGAACTTTTTAAAAATTAAATCAAAACAAACAAAACCTTCTTTCCTTTCTTCTTTCGCATAACAAAGGGGACAAAAATTATGGCGACTTTTGTACAATTTACTCACTCAAATACTGACGTTGTTGTATATCAATTGATTTATGCTGAAGAATTCTGAAAATTGAAGATTCAATAATTTTAGTTGTATTAAAATAGTATTTTTTAAAAAATGAGTTTCAACTTCACTGAAATTAACTTGATTATTATTGTTCCGACCCACATGTGGGGGGAGGAACTATATACTAAAATGGGTTTTTTGTTCAGACAATTTTGGCCGATCGATATATTCATCGTAGAGAGTTCAGACTGGTATCATTAGAAAGCTCGTCCAGCGTAGAGTATGAAATTAAAAAGATTTTTTGATTTTCGTATTTTACGGGGAGTTATCGAGGTTTAAACTTTTAAGAAAAGTAGAGTGAATTCCGTTGTTTTTAATCACATTATCCGTAATTTTTGACCAAATTTGCGTTAATTTTACTAAAACTTATTAAAGTTTTTAGAAACAATGTTAATAGTTTTACGGTTTTAATGTTTTCCTGTATTTGAGGTAGTTATTTATTCCCTTTTCAACTAATTATTTTAATTATAGCTCCAATTGGCATTGAAAAAAAGCAAAAAAATTATTTCTAATGACTTCTGTGAATAGCTGATAGTTTTAAACACTGCGAAGCCGTTCTCTCAGAACTTCCTGGATTTGTGTCTTTGCCCATAATTGTGGTTCTTTTAGCTTTCATACGGCATATCGCTGTCAATCAAAAGCCTTAACTGTTAACATAGACGTTTAAATGAATTTAAATGAATCTATTTTTGATTTTGGATTAGAGCTAAAAGTTTTAATGACTTTCAATTAATTTTTTAAAAATAATGTTGTTTCTCCCAGTTTTCGCATCTTTTCCTGTATCTGGGGTTATTATTTGTTCTTTCCAACTTATCACAGTGAGGATAGTTCCAATGGCATTGAAGAAATGCGCAAAAGAACCTGTTCAAGGACTTCAGTTAATAGTCTACCGTTTTAAAGGCTGCGTATCCGTTAACTCACAAAATTTTTTAGGATTTTTATTTGTTTTTGTCTCTAAATGTTGTTCTTCTTGTTGTCGTTTGGTATTTTCACAATGATTTTGAACGCTTCCACGATTCTTTAACTGAATCTTTTTCTTCATTTTAGTTTAGTTAAAGGTTTTAAAGACTTCCAATTGTTTTCTTTGAAGAAAACATTTTTGCTATTTCCATTTTTTGTTATCTTTGTCGCCAACAAGTAAGTAAGTCTTATTTTTGGCAGAACTCATCAACTTTCTGTTGCTCTGAACAATATTTCTGCTGTTGGTTATGTTTTGGCAGATGTATATAGAGCTTAAAAATGTGTTTTCATAAAAATTTTGTTTTCAAAACTGGTCAGTACTTGTGGTTCATTTTGTTGTCTTTTTCACAAAGGCGCTTTACCCAGTTAAAGTCAAAAGGGTCTGAATCAAATCATTTAATAGCTTTTGTCAGTTTAAATTTTTCAATGATTTTTTTAATGTATTATAGATATAATGACTTCAAAACTGTGGCCTCAATAAATTGTTTGTGAAATTTCTAGTTGATCCGTGTTTGCTGTTTTTTGTCGTTCTAAGATTTGGCTACAAAAATAACCAGCAGAAATGGATTCCCGATCAGTTGCAAATCGATCTCTTGTTGTTTAAAGTTCACAGCTTGTGGTTTGCTGGAACTTTTGAAAATATTTCTTTTAAAAAAATCAGTTGATTTTTGAGCTTTGTCACTTTTATACTATTTCTTTCAATTTTGTAGCTTGGCCCTGTAACGACAGGTCGCATCCTCTTTCCAGTAAACAAAGATCCAATCTTTATTATAGTTTTATTTTAAACCAATGGTTTCTTGGGTTTGGTACTACGCATTTTTATTTTAAAAAATGTGTGATTTTTGATAATCGCTCATTCTGAGTTTCTTTGGTACACTAATAGGTTGGCCCAATGAGTTTTGCAGTCGTCCAACTTAATACGGATAACGACAAGTCTCAATTGCTTCACTCATTAAAAAGCCTTCCTTATGAGCCGAGGTGATACGAAGTGGTTTCGTTTCAACCAATTTGAAATTGGTTGTTTTCAAAAAAGAGAATAGTATTTTTGAACTTTGTCCTTTTTGGTCTTTATCGTCGGCCTGTCACCGAGTCGCATTATTGAGAGGTCTTATATCTGATCCAATGGACATCTAATGAAGTACAGGTTGATTTGTTTAGAACTGGTTTTATCGGATTCTTTCTTCATTTTGTAATTTTCTGTTTTTTAAATATATTCATCGAGTATTGGTCTCAATTAATGTTTGCTAGTATTTGTTTTTGGGTGCCTCTCGTCAAGTGCTCTCGTTGATGGCAAGTCTCATCGGCTATCTAATCCAGCTTTAATTGTTTGCTGAAAGATATGAGTTTTTGAATCTTTTCTTTCTCTTCCTCATTTGGTAGACTAATAAATCAAAACGTGGATCGGCGGGGTCGGAACATCATGTGCGAACGCACACTCCCGAGCCTTCTTGTTTATCAAATGCGAAAAGACATTTCACAGTTTAAGTGAAAAGATAAAAAAAACATACTTCAATAGAATTTGAGCTCGATCATACCGCTAATCTATATGACAGGAAAGGTAGGACACCAAGAGTATTAAAGTAATTTTAGGTCAAGGTATTTGAAAAACTTCTCCTTGTTCCGTTTTCTTTGTGGTTTTGAATGTCCATTGAAACAATACTTGTGTAGTTGTACTGTCACATTTAATCCCTAAAAACGAGGAGGCAGGCGGCAAAGGCAATGGTTATTTTTGCTCAAAAATATGCACGAAAAACATTATTTTCACCTTTCCTAATTTCCTGATTTGAGATTTGTCTGATTTGAGATTCTGCATATTTTATATCAAATCTTCTTCAAATCTACTGTTGAATGAAATTGGTATTCACCTAAAGGCCAATAGAGAACTTATTTTGCAATTCACTAGAAGCATCATGAACAATCAACAGATGTTTTGGTCTCCCATATTTGGTCAAATAGCTAGGAAACATCAAAAATAATAGGTTGAGAGTAACTGACCGCAGAAATTTGCAAAATAGGTTTTAAATAAAAACGTAATTTTTTTCTTGTGATTCAAAAACCTTGTGATAATGTTCTTATACATTTGCTTTGGACCAAACAAAATAAAATAGCAGATCTTGTTTGCGCAGGAAATAGTTGGTTCAAGAGCACGGAAAACCAGCAAAAAAAGATTTTTTTCCCTTTATTCATCCTTTTCTACATTTCTTTTGCACTTCAGGATTATCACAGTTGCCCATTTTGATACGGCTGCAGGGGGTTTTACGGGGTTTGATATAGTTTTAAAATTATATACAAGAGTTCAAAGAAAAGGAAAAACTAAGTTTTAAGAAAATTTTGCATCTGTTCAAATTTTGGCGATTCCAATGTTTTTTTTTAAAGTTCTCTGTTTTGGTTATATCGGAAGCATATTGAATGACAACAAAAAAAATCTAAAATAGGAGAAAAAACAGAGGGCATGAAATTTTTTCAAAAATGTATTTCAGTTTTTGTCCTGTGAATCCTAGGAAATTTTTTTAAAAATATGAAATTTCAACTTTGTTTTCGAGCAAAATTTTAATTCAATACTAATTTATATAATTTAATTTTTGATAATACATTTTTATAATAAAATTTTTATCCTTGTCTGTTCTGAGCAACAAAAACCGCTCAGGGTCTAGAAAAACAATCCCAACCATTTATTCAAAACTTCAGAATCAGAAAAACAAACCGTCGAACCTCCGAAGACTTCCTCTCGAAACACAGGCCAGGGCTCAATTTAATTCAGCAAGATTATTAGTCGGGATAAAATCACTAACGAGGTTTAAATGGTGTCATCAGAGCTTATTTTATATTTACACCACTAGCAAGATTTGGAGCAAAAAAGTAAAACCAATAGTGGTGGTTTCATTAGAAGTTTAATAGTAACTTGCCACCAATTGAGCTCAACTACTCAAAATTCCACATGATAGATCACGAAATTATTAAGCAGTCAAGCGGGAAGAAGTCTCTGAAAAATTCTAATCGCTCAAGCGGGCGAAAGACTATTCTAGAAACAGTCAAGCAAAAATGTTGCATGAATAGATACAGACTGCGATGACTGCTTCAAACTCCGTATAGCGATCTAAATACCAGTTCATTTCAAATGTAGCATACCGTGCTAGGGAGGTAGTCACTGGCACTGCTTGTCTGTGACACAGAACTGGTCAGAGAACTCAAGTTCTGACTCCTAGGCGTGGAACTGGAAACACTGCTGGACGATACTGAGTTCCTCTGCAGAGATGATGATAAACTGGGAACTGAAAGTTTCGTTGAGTTTTGATTGGTGGCGCTTTTAGATTTTGCACTTGGGACGTTCAACTCTGCCTCGTATTCTGCGATGAGATTTTTGTCGAGGATATTTGATTTTGGCTCCCAGCTGTTGTGTTTGTCGTCCCACCCCACCCATTTGACCAGATACTCAGTTTTACCCTTTCTAGACCGCTTCTTTAAAAGTTCTTCTACTATGTAGATATCGTTACCCATTAGCGCATTCTGAAATTAAAATTACAATCAACTTTCTATATGTCCCTTTTAATCAGTCTTTGTATACTATATAACAAAGATACACTTTGAATTTAAAAGGTTGAAACCATTTCAGATAAAAAAATGAGAACCCATTTGAAACCAGGTTGAAACCATTTCGAAAAAAAGGAAGCATTCATAAAAAAATTCTTTCGTTATTTGAATTTTTCCTGCAAATTCCTCATTTCGATTAGTAAACTCCTATCCAAGGCTTTTTCACAGTGCGATTGAGCGCAACTAATCAGTGTCCAACGAACAGCCTAGCAAGATACAAGATTTTTACAAGAACATTTTTTGCAGAGGTTTTAGTCAAAGTACTTTTAAACGCCTTGTTGTGATAGTTTCCAGCTTTTTTTTTCTCGGGAAACCTATTTTTTTAAGAAATGGCAGTTCGTTTTTTTTACAACTAGGCCTTCAAACCGCATGACATCAACAATGAACTCTTATTAACTTGAGGTAAAAATGTGATGCTACCAATGGTACGAACAAACGCGACACTTAATAGGACAATGAACTTTAGTGCTGAATAAGAAAGCAGAGAAACGCAACGAAAAATGTGATTTTGATTGATTTATCACCAAAAATAGAGAATATTGAACTATTATTATCATAAGACACGACTACTCAAGTCACAAGATTGGTATATTTTTGGAGGCCAATAAATTAGTTTTTCATAACCAACTTATTAACTCACAAAGGCGTGAGCTAACTCACAAAGGCGTGAGCAAACGGGAGTCATTTTGTCGTCATTTTCAAAAATTACAAAATCTTTACTTATTTTGAGAATCTTCTTTGAGCGTGCTAGTGATTCATTGCGAGATCGAAACATTCTTATCTTACTGAGTCCAATATTTGCCAATTATCTGACACGGTTTAGATTCATTGTAAACCAACTTTAAACTGTCAATAAAGTCCAAATCATTAATTGCTAAATTAAATTTACTTAACAGCGATCAGTAACTGAGTCGCTTTCTATCTCAAAGATGTCTTCGATCTTTCAGATGGGCTTGCAATACTACCACGACAACTCTAACTGGCTAAACGAGCCATTCCTCGTTACGTTTCTTGCGTACTTCATGATTATCAGCGGTGCCATAACCTTCAGTGTGGAGCAATTTCTAAAAGTGCCCGCAGCTTATGGCCGTTTTGCACATACTTTCAGCACCCAATTCTCAATAAACAGTAAAGTTGGTTGGATTGTGCAGGAAGCCCCTTCGTTTATCATTGCAGTATACTACCTCAGCTCAGCCGAATCACGGTTCTTTAACTCAAATCCTCGCAATAGACTACTTTTAATGCTGTTCTCTTTGCACTATTTTCATCGATCGTTTATATTTCCGATGTTCACAAAGCCTAAACGACCTAATCCGTTCATCACGCATGTCTTAGGCTTCATTTTCTGCGTTTGGAACGGTTACCTACAAGGCGCATCTTTATCAAGGAACGAGCTCAGCTCAAGTTCGACTTTTTACTACCTCGGTTTAGTGATATTTTGGACAGGAGCCATTATAAACATCAAAAGTGATTATTATCTCATCAGTTTGAGGACAAAACGTGACAGGAAAATCAAAAATGGGAACGGAAACGGCTCGGGTGATAACGAGAAGACGAAACGCGACGACGATTACGCAACAAAGAGCCGAACAAGCGATTACATAATGCCCGAGGGTGGTTTCTTTGATTTCGTCTCGTGTCCTAATTACTTCGGAGAAACTTTGGAATGGTTCGGCTACGCTCTAGCTTCGGGTTGTATCGGGCAATGGGCATTTGCGTTTTTTACTTTTGCCAATCTAGCGCCTCGTGCAGTGCAGTATCACCAGTTTTACAAGACTAACTTCAAAAACTATCCAAAACAGCGAAAAGCATACATTCCTTTTGTGTGGTGAAATTATTCGTATAAACTTTGATGTAATGGAACTGTTTCATTTCCCCCGTTAGTAAAATTTTAGTTTTCTTAACAAATGTGTGCCGTTAAATGAGCTTTTTGAACTTATAATGGTTTGAATAGCCTGATAGCTAGGTGGGACCAGTTATTACCTTTAACACATCATTATCAGGGTGTGAAACTGTCAATTATAGACGGTTAAACTGAACAGGAAACAGTTCCGAATTAATATAACAAGAAGTATACAATGTTAAACAACTTCGATGTTTTTTTTTCCTGGCATTGGTGCCTTTTTTGAGCAGATGTTATCAGGTTACGAAACAGCATGTTCAGTTTCAGTCATAGTAACATTTCTGATATTTGATATGGCTATGGCCTTCAAAGCAAAATTATAAACATTGCAACAAAAGATTCAAAGCTTTACAGGATATTAATTATGAAATATTTGGAACTGAAATGATTGGAAGCAGCTGAAACACACTGTATACAGACAGTATTTCCAGATTTCTAGAGATCATAGATTGCTTAGCAGACCACAGCATAAAAAATCTACTTTGCTGCCATGAGTGGTATATTCTTCCATTTATTGTCCCTCTGGTATCAATTAGTTTGTTCTGCTTCTGTTAACACTCATAGCTGAGAATATGAAAGTACTCATTTGACAAAAAATAAATTATTCTGTTGTGAAACTTGTTTTAACTACTGTTTTAACAAAGATTTATATTTGGCTTCAAGACTTCTCGTGTAAGCATCCAAACCAACAGCAACCTTCTCCAAGTTGTCTATCTTCTCACAAATCACATCCACTTCCTAGGTAAGCAACGCGTTCTGACAAAAAATATTGCTCCAACATTTTTTTTCAAAATGGGGGAATATATACACAAGTTTTTTTTCAGTCAAATTTTCACCTTGTTTACACATCGTAACGAAAAAAGGCAAACATTATCTACTTTTGGTTTTTATAAAACTACAAATTTTATCGCATGTTAAAAAGGGGGAGATAGATAACTACAAAAATGGAAAACGAGAAGGAACGGAAAAAGGGGGAAGACATTATGTTTACGAAAATTAAAATAATTGTGTTGTAATAAAACTGCCATTACATTAGGTTATGTTATACGCTGTTTATGATCAGAATAAAGTCGTGAAAACTTTTTCTAAATAATTTGAGCTTTTTCAGGTATTTTGCGAAAATTTAAGCTATTTTTTTAGCAATTTTTTCGCCATAATTTTGATTAATCACAATCATTGGGAATTGAAACGATGCTATCTGCTCACAATATTTAGTATTTCGCAGAACATTAGTTTCTGCTACTAAACTTTTTGCGGAGAAAAATGACGCAAAATTTTTTTTGTCAATTTCATGCAATTTTTCGTTTTTTAAACAGCAAAATTATTTTGTGAGCATGGCGTGGCTGACCTAATGATGTGTGAGCCAATAGATACAAAGATTTCATTGCTATGTGTACACCTTTTATAAAGAATCAATTGATTTTGTCTAATTTTTAGTTCAGTTGTTTTTTTTTTCGAATTCTTTTTTCTCATTTTTTTGGAGTTTTGTTAGTCCCTTTAGTAAGTACCAGTTAATTGAAAAAAGTTAATTGAAAAGTTGTGTCGACAGAGAGGACTTTGAGTCGTTTCCCGAATTCTTATGCCTATGTTTTCTTTAAATTGGTTTTACCCTTCGATCACGTTTTATGAGAGTGAAAATGAGAGAAAAAAACGGGATAAGCTCTTTCAATGAGTCATAGTTCATTAGGTGATCAAACTTCATTTTAGCGATTGCTAGCTATCATCAATTGAACGCTAAACAACCTTTAGTCTAGAAGATAATTAAGTATACTTTAAGAACATTGAATTTGCACACCAAATTAGAACACCTTTTAACGCTTAGAGAAACTTCTGTCACTTTCTATCTTTTCTTTTTCAATTTCGATTTTGACGTGCCTCAAGTAGGCCAACAGCCTAGTTTGCGTCAATCTGTTGGCTATGATACAATTTTTTTAAAAAACAAACGATTTCTCACTGTTTAAAAAACGTGTTCACGGGCTCCTTCTCTTACATATTATTTTAAAGTATGGTTTTAAAATTTTTTCTGCAGACTAATTAAAAAGGTGTCCGATGTATGTAAAATAAAATATAATAGAACGTGGAAATCAAAAAACTGAGAAGATTATTTCTTGAACGGAAAACAAATTGTTTCTTCTTTTTCCTTTTAAATCTTAACCTAATTTTTGAAAAATATAGTACCTTGTACTTGTTTTTCTAGCGATTGATTCGCTGGAAATTGAATCCAATTGAACGCCTGTGATACTCCTGATGTACACGAGAAACACAGGAAACAATTTTTCTGGAGAGCGACAAAACACAATTGAAATATTAATTCAATTTTATGGTGATCTCTCTGGCGTCCTAAACAAACTATTTGCTGTTTAGATTAGGGCCTCCGAGAGGTTGATTAAACAAAGGGGGCAACTGAAAATACCTGAAGATGAAACAAATAAATTTTTTTGTCAATTTCTAAGGTAGCTTACGAAGAGCCCAAATCCCGTTGTTCATTTGCAATTTGACGTAAATTGACCTTTTGAGTTGCAGAATTATGGGATTCTTGCTACCGGAACAACAGAACATCTAAAATTTTGATTAAAAAAACGAACTGTACTTTCTACTTTCTTGAAAATTTTTTATTCCCGATCTGTAATATTCAACAGGGTAACAATTGACTTCTAATTATACTTAATTGCAATTGTGAATCAGTAACTAATAAAGTTTGGCATTCATTAAGAAACAAACAACTCAAATCAGAAAATTTTTGGAATTGAAATACTTTAGTTTTCTTGTAAATATCTACAAATTCACGCTAAATCCTATAAGTTTGCATCTTAGTCCTTAAGCCGTTTAATTTAACATTAAAAAACATAAGCCGACAAATGTGAATCTGAATAGATTATTGCTGCTTCTATCAGGGAATCTTCAATTAGAGTGACACACACTCACCTGGCCTTATCTCATTGAATTAATTTTAACACAAACCGACTAATGTCGGAAGAATTGCTCTTGAACGACAGGCGAGGCAATTTAATTCAGGGTCTGTAGCCTAAATCAATTTTTCTTTACGGGTGCAAAAAACCTTGCCCCCAACGGGATTCGAACCCTTGACCTCTCGATCAATAGCCACATGCACTAACCACTGCACTATGAGTCACTTATTTTTCCGAACTGCAAACGATTATATATTAGCAACAAGCTTTACTTCGGAGAGAGCAATAAAGATCCTTCAAAATGATGAGCGAAAGCGTAAAAAAGTCACTTGAGAAGTCAAAGAATGTTCTAGAAGAAGAGCGCAAAATTGTCAAGCGAAAAATTTGCATATAAAAGACACGAACGTTTACAATAATTGCTATGAGCTTCGTTCAAGAGCAATTAATAAATAATTGGTTCAATAAGGATCATTCAAAAAGATAACAAGAAAATATCTCTTCGAAGGAAAGAAAGAACAAAAGATATTTTTAATTTAGAGAAATAAATATTGTTTGTTTCTTTCGATGTCCATTTGAGAACATATTGATTAGCCGTTCAATTATTTTGATATCCTATATAACGGAACCTCGTTAGGATTCCTTTCGAGGTTATTAATCCAACAATCTAAAAACAACAATCCAAATTCTTTTTTTTAATTAAGTAGGGAATTTTTTTACTTAATTGCTGCAAGATAGTTTCCAGAATCATGTAAACCAGTTAACTAAGGTTTCCATTTGACTATTAGTTTAAGTGATCACAGATAGAAACATTGAAACACCGGCAGAAGAATTGTTCCGAGCAAAATTTGAAAGAAAAACTTTTTCAACACTACTCCGTTCTTCTCAATTGACTTTTGAAAACTTTCTCTAGTTGTTCCAAAATTAATTGAAATACGAAACTACTATACACCAGAAAACACCAGCTTGAGTTGCTTGCGATAAAGCAACTGCAACTCTTAACTAATGGGGAAAGTTTTTACACCTATACAATATATTATAGATCCTATTTCGAAGAGCCAAAGATCTTTTTGTCCGTTTTGACAGGTACATTAATTTGAGAGCATGTTTACTCGAGAAGATATCTGGCGCGGGACTGTGCCTAGCACAGAATGTTCCGATATACATCTTAAGTTTATCAAAAACTTTTTTGAGTCGAACAGATCTATTGACCGTCCGATTTTTGAACCTCAAATTGGAGCATTTTTCCGTAGCAACATTGAGTACGACTCAGCTAGCAAAAAGTGAGTATTTCAATGTGAATATAATTTTACCATTGGAAAAACCAATTGCGTTGTCAATTATTTAGCAATGAATAAATCATTTTCATAGAGTTCTAAAGTTCAAAAAGAGCACCCATTGAAATTTTATAATTACAAACATATAAGATTTTAAATTTGGTTGTTTTTTTTTCGTTTAATATAAATTTTCAATAGGTGAAATTTAGGACTCATGAAAATGAGTTATTCATTGCAAAATGTTTGACAACGCAATTGGTTTTTTCACTGGTAAAATTATATTAACATGAGGGTTCTGAAATACTCACTTTTTGCTAGCTGAGTCGTACTCAAGGTTGCTACGGAAAAATGCTCCAATTTGAGTTTCAAAAATTGGACAGTCAATAGATCTGTTCGACTCATAAAAGTTTTTGATAAACTTGAGATGTATATCGGAACATTCAGTCATCTTCTTAAGTACATATGCTCTCGAAAGAACGCACCTGTCCAAACGGACAAAAAAGCCCCTTGGTCCGTTGAAGCAACAATGCAGTCACAAATTTCAGTTTTTGCAATATTCAGTTGGAAAATTTTGAATTTTTGAAAAATTTAAGAATTCTAGTTATCTCAGTTGAGATGCTATACCAATACAGCTATCTCCGATTTTTTTATCTGGAATTCTGTTTTTAAATTAACCATGAAATGGAGCAAAAAAGGTACCCAACAAATAGTTCGTTTGTGAGACGATTAAAAAATGAACCTCCAGTCTATTTGGCGAAAAAAACCGCCTTTGTTTCAATTCACCTATTACAAAAGTATAATTGATCATATTGTTTTCCCTAACCTATGATTAAGAATTTTGATTACACAAGAACCCCATAGCTTTGCCAATAAAAACGCCACACAACTTCGATTCGCCTTAAACACACCGATTGCGAGCAACATTTTAATAAGAAACAATTTCACACTAAAACACCGCTTTTCTGGTAGCCACTTCCCTAGCCTTGTGTGGTACGGTTGTACCTATTTTAGTTCATATTCATTAAGTTGTACTAAATAATTTATTCTTGTCCTTGTCAGACTAAAAGTCATCATTTCATAATACAAGTAATTTACCGCCGACTAAAAAGTCAATATTTCAGATTGTTCACATCGCCCACTTTTTGATTATTAT